>NC_069662.1:39118225-39424677 GCF_027244095.1 Hemicordylus capensis
AGTAAGAAATAACCATACTAGAAATTGGTGCTTTGTATATGCACTTGTGTTTGCTATGCTGCACAATGCACACCCAAAAGTAATTTACTCTGGAATCAGAAGTGCACATCTGTAAGCCACTCAAGTTGCCCAAATTAGATTCCAAAAGCTATCCTGGCCTAGATTTTGCCTTTGGGCTCCAACTTTCCTTGTCCCTCTAACCTGGATTGCCCGAACCAACTTGCCTTTGAATCTTCCAGGCCCCATGTGACCTTGCTGCAGGGCTGGACTCAAACATCCTACCACCTCCAGGTATAGAGCTAGGCCATCAAAATACACTCACAACACTGACAACAAACCCTGGCCTTTCCCACTGTCGGTGGAGCAGCTGAAAAGTGTTTACTGACCTTGGAAAAATAGCCTATCAGGTGGCAGCCAGTGTTGTCCGCTTCTGTCATGACATAGAAGAGAAAGGGCTCAACATCATAATAGAGAGTCTTGTGGTCCAAGAAGAGTTTTGCCAGAAGGCACAGGTTCTGGCAGTAGATCTGAAAGAATTGAAGGGAGCGTTAAGACACCCACAGTTACGGGACTGGGAGGCAGCAGATGGATAGATAGCGTAGAACTCAAGGGCAAGGCAGAAGCACCACAAACATCTATGGACCATTGTTAGCCACAGAGGAGGATCTGCCTCTGATGCAGAGAGCTCCAGATGGTTCAAGCCAGTGAGGAAAGTCCCACACTCAGGCCAACCCCCATCCCTTGATGACAGACCCTTTAGTTTGGAATACACAAAGACTAACACTTGTCTAACAAGGTCACCCAACTGAAAACCAAATTAAAAGAGATACCAGACATTGGATCGAAACTCAACGTGCAAACTTAACGTCTCTACAAAATGTACACTTTTTTGGGTATTGACATTTTATTAACGTTTCAGTTAGATTACACAATCAAAACCACCCCCTGATCCTTCAGAATACTCATTGGGGAGAAAAGAGCAAGGCGAAGACCATTCTCCTTGCTGAACTAGTTTTTCTTTGAAAGGAGATCTTTTAAAAACTATAAATCACTTAAAGCCAGTTCAGACGCCCATCTCAAGACTCCTCCACCCCATCCCACGGCATGTGTTGCTCTAGCCCTGCCGAAGAACTGTGGGAATTCTAAAGCAGAGGAGGGGGCAGGAGAGGCAGAACATTGGATAAGAGGACAACAGTTGGAAGGGAGGGGTACTTGGATGGCCTGGAGCCCAGGAGAGCTACAAAACTCCTTTCTTAAAGTCCATGAAGCAAGGCCTCATGCTAGAGCCACATGTCAGGAAGAGAGACTGGCTATGCAGGACAGGTGGACCTCCTTATCTGCAGATTTGTTATCCGCGGTTTTGCTATCCTTGGTATCCTGGCTCAGGAAAATGACACCTGACCCCAACATACCCGTTGAGCTTAAGTATCAGCGGGTCGGGATTGACCGGAGATGACCACAGAGGTCATTTCCAGCTGCCATTTTAGGACTCAGACCCACAAAATAGCTCCTGTTAAAAAATGGAAAAAAGTGCAATTTTCGGCCAATTTTGGGGCACAACGTGACTGGGGGGGGGGCAGAGACAGGTAAGGAGCTACACTCCACCCCTGTGAAATCAGCCGTTTTTCACCATTTCTGGAAGCAAATGGCCGACCGGGAACATAACCCCCATGATCCCAAAGGGATCAATGCTTTCTTATTCGCGGTTTCCGTATCCGTGGTACAACCATGGAACGGAACCCCCATTAATAATGAGGTCCACCTGTACTTTGGGGCGGTGGGGGGGAGGGAAGCTGGTCTTATGGTAGTAAGCATGAATTGCCCCCTTTGCTAAGCAGGGTCTGCTGTAGTTTGCATTTGGACGGGTGACTACATGTGAGCACAGTAAGATATTTCCCTTAGGGGATGGGGCCATAAATCAGTGGAAAAATATCTGCATGCAGAAGGTCCCAGGTTCAATCCCGGACATCTCCAGGAAGGGCTGAGAGAGATTCCTGCCTGAAACCTTGGAGAGCTGCTGCCAGTCAACGTAGACAATACTGAGCTAGGCAGACCAATGTTCTGACTTGGTATAAGGCAGCTGCCTACATTTCTATACCAGGATCTGAAAACCCCTAGAAACAGTCAAACCTGACAAAAGGCATTGCAAGAAGGAGGTGGCAAACTTCTGGAATCCATCCCTAGTTTGTCTTCCACCTTGACAGAGTCCCTCCTCTGCCTAAATCGGCTTCTTTGATCCCATACACCAGGGGACACAGTTTTTCTAGTTTAAGTGTGTTCCAGTTTAAAAGTACCTGGGATGGGGAAAAGCCTGCTTGAGACACCAGGAATTTGCACACATAATTCTAAACCATGTAAGACTATTGGGACCCACACCAAAGTGACTTCTTATATGGAGCTAGACAAATATAAGCAGCTTAAGGGTTAGATATGAGGGGTGGAGAGAGGCTTCCAGCAGAACCACTTGCAAAGCCTGCAAATGGCTGCAAGGCAAACGCACTGCACAAGTTCTCGTCTCTTCCAGAAGTCAGCTCCAGATACGGGAGTTACCTTGTTCTTTTTCCCGTCTACTTCAAACACTGATATGGAGCCTTTGCGGTAAATCTCATCTCCTGGAGGGTGCTTCCAGACACATTTTGCCTATGGACAGTGATGGCAAGCATTACAATGACAGGGTTCTCAAAGGTAACACGCAGCTTTGGAAGCAGAAAGAAGTTAGACACAATTCCTGGAGGGACAAACAGGGTTTGCCTGTGGACACTATGCCTTGGGAGCACTAGCAACAGCACCGTTTCTGTTCAGTAGGGATGGGCTACTGACCAATTTATATTAGTATGGTTGATAGTAACGGATTTGTGAAGGCAGGTCCAAATTAAACTGAATACCACATTACAGTCATCCCTCACTAGGGTTCCGTTCTGGCAAAACCTTGCCATTGGCAAATCCGTGGCTGGCGAGGCATTAATGTCTATGGGAAACAGGCGGTTAGGGGAACCATGACTGCAAACAGACCTAAAAAGAGCCAGCATGGTGTAGTGGTTAGAGTGCTGGACTAGGACCGGGAAGACCCGAGTTCAAATCCCCATTCAGCCATGAAACTAGCTGGGTGACTCTGGGCCAGTCACTTCTCTATCAGCCTAACCTACTTCACAGGGTTGTTGTGAGGAGAAACTTAAGTATGTAGTACACCACTCTGGGCTCCGTGGAGGAAGAGCGGGATATAAATTTAAATAATAATAATAATGATGATGATGATGATGATGATGATGATGAAAAAATACCCCCCAAAAATGCTATTTTTAAAATGATCAAAAAAATCCTGTAATATTGCCTAGAGTCACCAAGAAGAATGAGCAGATCAAACATCTGGACATTTTTTGAACCCCCCCCCAAATTACTCAAAGGCATTTTCAATTGGCAAAGGACAGCAAGGGTTGCCAAGATGAATGAGCGGATCAAACTTCTGAACCCCTCAAGATCGCTGAAACCCACTCTGTGAAATTGTTTTTATCCTGTTTTATATTTGTTGTATTTGGACTGTGTACACTGCCTAGAGATGCATGTAGCAGGCAGTATATAAATATGATAAATAATAATCTAATGTAAGAATCTATCTTACGATCGGCTACTTTTAGGCTTGTTTATTTTAAGGAGATATACCCCACCTTTTGATCTACAAGAGCTCTAAAATGGCTAGTTTACTGTAGTGAACTATACATTATGGTGAAGGCAACACTGTTGTCCTTAGGCACCTGTGATGAGCCCAGGGGAAGGAGGCCCCCTACAGGAGTGTACTGCCAGGCAGTACCAGACAAAACAAGGCTTACCATGTGCCTGCGTAGTATTGTCTGGCTCTTCATGTATTTGAGGCAGAACTCACACATGTAGAGGCGCCCCAGCCGTGCATACTCCTCTGGGTAGGGAGAGTGGTACCAGGTGTCCAGCTCATAGCGGCCAAAGGCAATGGTTTTGATCATGTTGCTGCCTTCTGTGATCTGGCCCTGAAGTCGCAGTTTTTCCTGGAGAGAGAAGAGAAAGCACTGTTTAAGAAAGAGGAAGAAACACTCATCCCAGCTAACCACTGTTCCCAATTAGTGGAATCTATCCTCAAACTAAGCTTAAAAAACCCTGCACTAATCAGAAACCAGCATTAACAAAAGCAGAATTCTCACCCTGTGTTAAGTTATAGACTAATTAAGAAACTTTCACTGCAGTTGCAAATTTTGTATAGTTTATTCCACTAGTCACAGGAAAGGGCAAGGTGCTGTAAATGGCATTGAAACCCTACTCTGATCACTGGAAATACTGGTTGCCCCACCCACACAATTTCAAGTCTGTTTGGGGAGGGGGCAAAAGCCTTAAGGGCTAGAAACTTGTTTTAAATAAAAAGGAAAACAAGAATTGTCACACGGTTGCATTCCGCAGTTTGTAAAAAGGCCACCTCTATGCAAGGATGCCCACTAGAGGCTAGGAGCAACAGCTTCTGCCGCCTCATCTCACCCCCCAACCAAGAGGTCTTGATGCTATCTTTAGAAACCAATTGTGGTAAGCAAGAATGGTAACATTTCTACTGTTAATCTGTTCAAGTTTTAAGAAGTGTATTTTATTTATTTAATTCAATTTATATACTGCCCTTCCTGAAGTGGCTCAAATGATTTTTAAAATGAAAAACACAGAATAAAACCATTAAAATCAACAAATATTTAAACCAGATTAAATCTAATTAAAACTAAGGTTAAAACTAGATATCATTTAAAGTGTTATCTACTTCTGTACATTCCCCCAACGGGTTTTGGTCTTTTGAACCTTTTTGGAGGGTGAACACCAAGAGTTCTGTTCTATGTTCATTCAAGCCGCCTTGTTGTAGCCTCAGTGCTCCGTGCAGCTGTTTTTAAGAGTGCAAGTCTACACTCGCCCAGATGGATGGACGAAAGGTGCAGGATTCCCCGGAGATGCAAAGGAGCACCATTGTTCGGACCTGCTAGTGCTCTGACCAGATGAGATCTCCCCCAGAGAGGAGGTGCAGGATCTTGTGGTAGCCCTCAGCACTAATGGAGTCACAATAACCCAGGGGGACAGCCAGAAGATGCCCCCAAATGACACCCTTGCTGAGGGGGCTCCAACAGTGGGGAATACAATGTCCTCCCATCAGGAGATCCGCCCTAGATCCATATCTTTCTTCATCGCACCAAGATGCCAGGAGCAGCAACAATGATGGGCTTGCGTCAAGGCTCAGGTACAGTGACATGGTGCACATTTAGCCCCACATGTATTCTGGATCCTGTGAAGATCCAGAGCCACTTTGGCTATTACAAAACCAGCAGTGCAGTGCTGGTTCAACAGCTCCAGAGAAGCTCTTTACTGAGTCCTGCAGACCAAAACTCTGACTAATCCATTCCCACTGGACAGCTCCCCAGGTGGTCTAGACCTCTTGCTACTGCTGCTTGGGGCCTCCCACACTGCTGAAGGTTGGTGGAAAGAGACAATGAGCAAGGGCCCTATTAGCAGCGATAAGGGCACTACGCCTGCTTCCTTTGGGCTTTAGACTCAGCACACTACGATTGACCAGGCCAGAGAAAAATCTGAAGGAGACACTGCACATTTGCTTTTCAGTTCAACTCTTGCTCTCCTGCCTTCCCTCTGTTATTAGGGACAAGATAATAATGTTCCCCATCTGCTTCCAGGTGGGGCAGAAAAGAGAGGAAGGATTGTGTCAGTGTAGGCAAGCATGTATGCACATGTGTAGGGTTTAAAAACAACAACATTTAACATGTGTCCAGAAAAAGGGGGAGGGCAATTGGCACTAAATTACAATACTGAGTTCAGGATAAAGACCACATAAAGGGAACAATGGAGATCGGGCACAGTACCTTCTGGCACTGTAGTGGCCCACTACACTAACTTGCCCACCACCAAACTCGCTGTGCAGCTCTGACCCCAACTAGCTGTTGGAGACACGAAATCTGGGAGGCCAACAGCCCAGCCAAAGCACTCCCTCTACAAAACTTGGCAGTAGGGATGTGCATGGAACCAGTTCCGGGCACACCTGGGAGGCAGCAGGGTAGCTTTAAGGCAAGGGGTGTCCTTACCTCCCCCGCCGTGTTTCCACCTCCCGCACTGCTTCCAAAACTGCTGTCGCAGGGCGGCTGTATACCCTCTTGCTCACATGCGCTGGCCACTTCCGATATTACGCTGACCAGGGCGGCAAGAGGGCATACAGCAGCCCCGCGACAGTGGTTTTGGAAGCAGCGCCGGAGAGGAAAACCCGGACGGGGGAGGTAAGGACACCCTCCCCGGGCCTTAAAGCTACCCTCCCAACCTTCAAACCAGCTCAAACGTCAGACTTCCAAACGGGTTCGGCAGTCTGTGAATAGACTGCCAAACCGGTTCATGCACATCCCTACTATGCAGACAGTCCTTCAACTTGTGGGATTTCCCTGATGAACTTTGACATAAATATGAATACATCGTCTACCCTGTACACAAAGTCTCAGTGGTCAAAAGGAGCAGCCACAGTTCTTTGCCTGGGCTGGATAAAGCTGCTACAGAAGATTGTTGGGAATGGGGCTGTAACTCAGTGGAAGAGCACCCACTGGCATGTAAATGGCCCCAGGTTCAACTCCTGGCATTTCCAGCTGGGACTGGGAAGGACTCCGACCTGAAACCCTGAAGAATCAGTAAAGTGTAGATAATATGCAGCTAGATGAAGCAACGGCCTGAGTCAGTATAAGGCAGTTATTTTTGTTCACCTATAGTAATTTATTTTTGAAAATGGATTTGGGGAGGTGGTGGTCCACTCACAAAAACTGTGCTCGATTCCGCACCATTGCTGCATACACATCCCTTTGAAGAGAACTCCCATCTCTCTCTTTGGTTGATCTATGCTCTCCAAAAGTGGCTCTAATCTTTCTGCAAAGCACTGGCCCGAGGGTGCACCTCACAAGGAAAGCATCAAATGAGCGCTGATCAAACATGAAAAGAGATTCATTCCCTTGCCCCAGGACTTCTGGCACTCTCTAAGCAGAGAAATGAACGGCTCCAGACTGCACTTCGGGCAAACGCTTTGGACGTCTGACACCTCCGTATGTTGCTGGGAACCAAATACAATCTTCATATAACTGCCGCCAAAGAGAAAGTGACACTTGTGCCTAATGGGAACACTTACAACGCTGTTTTATTTTCTCACACTTCGTCTTTTTTCGGCACAAACTCTCGGGGCACATCAGCAGAGAACTCTCTTCTCTGGTCCAAAAAGGGAGCCAAGTTGTGTTGGCTCAGACAAAGTGAAGCTGGTCATATACGACTGCGCACCTTCGCTTCTGAAGAATACATGACACAGGGGTGGTGTGATTCTTTCCTCCCCAAACTCCCAGACAGCATAGTCTGCCCTGAGTGGAAGAAAGGCATGTGGAGAGGGGCTGGTTAACCCTTTCCCCTCTAGCCTTCTATCAACTCAAAATCACTCTCTCCAAGCTACTTTTTCACTGCAGCTTTTCATTTTCATAAATGAAAAAAAGCAGATAGGGAAGGGTGATTTTGAGCTGGAAAAGGACCAACAGGGAAAGGATGTCTCCTCTCAGATGCCTTTTTTCCTCTCAAGTGCAGCCTACCCAGGCTGTTTTAGCTTAAAACACACACACACACACACACACACACACACACACACACACACACACACACACACACAGCAAAAAAGAATCAAGCAACTCTCCCTAATGCACAGTTTGCGCCTCAAGCAACCTAAAACCTGAGTCTCCAGATCAGCACCAATGTTTATCAGTTTGTCATTTTTCCCCTCCAAAGTGCCTCTAAGAGCGAAACCACCACTAAGCTGACATAAACCGAGCCAGCCGGCATCCGTGCTAAGTTTCCTGTGGCAAGTTAAAAAACCTGTTTTATTTTCTCAGCTTTCCCACAAAATTGAGGCTTTCCATTTTGCCTCTCTGTTGCTCTCTTTATACATCCTCTGTTTGTCCTGGTTTTATGTATTTTCGTGGGTTTCACACACTGAATTTAATTTAATACTGTTTAGTTGCTACTTGGATTATTTCATGAGTCTAAAACTGACTGATATATTTCTAACTAAACAAACACACACCAACTCTATTAAGTGAGATTGGCCACATCAGGCTGCTCATGTTTTTTCCATCTCCCCCAGACATAAGTGGACACAAATTAACTGTAATTCACAAATAACAGTCTCTCCCATACCCACTAAGTTCCCCTGCCAAGAGACAGAAACCCCAGGAAAGGGCCTGCAAAAGTTCCTTAGTGCCAGTTTAGGGATCAGTGGAACAGATCTAAGCCCTGGTATTGAAGAGGCATGGCATAATGCTAACTTTAAAAGACAGAAGTCCCCAAGTGGTTAGTCTTCATGATAGCAGAGAAAAATTCAGAAGTATACAACCCAGGGGGTTCAACCGTCAAACCTGGACTTGGCACCAGTTACAGTGTTCCCTCTAAGGCATGTGCATGTGCACACACACACAGAGTTAATTTTCAATCCTGCTCAGGTTGAATCAGGAAGGCCCTATTCTGAAAATACGTGCGCACACACTGCCTTGATACTGCTGCCCAGAACAAAACTCATTCAGCACAAAGAAGAAATTTTTTTAGAGAGGACACTGGTTACAGATAATAATTAATTCCAATTTCCAGTTCCTCGCTGGCTCAGACATTAGAAGAGGGAACTTCCAACAAAGCTATTAGTCAATGTTGGAAGTTCTACCCCTTGTATAGAATGTACCCCTCTGTAGCTCCCACTTCTGCCCCCTCTCCTAATGTTCTCCCATTTCAGGCTAACCTTCTTCAGGACCACTAGCACATGCCTACAGCACCAAAGGTCCCCATTTCTCCACTGATCTCAGTTTTTACTTTCCATGCCATGCATCACTTAGACTGTGGCGATCTTTTTGATCAGAACCCTACCTATTTGTATGCAATGGTTATTTGTGCCAAACTATGAAGATACAGTGGGCTAGAAACCAATCCTCCATCCTTGTGCGCCTCCTCCAGCGCCTGCTCAAGCATTTTGAGTCTCTCAAAGTCCAATTACAGCAATTCATACCCAAATTAGGTGAATGAAGGACAAACGGTTTCACTCTGAGCCTAGATTGTGGGACACTATATGAACATCTTACAGTATATGCGTTGGCCTTACTTACCAGGTCCTCGGAGGCTCTTGCTTGTGCTCGCCGGAAAAGCTCTAGGTCATATTCACTAGTCAGGTTTTCTAGAAGGGGCTCTCTGGTGTTGCCATAGGTTTGTCTGTGTTCCTGAAGCAATGATAAAAGCAACAGCTTAAAAATATTTTCCACACTCTTGGGCAAGTGGATCTGCTCAGATCCTGCCCTCAAAGCCTTGCAAGCTGGGAGAAAGAATGCTAACCAATCCTGCTCTAAATAAAGGAGCCATAGTTCAATGGAAGCGTATTGCTTTGCGTGTAGAAGGTTCAACCACTGGCATCTCCGGATAGGGCTGGGAAAAACCCCTATTTAAAACCCTGGAGAGACCATGCTGAGCTAGATGGACTAATGGACTGAGACAATGTACAGCAGCCTAATGTGTTCAAACAGAAGTCGAGTGCTGATGAGATGGGTCCTAAGGATCCATGCAGCTCCTAGGGACAGGAAGAGATGTTGAGGGTGGCAGAGCAAGGGAGTCAAGGAGTTGTGGGGGGTGGGTGGAAAGAGAGAGGATGAAAGGAAACATCTCATACAGGACCTAAAGGCAAGAAGGCCTGCATGCTGATGGTGAAAAGGGATATTAAAAAGTGAGACTGGAATGCAAAATAACCGGGCACATCTTTAGTGGAAAGTCACTAGTTTTTGTTTTACACACCAGGTCTGGCCCATCATAACCAACCCTAGAGCCCTGGGATTGGATGATATTAGAAACTAGAGTGTTCCTTTCATACAAGATGTGGAATTCCATGCATAGTGGTGAGACTGGGAGCTGCCCCATGCTCCCCACATCCCCAGTTCTTGGAGAAAAACAGAAGGAAGTGCTGTACCATATATTTTTCCTTCTGCTCCTTAGTCAGCCCTGCATTCCTCTTCTTCCTCATCTCTGCTACTTTCTCTTTGTACCTCAGTTGTCTCTCCGTCGGTGCCTATGCAGGGGTGAGAAACAGAGCGCATGTGCAGGCAAGACAAAAGAGCCAGGCCAATTCAAACCTGCTGGAAACCCCACCCCACCCCAAGAAAAGCAACTATTGGCTGAGAGCTGCTGTGTTGTTTTCTATCTCCTACTAGAGAATGTCACGTATGCAAAGTGTCACAGGAGCTTACTTTGCATCCAGCACATGGATCTAACAGCTCATCCGAATACCACATTACTAGTGGAACAGATTCTTGCACGGCATTTCATAACAGACTACAGGCTTCTTGTCGGGGGCGGCGGCGGGGGAGATCAGCTCATGCAGAAAGGATATCTTGTATCAATAGGCCCTAAGCCAGATGCTGAATTCTACATGGGGGAGGAGAGCTGCATCTGGAAAGGACTCTGGATAATCTCAGGTAGGTACAGAGAAACACAGCCCTGCCTAGTTGCCTAAATGGTGACTTCAGAGCGTGAAGGCTGTCCTAGGATGCTTATCCAACACACATCCAGGCCCTGCAGTCCAAACCACCCTGTGTAAAATTCCTCATCAATCCACACAGCCAGTGTGAGTCACTGCCCAACTATCATGCAGTACTGCAGGATGGAGGAACAGGACAAGGCTCACCCTTGTGACGTCATATCCATTTTTGCACTTTTGCTCCATTTGGACTTGGAGCGCCAAAACCAGGAACTTGGAGCGCCAAAACCAGGAACCCGGCACACAGGAGATGGAAAAGGAGGAAGGGCCGATTCCGACATGCATGCACATCAGTTAGTGAGCTGCAGCTGGACGTGTAATCCCCTTCTAGTGAAGAGCATGGCACCGAGAGGGTATGAAGGTGGCCTGATATTGGATCTAAAATGGTGTCTCACACATGCAAAGACACACTGCTGAAGTCAGGGGGCGCATATTTAATGCTTTCGCATTTATAGTGTGACAAATGCATAACCGTGGGGACCCGCACAATAAAACGGTGCAGCATACCCCAGACAAGAGCACTTCTGTTCAGAGCTCCGGCCAACCTGTAACATAAACCTTGCAGCACTGCTTGAAAATCATGGGTTTGTGGCAGGGGAAGTGCTCAGGAGTGAGGAAATAACACCACTACTCTTCTTCCCCACTCGCCAGAAACCTTCCGCCACCATGCTGTATAGCAGGGGTCAGCAACCAAAGGCACTACGAAATGATTCTGAGCAGCACTCACATTACTAGGAAGAGCAGCTTCTACGATGCCCACTGCTTACGAGTGTGTCACTGCTTGCTGCAACAGGGAATGGACATACAGGACTGGCGGTGGAGGTCTCTCTGGCTGTGCTGGCTAGCTCTCTTTCGTGTTTGCATGTTCACACAAGCAGTGACACACCAATGAGAGGCAAGCACCTGGCACTGTAGTGGCCAGTCTTACTAGGTGTGTCCACCAGTGTTCCCTCTAAGGCAGAGATCCTCAACGTTGGGCACCCAGATGTTCTTGGACTTCAACTCCCATAATCCCCAACCAAAGGCCACTGGGGCTGGGGATTATGGGAGACGAAGTCCAAGAACATCTGGGGGCCCAACGTTGAGGATCCCTGCTCTAAGGTGTGCACATGTGCGCGTGTGCACACACACGTTTTTTGATGTCCGCTCAGTCCATTTTAGATCCCACTCAGGTTGAATCAGGAAGGCCCTATTCTGAAAGCACATGCACACACACTGCCTTGATACTGCCGCCCAGAACAAAACCCGGCAAGTAACTTCTGTGTTTTGTCTGCTCCCAAAATGGAGGAGACCAAGCACAGAAGTTGCTGAAGGACAGAAAGACCGGCCAGCCAGTGATGCCGCATGGAGAACAGCAATGAATACCACTGGGAAGGACAGAGGCAACGGTCAACATGGGGCTTTCAACTTTCAACAGAGCTGTGGACTCTGTGTGATATTTCTCAGATTCCGACCATGAAAGTTCTGGCATTCCAGTCACAGAAAGGGCCTGTCCACAAGTTCAGCATTTGTCTCTGCAGATAAACATAAATGTAGACAGCTAGGGTAGAGGCTTCTGAGCATGGAGGGGCTAGGCTTCAGAGTGTGCCCCTGGCAATGCTGCATGCGAGTACAACATCCCAGCTTTTTATAATGCCTGAACAGGATGAATGTTTTTCGATACCAAAAGGTTTAGAAATTTGTATGGTAAAATAAGGGACTAAGACTACGTCAATTCCACACAAAACTGCATTTTAATGTTGCTTTAGAAGAGTTTAGAGGTACAGATTGTCCTGTGGGGGTTTCAACATCATTGCATATTTGAGAAATGTGTAAACATAAACAATAAAACAATAAACAATAAAAGATTACCTGATGTCTGGTGGCATGTCTGTTATTGTCATCTTGTCGGTGAGACAGCATCCTTTCCTCGACTTGCTTATCTCGGCTTTGTGCTCTCACCTGGAAATCCAGATTGTGTATTTATTAAAATATATAACCTGGAAATCCAGATTACGTATTTATTAAAATGGCTATATCTTGCCTTTCAGTGACATAGAGGCTCAAAAGCCTCTTAAACTACAAAAAATAATAAAATAGCCCCAAAGTGAGCAAGACTAAAAGCAAAGCAGATTAAAATAGTTAGAACTACAGGAGAAGAAAAACATAAAGCACATATGAAAAGCTTGGTGGGATAGAACCAACCAGTCGAAAAGCCATTAAAGAAAAGGCCAGGTGGATCTGCAAGGGAGAGGGTCCCAGAATCCAAGTGCCACAACTGAAAAGTCCCTGCCCTGCACCCCAGCTCAGTTGAACCTCCATGACCATGGGATGCAGACTAAGGCCTCCAGCAACAAATGCCATGAGTGGGCAGCCTCATGTGGGAAGAGCTTGCCTTTCACATCTAAATTATTCATTTCCCATACCGTGTGAATTCTAATTTGAATAACACAATGGTAATACCCGCCTTAGGAAGTGTATAAGGGAGGCCTTGAATTTGGGGATCTTTCCAGACAGGAAAGGAATTTTTCTGGAGCCAGAGTCTCAGTTCATAATTAACTGAACAGTATTTTCTTTCTAGAAAGGGAAATGCCAGGCCTTGAGACCATTGCAAAACCACATTAACCAGAAACCTCTGGCCCATTATTACAGGTGAAATAGTGTAGGCTATGGTTAGTTAGGAGGAAGCAAAAGGCACCCTGTGCATCCTCAGACAGTAGGGAAGGCACTTTCCATACTGCCTCCTGGAACAGCACCAGGCAAGCATATTCCAGGTGAAGCTCATCACAATTTTGATACAGTTTGCTTCGATGAAGAACACTACTTTGACGTGCAACATCCCTACCGATTTTATGTTTGGACATACGTTTCACAGGCACTCCTTGGTGGAGGAAACAATACACAAGAAGAAAGTGCCGCATGCTACACTTTACAGAAGGATCCAGACAAAGTGTTTTCTCCGAAGTCACAAGTGGGAAACAGCATGCCTACAAACACCTCACTTGCAGAATGCACAGTGGCTATGGAGTCAAGAGCCCTTCAGCTGACTCCAGACCTCTTGCTATCCTAATATATAACAAATGAATGCCACCAAGCAGTGAACAGCCAAGTGGCAAATGCACCTGTTTGCCCACCTGTACAACTCCAAACCCAAGTCAGGCAGTCAACACAGTGTTTCCCCAACCACAGTGTGCTCCACTGTGTTTCCCCAACAGAGCATTCTTAGGGCTACTATATGTGTAACTGCTCTTCTAGAAGGGGAGAGCACATGCATGTACACGGGGGATGTCAGGCAGAGGGGGACAGGTAACCAGGACAGAAGCTTGGAGGTTGTCCCTTTAGCTATTTACCAAGCTGATTAGGAGTTTAACCCATCCTCCCCCCAGCTTAAGATAAGAAAATGTGAACAACTACCCCTTCTAAACTCATCAGCACTAGTTAATATTGAAGTACACCATGAGGCTATTCTCACGAGCATGCAAAACTGGGCTAAGGGAGCCCAGCCTGGTTTTGCACGCTTGTGAGAACCACTGGGCTCGAGGGCAAGCCCACTGGCTCCACGGCAGCAAGCTCGCCTAAATAGCCGCCCTCTTAAACAAGGTTAAGGGAGCGAGCGTTCCCTTTGCTCATGTGTCTGCAGCGGCACACTCGGGGTGTGTGTGTGTCTCCCAGTCCGACCCCCGGAGCGGCCAAGCAAGGTGCAGGTGCACCACAGGGGAGCCACCGCTCGTCTGGGCGGGCAATCTGCTTGCCCAGGGAACCACGGAGGATCATCTGCAGGGAAGGTAAGCTAAACCCTCCTTCCCTGCAGACCCGCCCAAAGCTCTTCATATGGATCGTGTGAAGAGCTTCAATAAATTGTACTAAACACAATTTCTCCATGACACAAGGAAAAAAGGTAAAGATGTGCAAATCGATTCAAGCTAAAACAAACAAACAAAACCCTTAAGATAAAGGGTCTGTTTCGAGCTTGAAACAAAACAGCACCATTTCTGTGCCATTTTGAGACCTGTTTTTCCAGGGAGAGCTGGTACCAATTGGGATCGGTGAGTAGACCAGGCCTCCATCACAGATTTAGCACATCAGTCCTCCTTGGAGGACTGGTCTACCCGCCGACCCCAATTGGTAGACCAGCTCTCCCTCAAAAACCAGGCCTCAAAATGGCACTCTAAAGGTTTTGAGGTTGATTTGTCAAAACAGCTGGCTTTGGCTGCAGTTTTTATGAATAGATTCGAGGATTTTGCTATTTGTTTCAAGCTCAAAATCAACTGCAAAATCCGTTTCATGCACATCCCTTGAAAAAGGCACAACATATTACACAGGTATACTTGCTACAAGCATTTGGAGTTCAATAATATGGAAACTTTACAACCAAGTGTTTAAATCACTTGTTAAAACTTACCTAAAGCTACACGCCAATTGGTGTTTGAAACTCGAACAAATTGAAAACTCAGATCTTATGGACTGATGGATTTCTGGATGGCAGAGACTGCAAGTGAAAGTTTCCACATGCAAATTCAAACTGAGAATTTTGCACCCACACCTGTTTATCTCAGCACTCCGGGTGGAACGTAAGAAACTGCATTATACTGGGTAGACCATTGGTCCATCTAGTTCAGTATTGTCTACACTGACTGGCAGAGGCTCTCCAAGATTACAGGCAGGAGTCTCTCCCAGCCCTACCTGGAGAAGCCCGGGAGTGAACCTGGGACCTTCTGCTCTTCCACTGAGCCATGGCCCCATCCCCTAAGGGGAATATCTTATAGTACTCACATGTAATCTCCCACATAAATGCAAACCAAGGCAGACCCTGCTTAGCAAAGGAGACAATTCTTGCTCGCTGCCACAAGACCAGCTCTCCACCCCAGTCAAGTTAAGTTCTCAAACCCCAGGCACCACTTCCTTGCTACCAAGCAGTATTAATGAAGGCAATTTGCAGGGGAGATGTGGTAGATGGAAACAAGTATGTGGAGCCCTCTCCCACCTGTTATTCTCACACACACACACACACACACACACACACACACACACACACACACACACAACTTCTCAAAATGCCTTTTTCTTTCTGACTGCTACAGGGGAAGCACCATGGCTCCATCACAGAGCACCTGCTTTGCAGACAGAACATCCCAGGTTAGTTCCCCAGCATATCCATTTAGGGGCGGGAAAGACCCTCGTATGAAACCCAGGAGAGCTGCTGCCAGTCTGTGTGGACAATACTGAGCTAGGTGGACCAGCTCTGTATAAGAAAACTTCATAAGTTCTTCTTCTTTCTTCGGTGTTTCAGATCTGTTTGCACGGCCAAGAGAAGAAGTTACCTTGCATTCATCAGCCGAAAGGTTGTGATATAGCGGACACCCAGATATGGAGAAATGTCTTTCATGTTTTCCCGTCAAGTGTCCTGTGGAGAACCAGAGGAACATGCTTTGAGGCTGGCGATAAGGAAGGGCACACAGGGGATTTTGACAATCAGAGTATCCTGGCATGAAAGCTCTGCTCACAGAGAGCGTTCCACTATACCTAGAGAATTGCAGCCAGGGGTGGGACACTTCATGTTGAAGTTGTAGCTTTCATGGAATCGGCGGCGTTTGGGACGATGGGATAGGTCGCTTCCAGAATCTTTCATGGACATATCCTTGGCAATGCTCTCATCATGAGACATGTTGGGACTGGAGATATCAATGTCAGACTCCGAAGATGGGGCATTCCCAGTTGGCGTGCGAGGTGGAGATTCGTCATGGTCAGCTGTGTTTTTAGTGTCTGCATACAGTTACGAAAGAAAGTACAGAAAGAAAGCAACATTACAAAAGAAAGCAGAGTCTAATACACTAGAAAACATTAAAAGAAATAAACTGTTCTACAGAACCACTGCACATTAAAACATAAGCACTAAAAATCTATATAGTACTGAGAACATATTACTGCTTCTGACCAAAACTCAGAGGGTGATCTTGAGATGGAGAAAGAAAGGCAGCCAAAGGAGGAAAGGTAGTAATTAGGCTTCAGGGGTGATAACCTGTCAAGGGTTCAACTGGGCATCACCCCACTTGTGATAGGTTTATGTTGGGCAAACACAGCTACTTTTAGGGTGGCCTCAGCTAAGCCACTGCCTCTCAGCCTAACCAACTGGTCTTCAGATGACTGAGTTCTGAAGTATGCAGCACAGAGAGTTCAAAGGAGAACAGGAATACACCCAGCACGCCCACACTGTCTAGCAGTTCACACACACATATTTACAAACCTCTATCAGAAAAGTCAACCACTTGCTCTGTTTCTGATCCAGATGAACGGGTTTGCCTGAGTGGATATTTTTTGGGAGTCACAGGTGCCGGCTGCTGCTGACTGCGGGTTACCCTCCGAGTAGAATAAACAGGCTCCTCTGCTCCAAATGATGGGGGATTGCGAACTGGACTGGAATCTAGTTGGGAAGAGAAGAAACAATCCTTCATTGGAGAAAACCACCTTCAGCAACCACATTACAGGGGCATCTAAACCCTTCACAGAAGGCCCCAATGAAGAAAGCCCACCCAGCATCAACATCAGTTCTGAAGCTGAGACTTAATATAGTCAGAATTTTCAAAGTATGTGGTGTCTTAAGGTGCAAACAAACTCCCCAGTGAGAGGGGAGCTCCCTCCTGACTTTACTCCATGCTCAAACTCAGATTTTGAGTGAGAGAGCCAATCAAAGTTTGGAGTCTGAGCTAGCAGGTCCTGGGTTCAAATCTCAACTCAGGTAAGTCACTTTCAGTTGCAATCCGTTTCCTCCATATTACAATCATGGAATGCCTTTTACAGTTGTAACAACTACCACGATATATACAAAGCACTCAGACCACTTCATATTATTACGAAGGCTTTTTTGGAATGATTGCAGCTTCATGTGTGCACATACACACACAGGGATAATAGCACAACACACCTACCTACCCCAAAATCAGGCATTATAGAATCATGTTTTTATTTATGGGAAAGGTTTAAGAGAGCCCTGCTGCAAATGCCACTGACCTGGCATGCTGAGGAGAAAACAGCAAGCATCATTCCCCCTAATACTACACCTCAGACCATCCTGTACCATGCATGCTCAAGGCATATCAATGCTGTCAGAACAGAAAATGCTATGCTTTCTATGAACCTTCTCTGTGAAGCCCTCTGGCTGCAAGGACACTGCTTTTCCAGAATGTGAAAACACCACATTGCTGAAGCAGAGTCCTTTAAAATGCCTCTTACCCTGCCCCTTTGCTGGATCTCAACCAAATGCCTGCTCATTTAAATACACTGATTCCAACAGTCAGAACTCAGGTGATCCTCCTGAGATACAGAGTCCTGGTTCCTCAGGTATCAATACATGCCACCGATGTTCAAACTCAGTGCAGAGACAGTAGTGTTAACCGGGCACGCTCTTACACACTGACCTGCTGTGCTTCCCCAAGGTAGCTTATGCACATTCTGCCAAAGCTTCAACAATTTATATGACTTCAAGGCACAGCTTGCCCCAAAGACAAATGGGGCTAAAACCAGCATATGTTCAAATAAAGTCCACTCTGTGCCTGGATAGAGAGGAGGGTGGCTTCAATACTGTATGGCTCATCCCACTTGTGATGGTCTTGTAGGCAAACATTCAAGCACTGCAAACCTCCTTCTTTCCCAGAACCAGGTGTGCAAAAGATGCTCAAGTGAATTCTTTTGGTGGGGTTTTGGAGCTCTACCTTGAGAACTCTGGCTGAGCCTGGCAGAAGAGCGAGTCACACGTGCTGACTGGCGTGATGTCCCGTCGCTTTCCGAACTGTCTGTATGCTCTGGGTCCGTAGAGAAATCAGAGTCTTCGGTTCCATCAGAACTGCTGCCTGCATTTCTCTGAAAAACCAGAGACCCAGACACATGAGTTGAAGCTGTAATTTACTGTGGCGTGCCCTCAGAGGCTCGGCATAAGTAATATGCTGAAACAAAACCAAATATCCATTAAAACATTCTTGCTCTTGCATCAACGCTGAGCTACAAGAGAAACATCTTGCACAGTTTTGAAAAATGCTCAGGCAACGGTACTGGTGAATCTCCATAAATGCAGAGAGAAGCTGTCAAAAACATCTCTCTATGTGCTCTTAATGTCCAGATTGGTACACTGGTAGGTGACAGCTTTCATTCAGTCTGAAGGGATTGCATTGTAACAGAACATGGTGAAGAACTGACAGGTATGCCGGGTCACACTGTCAAGGTTTTTATTTTTATAGAACAAACCCAGCTCCCCTGAACTGTGTCAGGAAGTCCACAGGAACAATCTCAACTTGAGGAAATTTGCTTTGTTGTGCATCAGCTTCAAAAGAACTTTCCATAGCAGTCTGAGGAAAAGTATAATATGCCTGCTCTTTAACCTGAGACATTGACTTCATTAACACTGCAAAGGAAGACACTTGGGGTAAGGTTGCCATATTTGTAACTAATCCTGTGCTTTTAACAACAGTCTGACATGCATAAATTATTATCTTTATGTCAGGAAACGTTTCACCTGCTCAGCTTCTGCATGTTAAGCTGCTGCTGAAGACACAAGAATATGACCACAGGGAGTGGGGGGGATGGAAGACAATCTACTAGGAGTTCCCTGCAATTGTTTCTGCCCCTAAACCTACAACTTATAATGAACTAACCACAAAGGGAGCCAAGCATTCTGCAGTCTACACAATCTCAGAGGAACCAATATATTATATTCCTGGCCTCAGACTGCTTGAAGCTCCTAATCCTCCCAACAAACAGATGAGATCTCAAAATCCAAGGAACAGAAGCTACAGCCTGAATCAACTGTTTTCTTTGTAGACGCAGCTGGCTTGCTTTCTAGGTAGTCTGACTGAAGCCAGCAATATCATTTCTTTGTAGCAGCACTGGATGCATCTCTTGCCCATGGTGCCAACAAAAACGACCTCTTCTCTACTGACTCAGCAGGATCAACTGTCACAGACAGACTGTTACCCTCATTATCAGCATGCATTTTGGATCTCAAAAAATGGCTCTGATCATATGATCATGGAACTGGAAGGGAATAAGAGACCATCCACCCTCCAGCTGCCCCCAAACCAGCTTACACAGTTAGGTTTGCCATCTGTTTCTAGCAGGACTCCTGTGTCTTTATCATCAAGTATGTGACAGGCAGAAATTCAACAGGTGTGGTGCTTCCTAGAAGATCAATACAGTGACAGGAAGATTTGATAAATTTCTGTCTGCCATAGGATTAGGGATCCTGCCAGGAAAGAAAGGGGGGGCGGGGAGGTGGCAACCCAACACACAATCTGGGCTGCAGAGAGCACCCTGCCTCACACACAGCTGGCACTACAGTTACATATTCAGTATTCACAGCAGTAGCAGACACCAGGTGCACTGCAGAGAGCAGTTCTGCAGACCAGATGGCTCAAGCATGAGAACCAAGCCATGCATTACAGATCAAGGCAAACATTCCCATTTGGCCTGCTTGCAGGTTCAAACAAGTATAAGCAACTCCCTTCCTATGAGGTGTTATTCACACAAGCACCCTGAGTTACAACAGAGCAAATTCCACTGTTGTGCTTTGCAGCTCTTATCACAGTTCCTCCCACTTCTTTTCTCCTTCGATTCTATTTCCCTGTGTAAATTACAATGATATGTGGGGCACAATAGGAGTAACAGGTGCTGGGGAGGTAGGAAAAGAGAGGAGCATCTGTGCAGGAGATCAGGTTTTCAGTTATACAGATGGAACACTATGTACAGTTGACACCGTATCCTTGAACATTGCCAATGCTGTCCTGATTAGTTTTGGAGCCTTTAAAACAGTCTGCACAAACAAAAACAAAAAAAAAACCTGCCTGACCAATGATTGAGAACTTTCTCTTTTGTTGGGTTACAAGCTGATAGCAGAACTGAGCACACTTTAATAGAAGGACTGAAGGGCTCAGTGAATAGTCTAGAAGCACTCAGCTAAACTGGGGTGGAGGTGATCTATTTCCTTGGACATGAGACCCAGTGGGAGCCTCATGCAAGAGCAGGTTATATGGGTACTAGACACACATTAAAGAAGCATCATAAGAACTCAAAACTTGAGCCATCTGGGCTGCTTATGAGAACACCTACACAATTTAATATGTAACTGTAGGCTATAAATTGGCTCCTTTAGGTCTGGTTTTAACCAGTATTCATCCAGGCAGCCCTGGATGAATCTGATTACTTAGAACCTTTCCAGTTTGGCTTCTGGCCTGGATATGGGATGGCAACTGCCTTGCTCGCCCAGGTGGATGACCTATGCCGAGAGTTAAACAGAGGAAGTGTGACTCTGCTGATCCTCCTGGACATCTCAGCAGCTTTTGATGCCATCGACCATGGTATCTTTCTGGGTCGTTTCTCCGTTTTGGGACTTGGGGTCACAGTTATACAGTGGCTCTGCTCCTACCTGGAGGGTCGTACTCAGAGGATGGTGCTGGGGAATGCCTGCTCCAACCCTTGGCCTTTGAGGCACCACAGGGATCTATTCTGTCCCCTATGCTGTTGAACATCTACATGAAACCTGTGGGAGAGGTCATCTGTGGGTGTGGGCTGTGCAGCCATCAATATGCTGATGACACCCAGCTTTAAAGTCAGCAAATACCAGGGAGGCAGTGGATGCTCTGAATCGAGGTTTGGAGGCTGTTCTGGACAGGATGGGGGCTAACAAGTGAAAATTAATCCAGATAAGACAGAGGTGCTCTGAGTTGGGAAAACTGATCATCTGAGTAGTGAGGTAAACTCCCTCTGAAAGACAAAGTCTGTAGCTTGGGGGTGTTTCTGGACCCGATGCTGTCCTTGGAGGCACAAGCGGAGGTGTGCAGAAGTGCTTTTTACCAACTATGGCTGGTACAGCCCTGAAGATGGTTCAGAAGCTTTAGCTGGTGCAAGGATGCTCATGGGCACAAGTTGCTTCATGAGTGTCACATGCATCCTGCGGCAGCTTCATTGGTTACCAGTTCATTTCCGGGCTAGATTCAAGGCGCTAGTCTTAACCTTTAAAGCGCTACGTGACTTGAGGCCGGGGTACCTGTAGGACTGCATTCACTCATATGAACATGCTAGGGCCGTCTGCTCAGCATCTCAGGCTCTGATCACAGCCCCCCCACTAACAGAGTTCTGGTTGGAAGGGACTAGATATGGGGCCTTTTTGGTTGTGGGCCCTCGGCTTTGGAACGCCCTCCCCAAAGACCTTCGCCATGGTCCCACCCTCAGTGTTTTAAAAATAATAATAAAAACATCTCTTATTAAATAGGCTTTTTAATGTTTTATTTGCTGCTTATATCTAGTAGTTTCTTTAGTTTTATAGTTCTAATTTTTTAGCTTTTTATTAACAACTTTTAATTTGAAACGTTTTTTTAAAAATGGTAATTTTTAATGTGGTTTTAATATTTTACATTGTATCTATTTTATTAATGTTGTGAGCTGCCCCAAGCAGTAGTGTACTGGAGGAGTGGGGTATAAATATTTTAAATAAATAAAAGTTTCAAAACGATGTCTTAAAAGTCCAGATTACAGTTTAGTCATAGTAACTCAAAAATATGCTGTACTCATCTGTACTGAACTTCCATACATACAAGAGGCTTTTGGAATGGAGATTTTGAAATCAGGATATGCATGAAGCGCGATTTGAAGCATGATTCGTAACACATTGCCTGTCAGAGGAGAGCAGGTGCATACCTACTCCACCCCGCTCACCACCACTTCAAGATGCTCCTCCCAGCTATGTGTGTGTTTTAAAGGAGCAGGGGATGTGTTGAGAATTACGATTCATGCACATCCCTATTTTGATACTCAATCACCTCTGCTAACCTCATTGTGTCCTTCAAAAGGGATGCTGTAAGTCAGGAGTAGGCAACCTTGACTCTCCAGCTGTTGTTGAACTTCAGCTCCCATCATCCCCAGTCACAATAAACTGGGAGTTGTAGTTAAACAGCTGGAAAGCCAAGGTTGCCTACTCTTCCTTTTGGGGGGGGAGGGGGGGACAAGTATGGTGAGAATTCACTGTTAAGGAAATCCAAATAACTGAAATTCTTTAAGGGTACTTCTTGCATGTTGTTCTTTGTATTCATATATGTATGTACCTCTCATTTAGTGTTCCCTCTAACAGGGATTCCCAGATGTTGTTGATTACAACTCCCATAATCCGCAAGCAAAGCCTATTTCAGTTGGGGATGCTAGGAATTGTAGTCAACAACATCTGGGAATCCCTCTTAGAGAAAACACAGATCTTAATCATTGCCAACCGGGGATACACTAATGCATCTGATGAAGTGGGCTTCCACAAAAGCTTCTGTCACAACAGATCTGTCAGTCTTTAAAAAGGTGCAAACACTCTTTTCTTCCCAACAACCGATATGGATACCCCTCTGGAATTTATACACGGTCCTTGCAGGGGAGCCCCACTTTAAATAGGTGTTAGCAAGGAGTGCCTTTAGCTTGCATTCAGAATGCCCTTTTTTTAAAAAAAAACATGTAACCTGATTCTAAACAAATTTACTCAAATTAAAAAACAAACACAAAAACATTCCATTGCATTTCATGCCTCTTACAGTCAAGTAAGTGCGAATAAAATTGCAACCATAATTGTTTAACCAGGAAGATAGAAATGTGCAATTCCTTTAAAAACGTGCTCGGAAAGAAGATACATAATGAAGGAACCCACGCGATCAAAAATTAAAATGTGGAGGGGAGACCAAGGCCAGCAACACCGCCCCTTCCCGTTACAATGACCCACTCCATCTTCCCTGCTATGTTTTGAACCTTCTGTAACACCTCCCTTTCCACCAATCATACAACAAAGAGGTGGACCTTTACAACAATCGATTCCCCAATGGGAAACGAGGAAAAAGGAGTGGGGCGGGACGTCGTGGACGCTAATATAGGCCAGAATCTCCAGCCAATCAGAGCCGACTCCAACACCTACTCTCAAGGCACAGAGCCAAGTATGAAGTCGTTGGCAACAGGAGGGACGAGGGAGGAGGAGAAAGAAAACCGCGCCAGTAGGAAGTGATGGGAAAGGCAACCAATGAAAACTCGGTTGTGCGGCCAATTAGGGATGAATGGAGGCGGGATACAACGATAACCGAAGGGGTGGAGGGAAACAAATAGCCGTTGAGGGAGGGGGTGCGCGTGACTGATGGCAAACGTAGCCAATAAAGATACGGCGGGAGGCGGCGGTAGCCAATCAAGTTGCAAGATGAAACAGGGGCTTGGAGGCCTACGTTTTTAACTGGTTTTCGAGCCTGACGGTCTAAACGAGGAAAGGAGAAGAGAAAGGAAAAGGGGTTGGCTCGGTCCGCGCTCTCTCACCTTCCTGCGTGACATCCTCGGTGGAGGAGGCGGCGGAGGCAGCGAGGGTGGCTGCGCCCCGGCCGCCGCGTTGGTTCCGGCTGTATCCGTGGTGACTGGCGTGTCTTCGGTTCTCCAGCGCCAGGCCGCGCCGCTTTGCTTTCCCTTCTGTTCCAGCTGCGACCTTTCAGCCGACTCCCTCCACTCTTCCGCCGGGACACACGACGGGGATACACACACCCCCGTCCTGCCTGTCACGTGACGCAGACAAACCTCACCTCACGCCAGCGGCACTCCGCCATCTTGGAATCGGGACTGACGCCTCCTCGGCTGCCGCCGAGTGAAGAGCTGCGGCCATTTTGGTTGCGGGCATTGGTTCCATTTCCAATGCTGGAGTGCGGCCATTTTTAGTTTGGGCACCGCGGTTGTTTCCTATGAGAGAAGTAAAGCGGCCACAACTCCTACGGGTTGGGCATTTATCCCAAGGCTGGATCGACCATCTTTCGTTTGGGACAGAACATGTATTCTTCATAGTGGGAAAAGCCATAATTGATTTGGGCAAGAGAGACTTGATTGGAGGGGGCCATGTGTCCTACCTGCTTGCAATAAATGATGGTGACTGTTCTTTTAAAGGGCCCAGGGAAGTCGGGGTAACCTCAAGGGACTTCATTACAATTGAGTAGGATTGCATTTAACAGTTAATTGGATAGATCCACTGCTTTTTTAAAAAATCGACTCTCTTTAATTTGGAAACAGTCTTTTAAAAAATTAATTATTTTTATACAAGTATTTACAAAAACGGCAAGTGGCACGTCCTATCCCAGAAGAGACATTTGTTGTAGAACGGAAGGCCTCTTCTGCGATGGTGCCTGCTGTGCTGTGACACGTGTATACATAATACACACACCACCTGCCAACATTCAGGTGAATGGGAAAATAGGGACATGTTGGAAGTTATGTATATATGTCCTAAATACAAAAATATAATGCATTTTTATTTACTGTTTTATTCATGTACACGTTAATTGTAACTCAGAAGATTATTTGGCTAACAATACAATCCTATGCAGTAGGAAGTCCTACTGTTTTCAATGAGGTTTGTTCCCAGGTAAGTGTGCATAGGATTAGAGCATAATATTTATTTAATTGGATGACAGCGCTTTTATTAGCACACCTTTTGACTCCTGTACTTAAGGGAGTAATTCTCAACTGAATTTGAAATTTGCAGCACAATCCTGTGCATGTTTGGTTAGAATAAGCATTGTTATATTTACATCTGGGTAACTTGCCTTGGGAGCGAGAGGTTGCCGGTTTGAATTCTCGCTGGTATGTTTCCCAGACTATGGGAAACACCTATATTGGGCAGCAGTGATATAGGAAGATGTTGAAAGGCATCATGTCATACTGTGTGGGAGATGGCAGTGGTCAACCTAGGGGCGAGGTAGACGACTAGAGCGCAAATGGAGGAAGACTTGACTTGAATCCAACAGATTATTACACAGAGAGCATTTGAAGATCTGTGCTCAGGTGATACGTGCAGCAAAGAAGCGATTATTTTCCTCCCCTATCACATCCGCAAGTTCACGTCCAGCAGAGTTGTTCAGGGTCGTGAAGGGACTAATGTGTGCCCCTCCCCCCTTTAGTCAATACTTAGAACCAACAATTACTCGCTGGGACATTTTTAATGAGTTCTTTGTGGACAGAATCTCTCTTATTCGGGCTGACTTGGATTCAAACTCCACAATTGTTACAGAGTCTGAAGCCGAGGTGTCCAGCAGCTCCTCTTATGTGATGACCATGGATCAGTTTCACTTTGTGACTCCTGAGGATGTGGACAGGTTGCTTGGAATGGTGTGGCCTACCACCTGCCCTCTTGATCCTTGCCCAACATGGCTTGTACTATCTGGCAGGGAGGCTATTTGTTTGTTTGTTTGCTTGATTGATTGATTTTTAGACCGCCCTTACAAAATAGCTCAGGGCGGTTCACAAACATAAAGCTTCTATTGGGGGGGGGGATGCCTCCTTGTCTTAAGAAGGCAATCATTAGACCACTTCTGAAGCAGCCTGCCTTGGATCCCTCAGAGTTAAATAATTACAGGCCTGTCTCCAACCTTCCATGGTTGGGCAAGGTGATGGAGCTCCAGGCGGTCTTGGAGGAAACTGTTTATCTAGACTCATTTCAAACTGGCTTTTGGGCAGGTTATGGGGTGGAGACTGCCTTAGTTGGCCTGATGGATGATTTCCTATTGGGAATTGACAGAGGGAGTGTGACTCTGTTGGTCCTTTTGGATCTCTTGGCGGCTTTTAATACCATAGTATCCTTCTGGAACATCTGAGGGGATTAGGGGTGGGAGGCACTGTTTTGCAGTGATTCCGCTCCTACCTCATGGGCAGATTCCAGATGGTGTCTCTTGCAGACTGTTGTTCTTCAAAATCTGAACTTTCCTATGGTGTCCCTCATGGCTCCGTATTGTTTCCGTTTTTGTTTAACATCTACATGAAACCACTGGGAGAGATCATCAGGGGATTTGGTGCTGGGTGTTATCAATACCCAAAATCTATTTCTCCATGTCAACATCATCAGGAGAAGGCATAATCTCCCTAAATACCTGCCTGGAGGCAGTAATGGGCTGGATGAGGGATAACAAACTGAGGCTGAATCCAGATAAGACGGAGGTACTTATTGTGTGGGGTCAAAACTTGGGAAATGATTTTGATCTGCTGGTTCTGGATGGGGTCGCGCTCCCCCAGAAGGAACAGGTACACAGTCTAGGGGTGCTTCTGGATCCAAACTGGTCCCTGGTGTCCCAAGGTGCTTTTTATCAGCTTTGGCTGATATGCCAGCTGCATGCGTTTCGTGAGATGAACGACCTCAGAACAGTGGTACATCTGCTACTAACCTTTCAGCTGGATTACTGCAAGGTGTTCTATGTGGGGCTGCCTTTTACATAGTCCAGAAACTGCCGTTGGTTCAGAATGTGGCAGCCAGGTTGGTCTCTGGGTCATCTAGGAGAGACCGTATTACTCCTGTGTTGAAGGAATTGATCTGGTTGCTGATACGTTTCTGGGCAAAATACAAGGTGCTGGTCATTACCTATAAAGCCCTAAACAGCTTAGGCCCTGGGTATTTAAGAGAACGTCGTCTTTGCCTTGAGCCCCACTGCCCGCTAAGATCATCTGGAGAAGTTTGTCTGTGGCTGCCGGCAACTCATCTGGTGGCTACTCGGGAACGGGCCTCCTCCGTTGCAGACCCCGGATTTTGGAATACGCTCCCTGTTGAAAGAAGAGCCTCCCCATCTGTGGCAACATTAAAAAAAGGCACAGAAGACACATTTATTCACCCAGGCTTTTAATTAGATTTATAGTTTTGAATAATTTTAATACTGGGTTTTAAATGTTTTTAATCTTTTAAATGATTTTAATTGTGAGCTGCCCAGAGATGCAAGTTTTGGGCGGTATAGAAATATTAAATAAATAAATAAGGAGTCGATACCAACTCAATGGCACAACTTTACCTTTTTAAGATTGCACAGAACTGCAATCTTAATTCTGTGTTACTACTAATATTTATATACTGCTTTTCAGCAAAAGTTTCCAAAGTGATTTACATAGAAAACTAAATGAATTGGATTGCTCCCTGTCCCCAAAGGGCTCACAATCTAAAAAACACAAAAGTAGACACCAACAACCACCAC
Organism: Hemicordylus capensis; assembly: GCF_027244095.1. Classification (NCBI taxonomy): domain Eukaryota; kingdom Metazoa; phylum Chordata; class Lepidosauria; order Squamata; family Cordylidae; genus Hemicordylus; species Hemicordylus capensis. Next base: position 39,145,772 of record NC_069662.1, read on the forward strand.
TGGAGGAATGCTGTGCTGAAGTTGGGTTGGGCCAGTTGCTCTCCCCTTGCTAAATATAAGAGAATCACCGCTTTAGAAGGTGCCACTTTGCTCAGTTATTAATGCTTAGGATCAGGCTGTAAATGTAGTGCTTTATACTAAGGGATAATATTTTTGGAAGGGTGCACATAGGAAACTGCCATATACTGAGTCAGACCATTGGTCTATCTAGCTCAGTATTGTCTTCACAGACTGGCAGCGGCTTCTCCAAGGTTGCAGGCAGGAATCTCTCTCAGCCCTATCTTGGAGAAGCCAGGGAAGGAACTTGAAACCTTCTGCTCTTCCCAGAGCGGCTTCATCCCCTGAGGGGAATATCTTGCAGTGCTCACACATCAAGTCTCCCATTCAGATGCAACCAGGGTAGACCCTGCTTAGCTATGGGGACAAGTCATGCTTGCTACCACAAGACCAGCTCTCCTCTCCTATGGTTTAGAAATTGAATAAATAATATATCTTTCTATTATTTATCCCCACAGCAACCCTGTGCTTGAAATTGGTTTTAGTTTCTTTATTTTCTATTTCCTGTGCAATCAATGCCTCAATTAATGGCTGCCATTGATGCACTGTTCCCTCTAAGGCGTGTGCACGTGCTCACAAGTTTTCTGATGCCCCTCAGTTAATTTTAGATCCCGCCCAGATTGAATAAGGAAGCCCCCACTCTGAATTCATGTGTACAGACAGTGCCTTGATACTGCTGCCCAGAACAAAACTCATTCCCCACAAAGATGGAAAAAAAATAGAGGGACCACTGGTCTAAATACAAAACTAGAATTTGAAGCCTAAATATGTTCTGGGCCTGGGCCTTCTCAACTTGTCCACTCTGTCGAACAGACTGTGCCTTAGAAGATCTGCTAGCAGCGTGCCCAGGCCACAATACTGTGTTTGAAACAGAGTTTTGAGGCAGAGTTGCCTCAAAATCCTATGGAAGTTACCTATGAATAAAGAACTTGGGTCTGAACAATGGTGCACCCAGAATCAACGTTCATCCAACCTTGGTGTCTTACAAGCTTCCCTAGCAGTTTATCTAGCCCAATACTTCCAATAACTAACCCAGATGAAACTAAGTGTAGCCTTATATCTCCTTTCGAGAAAGTGAACAGTCATCTGAGATATGTCAGTGATCTTCTCATATGTTCTGTCTTAAAACAGGCTTTTGTGAATGCAGCTAGTGGGCAGGGAGCAGTGCCCTCTAACAGGGATTCCCAGATGTTGTTCACTACAACTCCCAGCATCCCCCGCTGCAATGACCTTTGGCTGGGGATTCTGGGAGTTGTCAACAACATCTTGGAATAACTGTTAGAGGGAACACTGGCAGGGAGTAGTGAGCAGGGAGACTTCACCAAAGCCTGAAATATTGTGACAGCAGTGGTGTTGGACTCAGAGACCTGGATACCTTCCAGCAAAGTTGGTGGTCTATAAGATGAGGACTACAGTTCTAGGTTTCAGTTCCAGCCTATCAGTATCTTATCTCTGACTCTGGGATATTCAAGAATGGGCCTATTCATAGTCATGGGTCAGTTGCACTGCCCCAGGATGTTTGGTTTTCCAGTGTTTAATAATAAACTGTACTTTGGAGTTAATTTGAATTTTGTCTAAACTTCCAGGAGAGAGACAAAGATAAACTTACTTAAACCAATTTTTATTGATTGATTGATACTTTGCCATTCAGACCACAGACCACATGACACGTTACAATGTCCATTATATCAATTTTCACCCATATACCAACAGCCCTTGCAGCATTGAAAATAATCTTAAAAGCTTTGTGGAAGAGGAATATTTAAAAATAGCCGAGGGGGGTGGGAGCTAAGCAGATAACCCTGGGGGAGAGTTCCATAACGGAAAGAAAAACCTGCCCCTGGTCATCATCAGATGGCTATTGGAGACAGTTGGACCAGAGGTCAGGACTTGCAAAGATGCTATTATAGCTGGGTAGGTTCATATGGATGCAGGCTGTCCTTAAGATACCATGGACCCAGCCCCTGTACGACTTGGATGGTAAAAACCAGTACTTTAAATTGAGCCTGGAAATGAACTGGTAACCAGTGTAGCTGATGCAAGATTTTGCAGTGGTATGGCAACATAAGTCTTACCACCATTTGAGCAGCATCATTTTGCACCAACTGCAGCTTCTAAACTGTTTTTAAAGGTAGCTCCATATAGAGTACACTGTAGTAATCCAATTCATTTAACCAACCCGTGTGTATCTGAGGTGAAACCTGGCAATATCCAGACTAGTTGCTTGTGCCTAAGCACCACTCAAATCAATGAGATAAGCTAGTCATGACTAACTTGTCCCATTACTGTAATTTCAGTGGAGACTGGATGTTATTCTCTATCTCCAGGTAGGGTCACAGCTGGCCATAGCTAAAAAAAGCATTCCTAGCTGCTGCCATCACCTGAGTACTGTATCCAGAGACGACAATAGGACTGAGAGCACTCCCAAGATGCAAGGGGGTCTTTGGAGGAAGTGCAACCCCCATCAAGCACTGGCTGTATGTTGCTACTTAGACTAATGTGCTTACCAACTCAGAGCACCATTGTCTTCTCTCTAGATTAACTGTGAGAACATAAGGACAGCCCTGCTGGGTCAGGCCCAAGGCCCATCCAGTCCAGCATCCTGTTTCACACAGTGGCCCTCCACATGCTTCGTAGAAGCCCACAGGCAAGAGGTGAGGGCATGCCCATTCTCTTGCTGTTGCTCCCCTGCAACTGATATTTAGAGGCATTTTGTCTCTTAGGCTGGAGGTGGCCTATAGCCACCAGACTAGTAGCCATTGATAGACCTATCCTTCATGAATTTGTCCAAGCCCCTTTTAAAGCCATCCAAGCTAGTGGCCATCACCACCTCCCATGGCAGAGAATTCCATATATTAATTATGTGCTCTATGAAAAAGTGCTTCGTTATTGTTGGTCCTACATTTCCTCGCCATCAGTTTCATGGGATGACCCCTGGTTCTAGTGTTGTGAGAAAGGGATAAAAAATTATCTCTGTCCAGTCTCTCTACTCCATGCATAATTTTCTACACCTCCATCATGTCTCCCCTTAGTCGCCCCTTTTCCAAACTAAAAATATCCAAATGCTTTTGCTTTGCCTCATATGGAAGGTGCTCCAGGCCACTGATCATCTTAGTTGCCGCCTTCTGCACCTTTTCCAGTTCTACAATGTCCTCCTTAAGATACAGTAAGATACTCCAAATGTGGCCCCAGCATAGATTGTATAAGGGCATTATAATATTAGCATTTTTCTTTTCAATACCTTTCCTAATGACCCCTAGCATGGAATTTGTCTGTTTCACAGCTGCCACACACTGAGTCAACACTTTCAACAGGCTAGGGCAATAGCACGTCCCTATTAACACATTTCTTTTCAGTCCTGTATTGTTGCCCATAATGTTTCTGTGGAGGACTCGTTTTTTGTGTTGCTGGAATCTATCCCTTCTTTAACATTCATTGCTACTCTACCCCTAATCCACTCCTCCCTGTCCTTTCTGTAGTTTGCATCACAGTATCCCACTGGTTCTCACCATTCTGCCAGATTTCCTATGCTTGGTTAGCTGCTTGTCCGAGGAAAATCTCGATTTCAGATCAGATGTAGGAATGTGATAGAAAGCTCCTTATCACTTGGTAGGATAATATAGATGGTCATCTTTCCAAGTGGTTTTGTGCACAGTGTGGCAAATTACCACACTTACGTTTGGAGCTGCAAGGTGAGCCATAGTGTGGCTGGTGTCAGATGCAGTGATCAGCATCCCTGACTTCTGAGTAACTGTCCATGTAAAAATGTGCTGAGGTGTGTTGGCTACCAGGGACTTCATAGATCAAAATAATCCCCCATGAATTATGTCTGAAAAAATATTAAGGATCCAATGAAATTGGTGATGTAGCACAGTAATATGATCCTGTCCTAAGTTCTGCATGAGTATCAGCTTCATTATTGGAGCCCCTTAGAGTGTATTACAGTTATCTAGTGCTTCCCTTCATTTTAATTTCAGTGGGGATGAGTCAGACTTAATTCATGATGCAAGAGCTATTTATAAGTGAATAACATAGGCGCAGGGTTGCAAAGAGTCAAGGACAGTAATAACATGAAATGTATTGATACAAATATAACTAACACTTTTGAAGAAGAGAACATACTCCACTATGATTCTGTATTATTTGATATCTCTCACTGAATAATTTGCATCTGCATCAAAGTATAATTTCCATAAATTTGAGAAGGGAAACGATGACAGATCAAATTGCATAGAACCAGTATAAATATGTGCAGACATACAGATCTCTCCCTCTTTTTGTTCACTGATTTTAAAGCAAATGTTGTGGTGTCACTGGTTTGAAACCACTTACATCAGATGCTGATAGGCTGAAGACCAAATGTTTAGAAGAGTTTTGGAATATTGCTGTCTGATTTACGAATGACCTGTATGCTTACTTGGAAATAAATCTGCTAAGTTAAATGGGACTTATTCCTAAGGGAAACAAGTCTTTTGGCACCTTTAAAGATTTGCTAGTTTTTAGGATGCATGAGACTCTCTTCTGTGTTTGCTGTAATGGACTAATATAGCTAGCCCTTTGCAATGAGGTAAATCTATGCAGGAAGCCTAGGATTTCAGTTCTCTTGCCTGGAAATAAGCGGAAGTGTGGTTAATGGGTCCTCCAATTAAATATTAGTGGAATTGTGTACCTGATAGCCCTTGGAACCTGGTTGTGAGTCAGTTTAAATCCATGCTGCACCGTGCTATGAATCACTTTGCAAAACTTCCCTTTCTGCTGTTTGACTCTTTATGAACTACTGGTGGAATGAGATGGGGGAAAGGATGGAGAAATATGTCTCTCAGTGCTGTGTGAGGGGGGCAGGGGCTGTCTCCTTTCCAGATAAGTCGGCCAAAATAGCTCTCTTCTTTCTTCCCATCGCCCCTATCTTATCTGCTTAGGCTTAACTAAGTTGGGGGGGGGAGGGAAAGAGAGAGAGTCTGCTGCAACTTTTCTAGGAGATATGCTCACCACACCCATTTCTTGGCAGAGCAACCATTATGTGCCAGCCAGACCATAACAGGTGGAAATGTGACAGAAGCAAAATGCAGGGCTTTTTACTGGCAGGTACTTAAACCCAGTTTTGAGCACAACACGAGGGACTTCATAATGTTCCTTGAATTGACTAAGGAATTATTTCAGAAAATGCACTGCGTTTAGCATGTTGGAGGTTTTTGTTTTGTTTTAAAATGTTTTCATTTGCTTTAGAATAAATGGCGAAACAAAATTTCCAGATGGAGGAGGTTGTGCTTCATGGTGTTTGAGGATGCACGGGAAGCACAGCCTTTCAAGTGAATGAGGGGGGAAACTGTCCATAACTGTATAGTTGCTAAAATTGCAAGTGTTGAAGCCCTACACTTTACAAGCAAATTTTTGATCCTCCATTAAGATGGCTGCTGCTGTTGCACTCTGGCTTTAGCATGCTTTCCCCCAACTAGTTTAGCTGCTGTCCTAAACATCACCTTTTCTGTAATTCTAAGTCTTGCACTTTGTGCTGGGTTATTCTGTGCCCTGTGCCTTCTGGCTTTGCCCAGTGAGAGATGTTTGCTGCCCTGTCCCAAGCTTAGAGATTCCTATGTCTTGCACAGGGAGAGTTTTGGAGATCTACCCTGGGGGCTTGGGGGGTGGGCACTGAGTGGTGTGTGTTTTTATTCCTTTTGTGTGTCTGGAGGGGAGCCTGTGCTGTTTATGGGGCTACGTACTGCTATTAACCTGTTTTTGAATCAAGGCACGTTTTTGGAGCACAGTCTTATGTGGGTATCCTATTAGGAACATAGGAAACTGCCATATACTGAGTCAGACCATTGGTCTATCTAGCTCAGTATTGTCTTCACAGACTGACAGCGGCTTCTCCAAGGTTGCAGGTAGGAATCTCTCTCAGCCCTATCTTGGAGAAGCCAGGGAGGGAACTTGAAACCTTCTGCTCTTCCCAGAGCGGCTTCATCCCCTGAGGGGAATATCTTGCAGTGCTCACACATCAAGTCTCCCATTCACATGCAACCAGGGCAGACCCTGCTTAGCTATGGGGACAAGTCATGCTTGCTACCACAAGACCAGCTCTCCTCTATTGAACCTGCTGGAACTTCCTTGTGAATAAACATGCATTAGATTAGGCTGTGTGTTCCTTGCATTACAACAACAAAATAAATATTTATATACCGCTTTTCAACCCAAGTTCCCAAAGTGGTTTACATTGATATAAATAGATAGATAGGTAGTATTTGTTTAGTATAGGGAGCAAGATTTCTGGCTGTACTCGTTCAAGATGGAGACAGGCATTCTTTCAACAGTGCAAGGCCAGTTAGCCAGTTATCTTATCCTGTCCAGCTAGTCCTTGGCATTAGAAAGAATTAGGGTCAAAATCCCAGAGGGTTTGCAGTTGGTGAAGGAAATGTACCTGATGTGATGCACTCTTCTTCATTACTTCATAAGTTCCAGGGTTAAGCCCAGAAATTGAAAACTGGTCTCAGAGGTAGTTAGGGCTGGGCCATGACTCTCTCCTCTCTTGCTTCCCAGGGCTGTCACTACTGGAGGAGCACCCAGGCAAGCACTTTGACACTCAATGGCAGAGGACTTGTGGAAATTTAGAGCAGGCAGGGGGATTGCAATTCTATGCATGCTAAGCCTGTCATTTTGGTTTGGTTTAGAGGGTGAAGCTCTGCTCTCCTGCCCATGACTACCCTCAGAAATGGAATGGAGGCCATGAAATGTTGTCTGCCAACCAGCCTTGTGAAAACGAGAGCTTCCTTGCCCAAAGATAAGACAACCTAGTTTCTGCAAGCCGCATGGAGAGCAGATGTCTAGTGAGCCAGTGTGGTGTAGTGGTTAGAGTGCTGGACTAGGACCTGGAGACCCGTGTTCAAATCCCCATTCAGCCATGATACTAGCTGGGTGACTCTGGGCCAGTCACTTCTCTCTCAGCCTAACCTACTTCACAAGGCTGTTGTGAGGAGAAACTTAAGTATGTAGTACACCGCTCTGGGCTCCTTGGAGGAAGAGTGGGATAGAAAATGTAAATAATAAGGAACTTGATTTTTAAAGTGTTGTTTGCATCTGAACTACAAAACAATATGCACACCATAAAATTTGAAAGGATACAAGTCAAATGCACATGTAGATGAAGACTAAAAGGAAAAGGGCCATAGCTGGGTGGTAAAGCACATGCTTTGCAGGCAGAGGGCCCTAGATTCAGTCCTACCTTCTGTGGTAGCAGGCCTAAAAAAAACCACCCTTGAAATCCTGGAAAGCCACTGCAGGAGTGCAGGAGGAGACAATTCTGGACTAGATGCAGTCTGCACTACAGTATAAGGTAGCTTTGTACATATTTTCTTAGTACTTCAGTATCTATGCATACTGTACATAGGTATGATTCTGTACATTGGCTCTTAGCGTATAGGACTGAAACCTTAAAACAGTCGGATTGCATCCTTCATCTTTACGTTTCCATTAACACCAGTGTGGGGTTTTTCCTTCTAAATGCAGCTCTATTCCACCCACTGTTTGGATGTTTATGTTCAACAAATGCTAAAGAAAGCAAGTCTCGTTTCGGATCTTGAACACACCAGAGTGATCACAATGCCATTGTGCAGATACGCCTTACAGGCCGGGCTTCCTGCCTGCTTCCCTGCCTCCCTCCCTTACACCGAGCACACTCAGTCCCACCGAACTCGGAGGAAGATCGTGATGCGTAGAAATAGCCGAAGAAGCCTTCCGACGGCCCGCCCCGCCTTCTACAGAGCGAGCGAACGTGCCGGTCGCCTTTGTGGGCGTGGCTCCCCGAAGTCTCTTGCCTGCCCAATCGGCGGCGCCCTTTGGCGGAGGCCCCGCCCCCAACGTAGTGAAAAGGCATCTCGGTTGTGACGGGGAGGGAGTCGCGGCAAGCCTGGCGCTAAGAAGCCGCCGGCGTGCACGACAGCGACAACCTCCCCGGAGGGGCGATGGCGGCGGGGACCTCCCCCTGCTGCCGAAGCGGGCTGCAGCCTCTGCGGGCCACCGTCCCCTTCCAGCTGCAGCCGCGGCGAGGCGGAGATGGGGGCCGGGCAGGTAACGGGAGTGGGGAGCCAAGTGAGGGTAGAAGGGCGGCGGTGGGGGCAGGTGACGAGGTCTAGGGAGTGTGAAGGGGATAGAGGGAGCAGCCTTTGAGCGATAGTGTGAGGTTGTGGGGAAAGGGGGGTAAGTGTGCAAGTAATGAGAAAGGGGGCATAATGGAGAGAGTGGCTGAACAGCGGGGGGGGTGATTGAGGCATGTGGGGAGGGGGTGGCACCTGACTGGGTCTCGTATATGGCTATGGGGGAGCAATCAGGAGGGGGTGCAAGCGGGAGGGGTCTGGGGCATGTGTTGGTTTTGCACAGGGCTCCTCAACTTCTCCACAGCCCTCTAATTGTTGTTGGATTGCAACTCCTCCCACTATTTCCAGCCACAGTGGCCAATAGTCGGGGATGACGGGAGGTTGGAGTTCAACAACATCGGTGCAGCCTGGTTTTGCAGAAGCGAAAGTAGTAGTAGCAGGCGGCTGGCCAAACTAATCGTTATAGGTAAAGGGGTGGCAAAAGGCGTTAGAACAGGAGTTGGGTGGGTAAAATGTTGTGGGGGTGGGGTGCTTGGTTGGATGAAGGGCATTCTGGAGGATAAAGGGGGGTCGGTCAAGGCGGAGTTGAGGAAGAGGTTGGGTGGAAAGGTCAGGTACCCCAGTTTGCAGATGACACAGAACAGTTCAGGAAAAGCACGCTGCAAAGAGCTCCAAAAGCGCCTCTTCCCCGCCCCCCCCGCCACTGGATGAATGAGCAGCAGAGCGGCAGATGGGATTCAACATAAGTAACTGCTAAGTAAGGCATAATGGGACAGAAAATCCTGGCCACACGTGCTGATGGAGCCTGAATTGGCTGTGTCTCCATAAGAAAGGCAGCTTGGGGCCATCATGCTGGAAAGCCCACTGAAAATGTCAGCTCAGTGTGTGGGGGAAATGAAGAAGCAGCAGCAGCACAGTGTTTGGAATAAAGAGGCTTGAAAATAAACTTTCAGATTTCATTAAAACTTTCAGATGTCATTAAAATAAATATGTGGTGTGGCTATACTTGGCATATTCTATACAGCCTGGTTGTCATCTCCAAAAAAAAAATTAATAAAAAAATAAGCAGTTGAAAACGGAATGGAAAAGGGAAACTAAAATAAGGTGGCTATGTAGAGGGTATAATATGAGGGTGTGTGTGTGTGTAGGAAGCGGGCAAGCATGTTGGGGAAAGGCCTGTGCATCACAGGCCAGAAGATGTGCCTGGAGGATGATCCACAATGCAAAAAGTAGGATCGGTGCGGGAGAGGAAAGCACAAATGAAGAGATGGTGTGGGAAAGTGTTCTGGGGTAGAAAAGGACAGGTACAGGGAAGTGGCAGGGAAGAAGATGCAACAGAAGATCCGGTACTCATGTGGAAGGGTGAATAAAGTGGCAGCAGTTCAAAGCGAGGCAGGGAAAATGGGATGTATTTTCTGAGCTGTGAACAAGGGGGCTGTCGAAGAGGTGAAGGTTCATGCATTTCTGCAGGCCATGTAGAACAGCGGTTGCTGTGTGACAGATCCCATAATGGGTGGGAAGTGGAGGATGGAGCAAGCCAGGCTGAAAGGGAGTGTGGGTAGCACTGGCACTTATGAAATGGAGGATGGAGCAAGCATCTGAGGAGGGTATGGAAGTAATGGGAGCAAGCTATTTTTGTAGCTGGAAAAGTGTGTGGTGGTGATACTGCAAAAGCATTCGTTTGCTGTGATGTGTGGGGGTGGGGAGTCAATGGGAAGAGCTTATTATAAGGGAGACAACATAAGGGTTCAGTGAAGCCTATAGTCTGGTCTAAGGCATAGCCAGGGGATCAGACATTTGCCGAAGAAGATCTAAGACAGCTTTTGTGTGGGGTGGGAGGTAGGGTAGATAATGCCTGTCTTGGGAATGGTACCCTTGTCCCCCTCCTGCAATTGCAATCATTTAGTTGCTGACTGACTCTGGGGTTTTCTTCTGGGGGCCAGTCTTTTCTGGGTCATGTTGATTTAGTGCTAGCTGCTCCATTGCCAATTCCTTTAGACAAAATAGTTGGCTTACTCGGGTTGTTCCATACACACAACAAAAAAAGAGCTAAAACTGTCTGCACAGTGGCAAGAGTATTGATTGATGATCAGCAGAAGTTAGAAACTGGATGGAAAATTTGTAGCTGTGGCAACCTCAGACTTGCAGTTCTTCTCCTTGAAATTCTTCTGCAGGGCGTAGAGACACTACTTGTTGTGGTTGGGGAAGCTGGAGTCTGCTTGTCCTGTGGGGATCTGAGTGTAGCTTCGTTGTTTTGCTTCCTGCTCTTAGGAACACAAGAACAGCCCTGCTGTGTCAGGCCCAAGGCCTATCTAGTCCAGCATCCTGTTTCACACAGTGGCCAACCACATGCCTCTGGCCCACCCCCCAGGCAGGGGATGAGGGCATGCCCTCTCTTGCTGTTGGTCCCCTGTAACTGGTATTTAGAGGCATTTTGCCTCTGAGGCTGGAGGTGGCCTATAGCCACCAGACTAGTAGCCATTGATAGACATGTCCTCCATTAACTTGTCTAAGCCAGTTTTAAAGCCATCCAAGCTAGTGGCCATCACCACTCTTGTGCCTTGCATGCCTCTGCTTTGGGTAGCCTGTTTTTAAAACGCAGGAGCCTTGTATCTGTTTAATCACAGGGTGAGTAATTATTGCCAGTCAGATCATACTGTCAATCTACCACCTTTTGCACGTACCCTAAGGAGAGAGATTCAGGCTCCTCCTTCTGACTTTGAAGTCTCCACTACTAAATGATGAAAGTTCATTTAAATCCTACTCCTGCATGAATATACTTAGTCAGGCATATCCCTACAAGTTTGCTAAAAGTTAACATACTTTATATTGCTGTATTTTAATGGGCTGAATGATACGTTTAAGTACATGTTGTTGTTCTCTGGATGTACTAGGCATTTGGCTTGTCATGCAGGCCAAGGTGCTTAGGTCTTGCAGAGAACTCCAATTTGATCTACTAGCTGAGACTTTGCAAGGCTACTGTTTATTTGCTTGCTTACTTATTTGATTTATATCCTGTGGGCTCTGAGCAGCTTACAGCACTCTCCCAAATTTTTCACATTTCTCTCCCCCAAGAGTTTCACAAACCCCCCAAATGAGGCCAAATGAAATTGCATTATAAACCAGGGCTTGACAAATCCCAGGCTCCGGGTGCCTAGAAGCTGAACCATGGCACCTAGACTAGTATAGTCAGCAGGGTTGACCCTAGTGGGGTGCGGGGCTGGGGGCAAATTGGCATGTGTGGGGCCTCCTTAAAATTTCATATGATTACAGAATCATACTGACTGATGACATACTGTGTAAATAGTGTGAGTGAGTTTGTTTGGACATGTCTGTCCAGCCTGGACGTATAGTAGATTTATAAGGGGAAAGTTAAAAGCACAACACATGCCCCTTGCTTCACAGTTCTCACTCAGACTTTCTGGATTGCAAACCAACTTGAGCATAGTGCATTTTCCAAAAAGAAAAAAAGATAGTTTATTCAGCTGCTTACAGTTAGCTCCCCTTCCACTAGGTGTGAAGTACTTTATGGATAGAGAGAATCCTCTGGCAGCTTTACTGCAATAGGGAAAATTATTAAAAATCAATTCACTGACCATTCTGCTTCAAATTAAATATACAGTGCCAAGCCGCCACACCCCCCCCCCCCAATATTTGTACTCAGTATCAAAGCCCTATGCCAAGTTATTCCAGGTGATCTAAAGAATGGGGCAAAAGCGGGGTGCTTTGCCATTTTTTATGAAGGCAAAGGGCAGATTCCTCCACATGGGGTGGAATGATGGTCCAAGGGGAGCTTCAGTTCCAGAAGTCTTTGTAGTTTTCTGCCATGAAGCAAGTCACTTATAGGACTTCGGGTTTTTAAAGAAAAAATAAAATCAATATATTGTCCAACCCACTTCAAATTAAATATACAGAGTCCTCCTGCCCTACATCTGTGCCCGATATCAAAGCCCTATAGTGAGCCATTCCATAAGTATACTGGTGGAGGGGACACAAAATGGAAATCCTGTATCTTCCATTGCTGGTTCTGAGGAAGAAGGCACAGGCTCAGCACACGGCTGCAGGGTAGGGCAGAGGGTGTGCATAGTGCTATGGTGGGCAGTCAGCGCTGGCCACTCTGCCTCCTTACTTCTCTGCTGCCTGCGGGCAGCCTGCCTGCCCACACTGGAGAGTTGCAGAGAGGCCTCTAGACGCTCCGCCCACTTGCCGAACAGCTGATAGTTGGGTGGGGGAGCTGTAGCTGGCAGCCTGCACCAGCGCATGGGAAGCCTTTCAGTGGCAGGCAAGCCTCCCTGTCTTGGCCAGCCCCATGCTGCCGGCGTGTGGGGTGCAGAGGAGGCACCTTGGAGCCCATCCTGATGGCAGGGCAGGGAGGCAGGTGTGGGGCTGCAAGAATGCAGGGCTGGGGGCCATCGCCCTAGTTGCCCTGCTGTAAGAATGACCCTATTCACAGGCATTTATTTAATAAAATCTTTTTTTGTCCTAGGCAGTCCTGTTTCTGATCTGTTGCTTGTAAAGGGAACAAAGAGAAACCCTTTACCCTCTCCATGTAGTATTCATCACTAAGTTCAGTAATTTTGTTAAGTTCAGTAATTTTCTGTCTCCTAATTTTTTTTCACTGGCTCCTAGATTCTAAGAAAACTTGTCAAAGCCTGTTACAAACATAACATCCATTTAAAAGAAAAGAGCTCAGTCCCAAGGGTCAGGGTTGGTAGTGTCTCTGGAGCTCTGCCCAGGAGGTGTTAACTTGCAGGTCCGGGGATGCTTCTCTACCAGCAGCAGATGTATAGGTTTTCTGGAAAACTGAAAATTTTCCCATGCACATTTCCACCTCATTTGCATTAATTTGTTTCTCAAACTTAACTCGCTATACAAATTTTCCTGATGCCCTAAATAGATTGTGATTTGACTTGGCATGTTGTTTGACCTATTTATACAGTTTTTAAAAAACCCACACAAATCCACTTCTGACATACTAATTTCACCTCACTCTATCTCCAGCGTTTCTCATGTAGCTGAATAGAAATCTTAGAAGTGGAGACTTTTCCACACCACCTCTCTGATCAGCAGCAGCCCCAACTGCTAGTGTGGCAGGCAAGCGCCTGTCATCGTGTTTTTCTGCATCATTTCCTGCCACCCAAGTGAGACTGGGGACTAATTGACTATTTTTTATTAACTGCCAAGCCCTTTGATCCAGGAATGCAGGCACTGACAAACTTTCTTCTGAGTTTAGGAGTAAGCACAAATATTCAGGAGCCGGGCAATGGACACTTGGCAAAATTATTGGACTTGGTGATGGAAGTTATGGAGACGGAGAGTAAATTGGCTTCTCTTTATCTATTTTACAAGTAATGTACAGTATTTAGAACAGAAACAGGGCTGTCTGAGACAAAGAGATTGTATAAAATAAGTGTAACTCTAAATAGCCTAATCTAGGCACCACAGTTAAATTTCTAGGTGCCATGGCTCCCTGGTGCCTGGGATTTGTCAAGCCCTGCAGGAATGTCTTTCTTGAAACGTTTGCTATTATGGCCAGTATAACTGATTTTTAAAACTTGGTGAAAGTTGACCTAATTATGAGGCAGTGTTGTATTCAAAGCAAGAAGTCTTGTGAAGGATCTGGGAGGGGTTTTACAAGTGTTTTTTAATTTGGGAAACCTGTTACCTTGTTTACCACATCAGCTATGTTGGCTGGCTTTCCTTTTTTTGCAACCTTCTGGAAATTAATAAAACAGGATTGCTGGAAGAACAGAGAGATGTGTGTATGTACTTGATTTGTGCAGTTTACAGTTGACTAATACTCCAGACAGAGGACTGATCAGGATGATCTGAGATCTCTGGCTGCACCATCAGCAGCTGACAAATGCATGGTTTTCAGCTGCCAGAGCTTAGACCATCATGAAGTCAGTAGAGTGCAATGCTGTGGCCAAGCTTCAAATAAATAAATTACTCCAGTGTCTGGCTCGATAAAGCCTAGTTGCTGCTCCACAACGTTCTGAATATACCTGCCTACTTTCTTCTGCCTCGTTTAGTGTAGAATTCCCTGCAAAGAGGCACAAAGTGGCGACTCTCTTATATTTAGCAGGGGGAGAGCAACTGCCCCTATCCAGCCCCAGCACAGCATCTCTCCAGTGGCAGCTACTGGTGTCTACCTTATATTTCATTTTAGACTGTGAGCCCTTTGGGGACAGGGATCCATCTTATTATTATTATTAATTATTATTTATTCCATTTCTATACCACCCTTCCAAAAATGGCTCAGGGCGGTTTACACAGAGAAATAATAAATAAATAAGATGGCTCCCTGTCCCCAAAGGGCTCACAATCTAAAAAGAAGCATCAGATACACACCAGCAACAGTCACTGGAGGTACTGTGCTGGGGGTGAATAGGGCCAGTTACTTTCCCCTGCTAAATGAAGAGAATCACCATGTTAAAAGGTGCCTCTGTGCCAAGTTAGCAGGGGTTAACTTCTTATTTATTGTTTTCTCTATGTAAACTGCTTTGGGAACTTTTATCAAAAACCAGTGTATAAATATCTGTTCTGTTCATGTATGCTTGCTAGAACTTTGAGGAGCTCAATGGCAGGGCACATGCTGTGCATGAGGAAAGCCCCCGATTCGGTCTCCAGCTGGACAGGTTGTAGGTGGTGGAGCTTCTGCCAGTCAGATTCAATTATATAGGGCTAAATGAGTCGGTGGTCTGGTCTGATACAAGTCAGATTCAGATGTTAAAAACATAGTGAAACCCTATCACATGAGATTTTTAAAAAATAAAGATTGCAACCGTATACTTCTGTACTGGGTGTACTTTTCTCTCTCTCGTGCGAATTGTGAAAGGGAGTTAACAGTGAGAGTTCGGAGGATGAGCCAAAGTCCCAAGGGCACAATCGATCAGAATGTAAGAAAGGTAAGCCCGAGTGTGGTCCACAGTGAAAGTGTTACTTTTGAATAAACCCTTAGCGTCCTTTGAACAGTTAATATACTCACCACAGCAGTGATCACATACTCTAATGTGCTCCAGCTAGGAAGGTAGTGTGCAAGGGTGGATAAGGGGGTGTGATGTTGGAGGGGGCGGGGGGCAGAGAGAGATTCTAGATTTCTCTGCCATCTTCCGATAATTCCTTATGGGCCTTAACTAACTACTCTCTCTTCCTAGAGAGAGAGACTTTTGTCCCCTTTTTGGTGGACAGGTATATCCTGGGGAAGTTGGATGGGCACCCTTCTTTCTAACACTGCTACTAGCAAATGGCTGGAGTGAAGGGCATACCTTGAGCTGTTTAAAGCAAAATATGTCATATGCGCCTATTAGCCCCTATATGCGCCTATTCGCTATTAGCTCCACCACCCATTGAGATCATCTGGAGAGGTCTGTCTTCAGCTGCCACCAGCTCGTCTGGTGGCTATGTAGGGATGGGCTTTCTCTGTTGCTGCCCTGAGACTCTGGAATGAACTACCTGTTGAGATGAGAGCCTCCCCATCACTGACGACTTACAAAGTCTTTAAAGACTTAACTTTTCACCCAAACATTTTAATTTAATTGTGGTTCTAAACTGTGTTAAGGTTTCTACTTTTTGTGTTCTAAGCCACCCAGAGATGGAAGTTTGGGGCGGCATACAAATTTGATAAATGTAAGTGTAGATTTTCCTCTTCTCAGGGAAGGTAAGAAATGAGATAAGTCGTGTTGAACTACTGAGAGAACTGTTAGGACCAAACTAGATACAATATTGGGGTGTCTTGAGTGTGTAAACTAGATCTGATGCAATAATATAAAGTGGTGTGTTGTAGGGATCCTATTTAAGTGTGCTGATCCTATTTAAGAAGCAAAAAAAAAAAAAAAATACTGGACAAGGAAGAATTCTGTATTCCTCAGCTACATGCCTGTTTTGTGGCTTAAATTGTTCCCCACCCACCCCCAACCCACAATACATGATTGTGGCAGATCTGGGTTTGAACACACTTCATCTGTTGCCATCATATGCGGTTTGGCCCTTAGTTGCAAGTAACTTAAGACTTGGGGTTTCTGTTCTCAATTCTGCATATGAAACAGGATGGGTGTGGGAGAGTGATTTGGAGAGCTGTGTAAGCCTGCAAAGAGGTTACCAGCATTACAAGATTTGATCCCCTCAAGTGTCTGAAGTTAGGATTGTAGGAGCCATTTGTTCTTAATGAGACTAGATCTCTTGGCTTCAGAGCCTTGTTTGTCCATTTTCCCCCTTTCATCGTCTGGTTCTGACAACTAAAATAAATATACTAGATTTGCAGTTGGCATCAAGGATAAAAACACAAAACCCACTTTAGCCCAGTTAGCAAAGGGCATAGCCCTGCACAAACATATCAATTTGCAGAAAATGGTGGTTGTAATGTCAGGGGAAGTACATGAAGTGTCTTAGAGGTGTGTGAATTTATTCCAAATTTGAGCTGAGTGGGTAGAAACAAAGGAGTTGAAAGAGATGGGGAGATGCTGATGGCAACATGATAGCAGACAGAGGTTTTAGGCTTGTATGTGGGAAGAGATACAAGAGAGCTGGTCTTGTGGTAGCAAGCATGACTTGTCCTCTTAGCTAAGCAGGGTCCACCCTGGTTGCATATGAAAGGCAGACTAGACGTGTGAGCACTGTAAGATATTCCCCTTGGGGTATGGATCTGCTCTGGGAAGAGCATCTAGGTTCCAAGTTCCCTCCCTGACATTTATAGGGCTGAGGGAGATTCCTGCCTGCAACCTTGGAGAAGCCGCTGCCAGTCTGTGTAGACAATACTGAGCAAGATGGTCTGATTCAGTATATGGCAGTTTCCTATGTGGGGGTGGCTTATAGCAGCTCTGCTCAGCGTGGGTCACATGTATGTATGGGATTCTCCCCCCGCAAGGGACCACAGGTGTGTGTGTGTGTGTGTCTGTCTGCCAACTCCTGACCTAAACCATTCTGGTACCTGAACAGATGCTAGCTGGTGAAGAGTGGTAGCAAACCACTCTTGTGGCCAAGTGCAGACAGAGACAATGGGCTCAGATACAGTGCTCGAGTGCCACTATGGGGTGATGGAACTGTGAGGGGGACTGGGAGGGAAGTGGCTGCGAGGGTAATCCCCACAACTTCCGCTGCCAAGCTTCTCTGCCACTGTGTTGCCTGTCTTGGCTTGAGAGAGCCTCTAGTTGGTAGTTACAGAGGAAATGCACACAAGCATTCAGCGGCCTCTGCTGCAACCGTGTGTGAAATGATATCATTATGAACGCACTATCAGTGGTCTCTCTAATTTTTCTCATCTCTGTGCGGAATGAGTTTTGTTCCGGGCAGCAGTATCAAGGCACTGTGTGTGCACGTCCATTGAGTGGGGCCTTCCTGATTCAATCCGAGTGGGATCTAAAATTAACTGAGCGGACATCAGAAAACTTGTGAGCGCACACACATGTGCACGCCTTAGAGGGAACACTGCACACTATTTATTGCTGCTTTTCAACAAAAAAAGTTTTCAAAGTGGTTTACATAGAAAAAAGAATAAAATAACTTGGCTCCCTAAGCACAGGTCTGCTGTTTGTGCCGTTCAGCCACATACCCAAAAGAAAAGGATGTTTCTGACTTCTGTTCAGATCAGGTTCTGCCTGAAATTGTGGCATCTGACACCCCAAAACTGGCTGTAGCATGGTTCTCTCTGTTTTCTCCCTGCTTCCTGTTGGTTTATGCTTGCTGAGTGAGATGAGCCCCACACTTCCTCTCAACATAGGGCTAGAGAGGGGATCAAGGTCACTCAGCTGCCCTGTCCAGCTTGAAGCTGAAGAGGGCAGCAAGGAGCATCAGCTTGGCTCTGCCCTCCTGTGGTTCTCGGACCCCTCAGAAATGAAGAACCAAAGTATAGGCCCCCATTGCCCTTTCTGGCTCCAAGTTTGGAGCTGGGGAGAAGGAGAGCCAAAGACTGTCCTTGAGCTTGTACTACATTTTGGAGGCAGAGCGTGAGGTCAGAGACGAGACCCTGCTTCTTAACAGAAGAGGTTCTGCTGATCATAACATTCTGGTAGGCCAGCTAAAACCTGTAGATCCCTGAGGAAGGCTCAGCTGCTGTTTTCACAGCTGTTCAGAGCTTTTGGCAATGGGTCCTCATCAGCACAGAGAACATGGAAGGGTTATGGCCCATGCTAAAACTCCTGTTCCTATGCCTGAGTACAAAAGTGGCCATCAAGCTGGCCCTCCAGTAAATGGAACTAATGATAGATAGATAGATAGCTTTATTTCAGTCACTGACCAGCATTTGTAGATACAAGACAATAACAGCCACTAATAATCAAGTTTTTTACAGGTTTTACAAGCTACATAGCAGAACTTGGCCACATTCCCAGACACAGTATTTTTAAAATTTGACAGCAGGTAATCTAAATAAAACTCCTTGGTGTGGCCTGGACACTGCATTAAAAGCGAAGAGATAAAATTGGTTTGAATGTCCTTGTAAAATGTGCAGTAAAGAATTACGTGAGCAGTTGTTTCTATTTCTCCCGAGCCACAGGGGCAAAATGGAACTAATGATGGCTTGCTGTCAATGGTCCTTGCTGCAGAACCAGTTATCAACAGAGCTGGCTTCTCTATTGAATGGTTTACAGAATGCCAGTGGCAAACCAGTCCATGCACTGCAAGCATTGTGCTTAAGATTTCTATCCCATCCTTTTCCAAAGCAACTGGAGCAGTTTTAGGCAATTAAATACTTATGAAAGATCATACTCTGAAATACATAAGCCCTGTATTAATCTATGGAGTTTTCTGCAAAAGGATATGGTGATGGCCACCAGCTTGGATGGCTTTAAAAGGGGCTTAAACAAATTCAGAGAGGACAGGTCTATCAATGACTATTAGTCTTGACGACTATAGGCTACTTCCAGGTTGAGGCTGGATAGTTCTGAATACCAGTTGCAGGGGAGCAACAGCAGGAGAAGGGAACATGCCTTCATCTCCTCCTTGTGGGCTTTCCAGAGGCAGCTATTTTAAAGAGAGAGAGAATTTTCTCTCCAGAATCAAATTAAATTAAACTCCAGAATTCTCATTGATTGCCTTGTTTTAAGGAGGCAATCATTAGACCTCTTCTAAAGAAGCCTGTATTAGATCCCTCAGAGTTGAGCAATTCTAGGCCTGTTTCCAACCTCCCATGGTTGGGCAAGGTAATTAAGAGGGTGGTGGCCTCTCAGCTCCAGGCAATCTTGGAGGAAACTGATTATCTAGAGCCATTTCAGACTGGTTTTTGGGTGGGTTATGGGGTAGAGACTGCCTTGGTCGGCCTGATGGATGATCTCCAACTAGGAATTGACAGAGGAAGTGTGACGCAGTTGGTCCTTTTGGGTCTCTCGGCAGCTTTCGATACTATCGACCATAGTATCCTTCTGGAACGTCTGTGGGGGTTGGGGGCACTTTTACAGTAGTTCCGCTCCTACCTCTCGGATAGATTCCAGGTGGTGTCGATTGGAGACTGTTGCTCTTCGAAACCTGGGCTTAAGTATGGTGTCCCTCAAAGCTCCGTACTTTCTCCAATGCTTTTTAACATCTACATGAAACTGCTGGGAGAGATCATCAGGGGATTTGGAGCTGAGTGTTACCAGTATGCTGATGACACCCAGAACTACTTCTCCATGTCAACTTCTTCAGGACCTGGCATATCCTCCCGAAATGCCTGCCTGGAAGCAGTAATGGGCTGGATGAAAGAGAATAAACTGAAGCTGAATCCAGATAAGACGGAGGTACTTATTGTGCAGGGTCAGAACTCTAGAGACGATTTTGTTCTCTGCTGCTCTGGGTCCAAGTGCGTTTCACAGATGGGTTATCTTCACCCACATGACTCCCAAGGCAGGACTATGCAAATTAGTTAGAGTTTAAGTTCGGGAGGAGGAAGCCCCTCCCCAGTTCTTTTGCCCTGCAAGGCTCCAGGCAGCTACTCAGAGCTACAGCTCTGTTGCTTTTACTTTCGTTTTCCATTCAGCTCCTCTTTGTTGTTTTCCTGCCTTTCCCCCTCCACCTAGCTGGGCTGCAGCATCGAATGGCAAGACCTTCCAGAGTACTGCATGTACATGTACTGAGGGGGTCTTTTTTCAGCTGGCCCTCACACTCCGCTGCCGCCTGCGACCCCTCCAAAGAGCCTGCAGTCGTGGGCATGCTCGCTGCGCCCCATGGAACTCCCAGAGCAGCGGAACGTTCCAGCACAGGCAGGGCCTCAGCCTACAAGCAGGGAAGCGGGCCGGGCAGCACTCCCGCCTCCACGTTCCCCATCGCTCTCCTGCCGCCCTCGGACCTGCCAGAAAAGCCTGCGCACCCAGGGCCCCCTATAGGCCAGAAAAACTTGGGCCTGCCAGCATTGGCGTCTGTGCAACAAAAAACCTCCAAGAAGGCCTGAACAAAGCGGCAGGAGCAGCAAAGGGCATGGCGTTGGACCCTGTACCCACTAGGGCACAGCCAGTCCAACGCATGGTCACCAGGAGCGCATCCTCGATCCAGCAGGAGGTGGTGAGCGTGGCCCAGACAGGGCCCTGTATGTCTTCTGACCCGGGGTCCCCTTGGGGTCATCTTCTATTATTATTATTATTATTATTATTATTATTATTATTATTTTAATTTCTATACCGCCCTTCCAAAAATGGCTCAGGGTGGTTTACACAGAGAAATAATAAATAAATAAAATGGATCCCTGTCCCCAAAGGGCTCACAATCTATAAAGCAACATCAGATAGACCCCAGCAACAGTAACTGGAGGTACTGTGCTGGGGGTGAATAGGGCCAGTTACTCTCCCCCTGCTAAATAAAGAGAATCACCACGTTAAATGGTGCCTCTTTGCCAAGTTAGCAGGGGACCAAACCTGAACAGCCCACCTCCCAGAACTGTAACCGGATTGCCCTTTGATATGCCTATCTCCTGGGGTCTGTGGGTGGAGAACTTTCTATCCACTGCTTTTGAGCTATATGATGCCTTACAAGCAAAAAAGTGTAATCACTCTAGGCGAGCCTCCCCAGCCTCCTCCAGCACTGAATCTCCCCTTCTGAAACCCAGGCTCCTAGGAAGGCAAAGGAAAAGAGAAAGTATACTAAGAAATCCAAAAAGTCCAGATCCAGACAGTGGGATGTTAGTGCCCACTCCTCTGATATCTCTGATCAGGGGTCCACTGTGTTGGGGACACCCTTAATCCAACATTAAACCCAGAATACCAACCCAGAATTATATGGAATTCAGGCCTGTGTTTTCCCTCTGAGCATAGACAGAGTGCAAAACCAGGTGTAGTTCACAACAACTGTCCCTGGGCTCAACCCACTCACCCGGGTGGGCATGCGGGGTGCGCGGAAGGCCAGGCAGTCTCCTCCCCTGCTGGCAATGGCGGCCTCGGGTTCTAAGGCCCAAAGAAGGCGCCAGCAGCCAGATCACGGGCAGCTATGGAGGGTGTGTGACCAAGAGTTCAGCCTCAATGGCACCGGAGGAACTGGTGAGCTTGGCCCATGCTGGGTCTTTTTTCAATAGTCTGAACTCCCAACTGTGGGTTCCACAGGGTCATTAGTCTGACCCAAAATACCCCTGCAGCCCAGGCCTTATTTGATCTTTCTGAGGATATGCCACCTACCTAGGGTGCGTGAATTGAGGATTACTGGCAAAATCTTGAGAGATATGATGCCTTAACAATATATATATTAAAATATATTAAAAAATAAATAAATACATGGAAAAGGAAAAGGAAACAAATAAATGCATTAAAGGGAAATGCGGACGAGGCGGGCCTCTCCCTTCTCTCCCAGTGTGGCTTCCAGATTTAGTCGGAGGAAGCTCAGTGTTCACTCCTTTGTGATTTATTTTATTTTATTAGTTATGTTTGACACTCGTGTTCTGCTCTTCTCCGAGGAGCTCAGAGCAGTGTACATGGTGGTGGTTGTCCTCACAACATCCCTGTGAAATAGGGTTGTTATGTCTGGTCATGGGTCCCCAAGAACGCCAGGTTTACCCCTCATAGTGGTATGGGGAACTTGGCCACAGCAACCCACAAGGCCCTTCCCATCCAACGGCCTTCTAGCTCCATTGGGGACCCCCACTCACTAACTGAACCAATGGGCCAGGAGGACCTAGACCACCTAGGTCTGAGGGCGAATGGCCTGATGCCCAAGCGCCAGTCTCACCTTAGGCTTCCCAGAGACTTCCGGGCGGCGAATCTGGCCCCACTTATGGCCCAAACCATACATGCCTTGAGCCCAGCCCTGCAACCTCTCAGGAGGCCCTGCCAGTGGGTAAACAAGTGCACTAGTCTTCCAAGGTTCTAAGCAGTCTAGCATAACCCTTCCACTCCTTAACAGTTTGTGGAAGTGGCCAAACTCCTCCCAGCACACTAGATCCTCCACCTCGGAGTGCTGATAGACACCCAGCTGGACAAACTCTTCCTGCCCCGGGACCGAAGACGTACCCTGGAGTCAGAGGTACGAAAGGTGCTGAAATCCAACTTAACACCTCTCATGGACCTGTCCAGATTTCTGGGTCTGAGGGTAGCAAGCCTACAGTCCGTGCCCTGGGGGCGTTTTCATCTGAGGCCTCTGCAGTGGTTCCTCCTTCCCTTTCAGATGGGCATAGCAATTAAGTCCAACCGACGGGTTGCGATGCCCCAAGAAGTTCGACGATCCCTAAGCAAGTGGCTCACCCTCCCACATCTTTCGGGGGGGTGGAGTTCCTCGATCCCCCCAGGATCCTCGTGACCACGGATGCCAGCAAGAGGGGATGGGGAGCACACTGTTAGCACCGGTCAGTCCAGGGCAGGTGGTCGGCGGAGGGACGCCAACACAGCATAAACTGGCTAGAACTCAGGGCCATCCGCCTAGCCCTACGGGAATTTGTGACCTCTCTGCTACATCGCCACGTACTTATCCACACGGCAACACCACGGCGAAGGCTCACGTAAATTGTCAAGGGGGTACCAGGTCCGGGCCCCTCCAGATGGAAACAACACTACTGTTCCTCTGGGCAGAATGCCGTGTGGAACCCTTGATGGCTTGTCCATGTCCAGGGCGACCTGAATACAATAGTGGACTGGTTGAGCTGCTCAGACCTCCTACCAGGGGTATGGCGCCTGAACCCGAAAACCTTCTCATTGTGAAGCACTTCGGCCTACCAGTGGTGGACCTGTTTGCAACCCCAGCAAACACACAGCTGCTATGCTTCTTCACGAGATTTCCCTGCCAACAGGTTGGAGCAGTGGACGCCCTCTTGGCGCCATGGCCCCTGGGTTGCCTCTACTCATTTCCTCCTACCCCCTTCCTGGCAAGGGTCCTGCGCAGAGTCAAGCTCCTTCAAACCCAGCTCATCCTGGTGGCCCCATATTGGCCACGGAGGCCATGGTTCGCAGAGATCTACAACCTCACCTCAGAACCCCACCTGCTGCCCCCCATTACGCCAGATCTCCTGCAACAAGGCCAGGTCTCTCATCCCGATCCAGGCTGGTTAAAGCTAGCCGCCTGAAAACTGAACAGCGCCTCCTGAAGCACCACGGATACTTAACACCGTCTTGAACACCATGCTAGCCTCCAGACATCCTTCCACTAACCGAATATATCAGTCTATGTGGAGGGCCTTCCTATGCTGGTCGGACCACCACGGGGTGCCAAGAGGGTCCGCCTCCATGTCTCACTTGCTACAATTCCTACAAGACGGTTTGGACAAGGGTCTCTTGGCGATCACTCTGAAACGCCAAGCCTTCTCCCTCATGGGTCTCATTGCGAGTACCTCTAAGAGAGCTGCCACCCACACCTCAGACATTTCCTGCAGGGTGCTACTCTCCTGTCCCCGCCGGTGGTCCACCGTTTCCCCACCTGGAAATTGCATACCGTTCTCCAGGCCCTTCAGGCCCCTCCCCCTTCGGGCCATTGTCTCCTATTCCCCTGCGGATACTATCACTCAAACTTGCATTCCAAGTGGCCATCACCTCTGCATGTAGGGTGTCTGAGCTCAGGGCTCTGTCCATACACAAAAACCTTGGAATCTTCTCAGACGTCTTGGTTAAGCTAATCCAGACCCTTTTCCTTCCCAAGGTAGCATTCCCCTTTTCACATGTCCCAGGACGTCGTGCTACCTTCCTTTTGCCTGCACGCGGTTCACCCGGTGGAAGAGGCGTGGCATAAGCTCGACGTCCACAGATGTCTCAAAATCTACATCAGGTGGACCAAGCACATTAGATCCTGAGTCCCTCTTTGTTTCCTTTCTCCCCAGATCCATGGGTCGGCCAGTGACAACCATCACAATAGCTAGGTAGGCTTGTATATCTCTGGCGTATTAATCACAAGGCCTTAGGGCTCCGACTATGGTTCTTGCCCATTCCTCTAGGTCAGCAGCCACGTCAGTGGCTTTTCCCACTACCGCCCCCATCCAGGACATCCTCCAAGTGGTGACCTGGTGGGCTCCCTCTACCATTGCCAGACACAGTAAACTCGATATGGTTGCATCTGCACAGGCAGCGTTTGGGAGGAGAGTCCTCCAGCAGGTGCTCCCTGCATGGTAGTAGCTGGTACCCTCCCTCTTGGGACCCAGAGCTTTGGTATGTCCCATCTGTGAGATGCCCTTGGACCCAGAGCAGCAGAGAACGGAGCATTGGTTACTCACCGTGAAGGCTCCTTCTTGTTGCGGGGTCCAAGGGCGTCGCAACCCACCCTTCGTGCCAGCTCCTACCGTCCAGAAATCCAGAAATAAACAGAAATTAGTGTAAATTTTCTGCCAAGTGATTACCGTAATGTTGGCCTAGTTAGTTTTTGGCCGTGTTTGTTTGATTTGTTTTTTGCACATAGTTTACCAGGGTCTTGCTTCGGATCGTTGTGCCTGTTGCTTCTGGTACTAAAAGAACTGGGGAGGGGCTTCCTCCTCCCGAACTTAAATTCTAACTAATTTGCATAGTTGTGCCTTGGAGTCATGTGGGTTAAGATAACCCATCTGTGAGACGCCCTTGGACCCTGCAGCAAGAAGGAGCCTTCACAGTGAGTAACCAATGCTCCGATCTGCCTGTTCTAGATGGTGTCACACTGCCCCCAAAGGAACAGGTTCGCAGTCTGGTAGTACTTCTGGATTCACACTTCTCCCTGGTTTCTCAGGTTGAGGCAGTGGCCAGGGGTGCTTTCTATCAGCTTTGGCTGATACGCCAGCTGTGCCTGTTTCTCGAGATCAATGACCTCAAAACAGTGGTACATCTGTTGGTAACTTCCAGACTTGACTTTTGTAATGCACTCTGCGTGGGGCTGCCCTTGTACATAGTCTGGAAACTTCAGTTGGTTCGGAACGCGGCAGCCAGGTTGGTCTCTGGGTCATCTCAGAGAGACCATGTTACTCCTTTACTGATGGAGTTACACTGGCTGCCAATAGGTTTCTGGACAAAATACAAAGTGCTAGTTATAACTTACAAAGCCCTAAACGGCCTAGGCCCTGGGTATTTTAAGAGAGCGTTGTCTTCAATACAAGCCCCACCACCCATTGAGGTCATCTGAGGAGGTCAGTGTCCAGTTACCACCAACTCGTTTGGTGCTACAGAGAGACGGGCCTTCTCGGTCACTGCTTCGAGATTGTGGAATGTGCTCCCTGCTGAGATACGATCCTCCACATCTCTGGCAATTTTCAAAAAACATCTGAAAACCCATCTTTTCGCCCAAGCTTTCTCAGCTTTCTAATATTTTTGGGTTTTCATTTCTGGTTATTTTAAAATTGTTAAATTGTTTTTAAGTTTTTGTATATGTTATGTTATTGTAAACTGCCCAGAGACTAAAGTTTGGGGCGGTATACAAATTAGATGGATGGATGGATGGATAGATGGATGGATAAACTCCTCACTAATCCAACCTCTCCATAGTTACCTTCTCCTAGCCCATCTAGTCAGTTACTTCCCTAGCTGCTCTAGGACATGGTGGAACAAAAGTGAAAATTGTTGTTTAGATGGTGGGACATCTAGACTAAATTACTCCAAATTAGTCCTGTTGAAATTAAGTAAATTTAGAGTAACTCCTGAATAGTACTATGGAGTAACTGAGTCTGGATGTCAGCCATTAATTTTACCTGCTGTTTTTAATATATTATTTGTGTTATATTTCTAGAGACTTGCAGGCAAATACTTAATTGCGTTTTTAAAAATTCATAATGGAAAATTCAGCTTTTCACATGTCTTTCCTCAAAAGCATGTATTGTTTTACTTACTGGTGTTTTATTTTAAAAGTATGTACCATTTTTTTGTTGTTCTAAGTAGTACACAAGATAGTCTCCATCTCCCTCCTGGTGCCCTGTCCAGTTGATCTTTATTTTGACCAAAGATCAAATACATAGATTAAGAATAGCAAAATAAGAATACTACAATCAGCTGGATCATGGCCAAGTCATTTGTTGATGTATTTTCACTACTGCTACACAAATTGAGTGGTTTGTACCTGAAAGCAATATATTTGTGTAAAACCCCTCCAGTCTATCCAGATAGCTCGACAGTAGAGGGGTGATATACCTTGTGTGAGTGTCCTTATAAAAGGGGCAGTAGAACAGAACATCCTGTCTTCTCAGCCTCTCTGTAGCATGCAGCCCTCCTGTCCCTATGTTGGTGGAGCCTCCAGCCAACGCTGAAAGCAAGATGTTATGCAGTCACCAGCTGCCTGCCTCCGGATTATAAATGTATCTTCTCAGCTGCCAGAACAGTCATAGTGAAACCAACAGCATGTTACCTTACGGCCAGATTACAAAGGAGCTACACAAGTGTTTGGCACAACTATGGGCTAGCAATCTGCCCACATACCCTGTGTGAAGAATCGAAACTGAACTTCCACTTGGCTCATAGCAGCAGTTTGTGTGGCTGACTTCTTCCTTTCCACAGTTAGAATATTCTAGGATTGCAACAGGTCAGTCGATGACCATATGTGCTTATGGATAGGTAACATGTTTGAAACTGTTCTGTTCAGCCTAGAAGCCTCTGTGAGCAGTCCTGTGTGTGCTTGATCTACTGGCTGCCTCTTCAAGGCATACTTCCTGTAAAGTTGGGACATTGGCAGGAAATGGCTCCTGATAGATGCTTTGGGAATGCACTTAGAAAAGAGTTAAGAACAACCTTGCTGAACTGGGCCCAAGGCCCATCTAGACCAGCATCCTGTTTCCCACAGTGGCCTACCAGATGCCTCTGGGGAGCCCATAGGCAAGAGGTGAAGGCATTCCCTCTCTCCTGCTCTTGCTGCCCTGCAGCTGGTATTCAGAGGCATCCTGCTTTTGAGCCTGGAGGTAACCTAGAGTCATCATAAGAACAGCCCTGCTGGATCAGGCCCAAGGCCCATCTAATCCAGCATCCTGTTTCGCACAGTGGCCCACCAGATGCCGCTGGAAGCCACAGACAGGAGTTGAGGGCATGCCCTCTCTCCTGCCATTACTCCCCTGCAACTAGTAGCTAGTAGCCATTGATAGACCTGTCCTCCAAGAACTTGTCTAAGCCCTTCTTAAAGCCATCCAAGCTAGCTACCACCACCACATCAGATAATTCTGATGTAGCAGAGAATTCCATAGATTAATTCTGGAGTTGTGAGAAGGGGAGGAAAATTTCCCTCTCTCTACACCATGCATAACTTTATAGTCCCGGTCATGCCTTCCCCTCAGTTGCTCTTTTCTGAACTATAAGCCCCAGATGTTGTAGCCTTACCTCATAAGGAAGATGCTTTAGTCCTCTGATCATCTTGGTTTCCCTCTTCTGCACCTTTCCCATGTCTATAATGTCCTTTCTGGGATAGTGACCAGAACTTTACACAGTACTCCAAATGTGGCCACTCCATAGGTTTGTACAAAGGCCTGGAATCTAGGATCTGCTTAGAATATAAGAACAGCCGTGCTGGATCAGGCCTGACATCTATCTAGTCCAGCATCTTGTTTCACACAGTAGCCCTCCAGATGCCTCTGGGGAGCCCTCGAGCAAGAGCTGAAGGCAGGGGCGGAGCTACTATTGGGCGAATGGGTTCAAAGAACCCTGGCTGCCACCAATCAAGGGCTGCGCCTCACGGCCCCAGACACCCCCTGCGTCTGATGTCAGTCACGGGGGCGTGATTTCGCTCCCAACTGGGGCCGTGCGGCCCTGTTTGGTAGAGAGATTGTCCAGTGCTGCATTTGCAGTGCAGCCAGAGCAACTCTCCCTGCCTTTAAAGGCAGGGAGAACCACTCCTGGCCACATTGCAGCGCAGGCCAATTTTGCTCCAGAACGGGGCCGTGTGGCCCCCTTTCAGAGTGAAATCACGTCCCCTACGTATGATGCAGGGGGTGTGGCTAAACGTGCCCTGCATTATACGTCAGATGCAGGGGGTGGGGGTGCAGCAGCAGCAGAACCTGGGCCGCTGCTTGGCTCTCTCCGCACCTGGCTGAAGGCATGCCCTCTCTCCTGCTGCTGCGGCTCCCCTGAAGCTGGTATTTAGAGTCATCTTGCCTCTGAGGCTGGAGGTGGCCTATAGCCACCAGACTAGTAGCCATTGCTAGACCTGTCCTTGATTCACAGTGGTCAGGCTGAGTTAACTAGTATGCATGCAACATGGTCCTACCCCAGTGCTGTTGCCATGCATGACAAACACTCCACTCTTCCATTTAAGGTGGCTTGGCATAGCACCGTGCAGTTTCTTGAGCCAGAAGCCCCACAGCTATTTTTTACGGGGACACGCATGCCCTGATGATTTGCAGTGGAGAAGTAGTGGGTGGAGGGTATGCTTAGCCTTCTCCCCCTGTGAAAGCAGTAGTTTAGCCCTTCTGAACCACACCCCACAAATTATCCCCCCTCCAATAACATGATAGACAAGCTTCCAGATATTTCTGTTGCCTCCTCCAAATGCTGGTTTGGGGGAAAATTGGCTGGGAGAGGTAGTCTGGGGTGGAGGAGCAGCCAGTGGGGACAGGGCTACACGCCTTCATCCTTTGGTGGTACTTTACTCCACATCCCCCTTCTGAGCTGCTTTTTCTTGGAAAATGCAGCTGCTGGGCTTTGGTAATGTGAATTTGTTTTTGTTTTGTTTTACATGTATATCCTGTTCTTCCTGCATGGAGCCCAGAGTGGTGTACATGGTTATGTTTCTCTTCACAACAGCCCTGAGCAGTAGGTTAGGCAGAGAGAGAAGTGACTGGCCCAGAGTCACCCAGTGAGTTTCATGGCTGAATGGGGATTTGAACTTGGGTTTCCCCAGTCTTAGTCCAACACTCTTCCTTACCACTACCTTCAATCTTTTTTCTGTGCAGAGCAAGGCTACTTTTCTCTTATCTTAAAAAGTGTCCATTGTCAGGCTTGGGATCAGTGGCAGCCGCCCTCAACTCTAAATTCAGCTCCCTGTCTAATCATTTTGCAGGGATCCTCAACATTGGGCCCCTAGATGTTCTTGGACTTCAACTCCCATAATCCCCAGGCCCAGTAGCCTTTGGCTGGGGATTATGGGAGTTGAAGTCCAAGAACATCTGGGGGCCCAACGTTGAGGATCCCTGTATGGGGCTTTTGTGAAGCTTGCGTTAGTCCCCCAGCACCTTGCTGAGATGACCATTCACTGTGCAGTGCTATGCTGGCTCAGGGCCAGCAGGGGTGCTCCTTCTAGGGGAAAGGAGCCCTCTTGAGCCCCTGCACCATCTTGGAAGGCATGCACAGAGTGCTGGGGGAGTGTAGGAGGTCGAGGTCGCAGCTCACAAAGGGTTAACTTCCACTCCTTTTCTCCCAATAGACAGGACATCTCAGGTATTTTCAGGTAGCTGAAATCCTTCCCCTTCTCCCAGCATGCTCAGGTGCTATTCCCCAGTTCCTTCCTCGCTCCTCATCAGATATACACCTGGGCTCCTGCCCAATTCTAATCCTCTCGCATCCTTACTGGTGAGCTTCCCCTCTCCCGTCCCCCACCTTTTAATGGCATGGATCTTTCTCAGGCTGGGGATACCCTAGCAGGTTCTTTGTTGGAGAGGGGCGGGGGGGAGGAGTAGGGCAGCAAGAAAGAAGGCTGCTAAATGGCGCCACCATTTCTTCCCTGACCCACGTGGCCCAGGGAAGAAAAAGAAGCCCCCCCCCCAAGAAAAGGGTGGAAAGGAGAAACAAGGCACCTTAACTCCTGCTCTGCGGCAAAGTGAAAGAATTCTAATACAGGCTGCCTGCAGTCACTCACTGCAGCAGCCTGGGAGCTTGCGGATGCACGTGGTCGGCAGTGGGGAGCGGGGCTCCACTCCCCCTTGCCCCCCCCGATTCCACCCAACACAGCGACCACGCTGGGCCACGAAGAAGGGGGAGTTATTGCCAATTCGTTCCCCGATTTTTCCGCTTCCACGTGGGTCCCTGGCCAGCGGAAGTGCCGGCGATAGCTCTACTGGTCTCGTCTCTCTGCTTCTCTTGGCCCCGGTGGTGACCTCAACAGCGACCGGAGCACAGGCTCTGTTGCACCCCAACACCCAGCGGCACCTCTTCTCTCGGTGGCGCCCTCCGTGGCGTCCAGCAGGGAAGCTCTCATCACTGTGGATGTTTTTGTCACCACAGCGAACAGCAGAGATGCCCTTCTCACTGCTCAGCTGTTTGGCAGCGCGGCTCCCGCCAGGCAAGGACAGGGATGGGATCCCCCACTCAGCGGGTTCTCGGCACTGACTTCCCTCCCTCAGATGGCTGTGGACCTTGTCCCTCTGCCGCCCCAGTCAGGCAGCACGCCGCCACCACTTCTGCCGCCTCGTCATACCGCAGCAAGGCTCGACCAGCAGATGGTCCACCAATCCCTGCCAACAGGGCAGGCATTGGGCAGGGCAGGAGGACCCAAGTGCCCATGAATTGGGGCTGGCGACCCCCTCCCCTTACAGAGGGAACGGGCAGTTGGGCGAAGCCTCTGGGCCCCATGCCACCAGTACCCCGATGCATAGCAGATTGGGCGAAGCCTCTGGGCCCCTCACCCACGCCACTGCTACCCCGGTGCATAGCGGATTGGGCAAAGCCTTTGGGCCCCTCACCTACTCCAGGTGCATAGCAGATCCCTCGAGGAGATAAGATAAAGGGAAGCGTTATCATGGTGCTTGCTTAATGAGCGTCTTGACATGCTACCATGCTTGGCGGCCGATCAGTGGGCGGCCAGACTGCACCAACAACGGGAAAACCTAGAGGCCGCAGATGAGAACCCAAGTGTCATGCGGGTCACAGAGGCTACCAGACAGGGACAACAGCATGAGGCGACAATCCCGGATCGTCACCAGGTGAGTGGCGTGCGCAGAGAGTTTCAGCAGGATATGTCCCAATGGGTGCGGGACATGATGACCAGAGAGTTGAGAGCAAATGTATAAAAGAGATGGTGGCCCAGGAGATGAGGAAGTTTACTGGGGCCAATCAGGGCATGTCACCTCAGGCCACGGCTAGCCACACACGCACCAGATCGCCTTCCTCTTCCTCTGATAGCAGCCCTGAAAGGGCAGCACCCCACAGGCCCCGCAGCAGGGTGAGGTGTCGCCACTCATCAGCTGATGCAGGCACCAATGCACAGGGGACCGGCCACTCTCGTACCAGTGGTAGGAGGGAAGTGGTTGTTTCTGCAACAGTCAATGAAAGTCAGGCAGCCCCACTGTAGGGGTTGTTCTAGAATTGGGATCTAACCCTGGGGAGCACAGTGGTGACGATTCATCCGATAAGGAAGATGGGGAACTCTCCGAAGAGGAGGCCCCCCAGAACACGAGCCTTATTCTGAGGCTCTTCTCCCAGGATGCCTATGAGGTTATCCTCGCTAAGGCCATGAGAGTAATTAATGCAGCGGTCCCTCCATCTGTAACACACAAGACCTCAGGGCAGCTCTCACAGGATGTTTTCCCCACCACTAGGTACCCTTCCCTGTGGTACCCTTCTCGCCCCTCTTCCACAACACTATGCTGGCCGAATGGGATAACCTCTCCTCCACTAAACATGCAGGCTCATTTCCTAAGAGATTCTATATACTATCCAAGGAGGCTATGGTGGAGATTGCGGTACCAAAGGTGGACACAGTGGTGGTGGCCCTGTTCTGTGTGGCCATGGGGTGTCGGCCACCTCCATTCGGGCCTCTGCCTCAACATCCATCATAGCCCGGGCCTCGGTACTGTGGGTCAAGGACCTTCTTACCAAGATTGAGCCTAGACAGATGGTACTTCAGCAAGGACTAAATAAGCTGGCAAAGGCTGCTGCCTTCATGGCTGACACAACTCTGGATTCCATTTAGGCATCGTCTAGGGCTATGGCAACTGTTGTGGTCCTGTGCAGGTCACTATGGCTTAAGAACTGGCAGGTGGGGCGTCCACTTTCTTCAAAGGCGGTTATCTCTTTGTGGAAGCACTGGATGAGGTACTGGTGAAGACACGAGACAAGAAGGTGGCCATGCCTGCAGGACGCAGGGAAGCACCCAACCACTTCTGCAATAACCGACATGCCTTTCGTTCCTCTAAGCAGGGCTCTTGGTTTCAGGACCAACGTTCCAATTGCTTCCAGGGACAACCTCAGTGGGGGACCAAGGGTTATGACAGCCACAATACTCTGCCTCCCAGACAGGATACGGCTGAACCGAAAACAAAACTATCTGTCAGTGGGAGCCAGGCTGCAGCACTTTGCCGCCAGGTGGGCGAGGTCCACACAAGACAAATGGGTACTAAACACACTGGGGTCAGGATATTGCCTGGAGTTCACTACAGTGCCATGCGACCAAGTCATTGTCTCTCCAAGGTCCGGGGACCAAATCGAACACTGCCAGATGAAGTAAGCTACAGACCACCTACTCCAGATCCAGGCCATAGAGCCAGTACCATCAACCGAATTATGTCATGGCGTCCACTCCATTTTGTTCGTAGTCCCCAAGAGAGATGGTAGATGGCGTGCAGTCTTGAACCTCAGGCGGCTAAACCATTTCATTCAGAAGCGGCACTTCCGCATGGAGTCCCTCCATTCCATATGGGAGGCTAGCGCCCCGGATGACTTCCTAGCATCGATATACCTGACGGAGGCTTATCTCCACATACCCATTTTCCCCGCCCACAGGAGGTTCCTCAGGTTTTGCTACAACCGGAAACACTTCCAATACAAGGCCCTGCCTTTCAGATTCTCTTCAGCCCCGAGGGTCTTCACCAAGGTGCTAGCTGCCTTGGTGGGCCATACGAGGTTGGAGGGACTTCAGGCCCATGCTTATCTGGACGATATTTTGATTCGAGCACAGTCCCTCCAGCAGGTGGAGGTGGACATCCTGAGGGTCCTCCAGCTGCTCCAGTCACACGGGTTTCTGGTGAACGAGACCAAGAGCCAGCTCTAACTATCCAATGCATTACTGCACCTGGGGGCCTGGTTCAACACCAGAGCAGCAACCATATCTCTCCCCCCCAGACAGGAGGGAAAACATCCACTGCCAGATCCAACTGCTCCTGCATCGGACCTGGGTTGAGGTCATGACACTGGCTCAGCTTCTGGGGTCCACGATTGCATGCATAGAATGCCTGCCATGGGCAAGGTGGCATGCACGCCCACTACAGTGGGCACTGCTGCCATTCCAGGACGAAATCACGAACCACATCAGTCAGAAGGTCTCTCTGCCGCTGCTAGTGCAGCAGTCCCTCCTCTGGTGGTTGTCCCCAGTGGTGACAAGAGGAAACCCCCTGAGGGAACCCAACAGGGTCACCCTCACTACATTTCTCAAGCATTACAAAATTGATTCACTTGTCCCAGAGCAGGTGGCCTTCGGGCGCACGGTGCTCCAGCAAGTGGTACAGAACTGATCCACTCCCCTCCCCCCCTGCAAAAAAATCAATAACTGCTCTGGTAGTTCCCTTTGTGAGCTGCGACCTCCTACTTCAAGGGAGAAAGAAACATTGGACTTGCAATCAAGGGTTCTTTCTTCTCTGAAGTAGGAGTTCACACGGCCCACCCCTGGATCAGGGACTAGCTTATGGTCAGGCCATGCCTCTCTGCCTAATTACTCCAGTACTAACCTTCGGGACAACCCTGACTAGTACCTCAGGACCCTCTGTTTCTCTACCTTTCACCCCTTGCATGCTAATCTATCTGGTTCCCACAAAGCTGTGGAGTTCTACAGCCAAATTACGAAACGCGACAGTCGGAACTGGGGAATAGCACCTGAGCATGCTGGGAGAAGGGGGTGGACTTCAGCTACCTGAAAATACCTGAGATGTCCTGTCTGTTGGGAGTAAAGGAGTGGAAGTTAACCCTTTGTGAGCCGTGACCTCCTACTTCAGAGGAGAAAGAACCCTTCACAGTGAGTCTAATGTTTCTTTCCGGAGGGTGCCATCTCTCTTACCTCCCCAGCACTGAGAAAAGTGCAGAACTCTGTGAAGGTCAGCACAGTGGGAAATGGCTCTCCCACTGAAGGTGTTTGTTTGTTTGTTTGTTTGTTTGTTTGTTTGTTTGTTTGTTTGTTTGGCCAAAGTGGCCCCTGCTTGGAAAGTATTGAAGATCATTGTTTTCATAAACTTCTAGATGGGAGGCACATACAGGTGAAACTCGGAAAATTAGAATATCGTGCAAAAGTCCATTAATTTCAGTAATGCAAATTAAAAGGTGAAACTGATATATGAGACAGACGCATTACATGCAAAGCGAGTTAAGTCAAGCCTTAATTTGTTATAATTGTGATGATCATGGCGTACAGCTCATGAAAAACCCCAAATCCACAGTCTCAGAAAATTAGAATATTACATGGAACCAATAAGACAAGGATTGAAGAATAGAACAATATCGGACCTCTGAAAAGTATACAGTGTACTGTGCTTGATTGGCCAGCAAACTCGCCTGACCTGAGCCCATAGAGAATCTATGGGGCATTGCCAAGAGAAGGATGAGAGACATGAGACCAAACAATGCAGAAGAGCTGAAGGCCGCTAATGAAGCATCCTGGTCTTCCATAACACCTCATCAGTGCCACAGGCTGATAGCATCCATGCCACGCCGCATTGAGGCAGTAATTGCTGCAAAAGGGGCCCAAACCAAGTACTGAATACATTTGCATGCTTATACTTTTCAGAGGTCCAATATTGTTCTATTCTTCAATCCTTGTCTTCTTGGTTCCATGTAATATTCTAATTTTCTGGGATTGTGGATTTGGGGTTTTCATGAGCTGTACGCCATGATCATCACAATTATAACAAATTAAGGCTTGACTTATCTCACTTTGCATGTAATGCGTCTGTCTCATATATCAGTTTCACCTTTTAATTTGCATTACTGAAATTAATGGACTTTTGCACGATATTCTAATTTTCCGAGTTTCACCTGTAGCTTAAGATGGGTAAGGTGTGGTGCAGCAGACGCTTGTTGCTGATGCATCTGACTCTGAGAAGGCGAGTCAGGCACATTGTGGTGCTTAAAGACCCTGTTGAGACGCACACCTGAGCTTCAGCTCTCGGCACACCATCATGGAGCAGACCAAACGAGCTGGGATTTCAATCATAGTTTTGTTCTCTCACCAAGCTGGAAAATGTGATCCGCGTTTCAGTCTAAATTGAACTGCTGGGCGAGCAACTGGCTGATTCCTCTCTGTTCTGTAAACTAGGAGGTGTGGGGGGGTGGAACCTAGTCAACCTTTCCAGTGTTCAAGCTCCAAGTTGCTCACTTCTCTGTGTTTTTAGTACCCTTTAGCATACTGGGGGAGAACCAAGCATTCCTTTCTGGCATGATCCTTAAATAGAAGGCTTAACTCTGGCTTCCTGTCAGTTCTTAAGTGGATCTTAAGAAGATCCCAGTCAGATGTATTTGTGCCAGAACAGTGGAAAGGTTAGTCATTATTTGATAAAAACACCAAAGTTTGACAGAACAGCACTACTGTAGGATGCATTGTGCTCGTAAGCAAACTGATTCTGCTTGCAACTATCTCATGGCTGTCGGTGGAAGAAAATGGTGCTCTCCAGGAAGTGGAGTAGCTGGGAGTTCCTGCCTCGTATCAGAAACTTCACTGTCCCAGAGAAAGCTGCTGGCACAGTTTAGTTTAAAAAGCAGAGGTGCTTGGAGAACAAAGTACCGTCCCACAATCAGAATATGTGGGGGAGGGGTTTTAGTCCCTCAAAAAGAGGGCCTCTGCACATGCTCAGGGCACTCTTCTCCTTGTGATGAATTCTAGGACTGAGTCCTGTTGTTGGATAGGCCATGGGGCGTGGCTACACTTAAATGGACTCCTGCTTATAGACTGTTCTGTGTGTCTTGCTCTAGGAGCGATCCTACTGAAGGGGAAAAGGTATCGGAGAGCTGCCTTTCTCAAACCCAGTGGTCATTCTTGCCTCTCTCATCGCCCAGTTTGAACCATTCAGGCCTGATCTGTACACAGAACAGAACTAGGTGGTAGGGTACTGAGGTGATGGGGTGGAAAGTACCACATCAGGCTGAAGGGGAGAGATGCTGGTATTTGAATCCTCACATTAAAAAAAAAAGCACAGAAAGAGGTTCTGGTCCAACCTATTCCTTCTTGTTTTAGTTTTCTGTTTGCAAGGGTGTGTGTGTGGGGTGTCGTGTGTTTTTGTTGGGTTTTTTTTACATAGAGGAGCATTCAAACATTGTGATCCTCCATTTGTAGGGGTACAGTCCATTCTGCCACCTCATTCTGCTGTATGTATCACCTGCCCTCTTGAAGTGGTACAGGCCATTTTACCACTTCATTCTAGACCAGACCTCAGTCTTCAGAGAAGGTGCCCCCCCTGCCCTCGGCCACTGAAATCTGCAGTTCTGGATTCCTAGGAGCAATTTGCTATAATGGGTAACTGGCCCAGTTTCCTGAAAGGCTTCAGCCACCTTCCTGATGTTCCTACAGTTATGTAGTCAAAAGAGCTGCAGAATCTACTAGCTGCTGCCTGCTAATAAGCTGATGGAAAATAGGTTATGGAAATGAGGAAAGGAGACAATTTAAAAGGGACACTTGCCATAATTGGCAGTTCATTTCTTGCCAGGGCAAAGGAGAATTTCTTCCACTCTCTGGTTTACAGCATATTGTGGTGATATTTCACTTTTCAGGAACTTGCTGTTAAAACTACAGTGACTCATCCCTCTCTAGCTGGGGGTTTTTCATTTGGGGTCTCTCCCCATCAAATACTTTCCTTGCTGCCTAGGTTCTGCAAGCCAGCCCAAGAGCTGAGCAGGCAGCCTATGCCAGTGTGAAATCCCCTCTGCATTTGCCAGCGCCAGGCAGGTTGGATAGTTTGGGGGTTGGTTTGGATGCTGTTTGGCAAATGAAGTAAGCTGGGCGTATTCTTGGCAGGATGGAAGTGTTTTGGATGCCGAAGAACAAAATTCCACTCTGCATCCGTGTGGGTGGATAGAGCTGTGTGAAGCTGATGGAATAGAGCCTTATATTATGAACAAACATTGCTCTCCTACTGCCACTAGCAAAGAGGGTGTAAAAATCTTTTTAAAACGGGGATGGGAGGAGTAGGTTCTCCTTGGTTTGTTTAGCTGCAAGTCTTAGCTTAGTGTAATAGAACTAGAAGCTGCAGGAAGGCCTTGTTCTTTTGTTTGTGTGTTTTTTTTAATTGAGCCTACCAAAATTTGACAAATTTATTACTTAGTGATGAACATTGGGAAGGAGGAAGGTAAATGGGCTTCTCCTTATCCCCTTTACATGTAGCTTACTTAGAACAGAAACTGAGCACTGTTCCCTCTAAGGCGCGCTCACAAGTTTTCTGACGTCTGCTCAGTTAATTTTAGATCCCGCTCGGGTTGAATCAGGAAGGCCCCACTCTGACTGCATGTGCGCACACAGTGCCTTGATACTGCCACCCAGAACAAAAGTCATTCTGCACAGAGATGAGAAAAATTAGAGGGACCACTGAAACTGAGCTGTCTGAGACAAACAGAGATTTTATTAAATAACTCTACCTCTGAATATCCTGGTCTAGGCACCACAGTTAAATTTCTAGGCAACATGGCTCCCTGGCGCCTGGGATTTGTCAAGCCTTGCAGTAGGATGCATATTTGGGTGTTCAGTGGGAGGAGACTGGAGCTGGGTCAGCAGCAAAATAAGAACACTTTCTAACATGCATTGTGTTATGAGATAAATTCTAGCTGCAAGTTCCCCATGGCCTTCAGTGGAGAGCAATGTGGCCTTCCAAGGAGTGTGGATAGTTAAGGATTCAAAATATCCAGAGTCTGAGCCCATCACTTTCTTTGCTGGTAGTGGCCAAAGTGCTCACAGTGAATGTACTACCCCATCTTCCTTTGCTGAAGATATCAAAGATCCAGGATTGTATGTTTCCTGGTAGTTCTGGAATAAGCCCTACTTACAAGGATAAGAGATCCAAGTATATTTAATACCTCCTTACTATCCAAGTTGCTATGCTTTTTCCGTGCAGCTGTGAACTTTGCTTATTGCCTTGTATCTGAAAAAATTACACAGTGTGTTGGGATTAGCCGTCTTTGTATAGCTGTACACTGGGCATTTCTGTGTTTTTTTACGATGTTGCAGGCCCAATAGAAGCCTGTGTCATGACTGTCCTTCAGAGACCTTAGAATGGATTGCAGATTGGTCAAGTGCTGCAAGTGTGAGCTTAAAACTCCAGACTACACACCAAGGTCGTTCACACAATCAGAAACTGTGTTCTACCCAGGTTTGGGAGCTGCGTGTGCCCCCAACTTTCGGTTGTGTGGAAGCAAGGTAGGAAAAGCTACCCAGGTTTTCCTCCTGCCTTGCCTCTACACAATCACTTCTACCCAGGTGTTCCTCCTGCCTTGCTTCCACATAACCCACAATTTGGGATCACACACAGCTCCCAAACCTGGGTAGAACACAGCTTTTGATTGTGTGAATGACCTCATTATTTAAAAACCTACATCCCTCACGGTCAAAACATGGGT
Organism: Hemicordylus capensis; assembly: GCF_027244095.1. Classification (NCBI taxonomy): domain Eukaryota; kingdom Metazoa; phylum Chordata; class Lepidosauria; order Squamata; family Cordylidae; genus Hemicordylus; species Hemicordylus capensis. Next base: position 39,184,677 of record NC_069662.1, read on the forward strand.
CCTCAAGTTGGCTTACAAGAAGTTAACATATACATTATTAGTGATCCCACAGCAGTTTTATCTGCCTTCTTGCAGACTAAGCAGCTTCTCTTCGGTTACTAATAATTGTGGTTGAGTCTGTATCTGTTCTCTTGATCGTCTTAATCCTGTCTTTACTGAAACGAGTCGTATTCATGATCCATCTTGCCACTTGTGGTTGCTGTAATGTCCCTACTTTTATTTGACTATGGTGACTATGGTTTTTGGTTAAACAATAAAACTTGAAACTCTAAAATCACAACCCATGATGGTAAAAAACCAATAAATTAAACCACAGCAGCAGCATTGTCAGATGATCCTACAGCTGAAAGGTCTGTGTGAATCAAAGTTTTCACCAACCTTCTAAAAGCTGCAAGCAAGTGCAGCTGCTGGGCTCCCTAAGAAAAGTCTGTGTTTTTCCAGGTTGCAATCTTGCATTTTTGTATGTTTTTGGAAGTGTCTCTGAAGTGTGTATACTCCTAACACTTGGGTGTGTGTATGTGTGTGGTAGTTGCTGCATAATAAACTTCCAACCCCCGGGCCATTGTCTACAGAACAGAATTATGCCCCGTGCCAATAGAGAAACTGGCAACCCTTGCTTTAAACAATGCCGAGGGTTATATGGGGGAGCGATTGCAGTCCACCATGGTAGCAAAGTTGAGAGAAGCAGCAGAAGTTTCAAATCCCTGCTGAAGTGGCGGGGTGAATGGTCCAGAAGTGAAGCACAGATGTTAACATGGGCATCCTTAAGCTTGTTGGGCTCTGGCTCTTCCGGGTGCTCTTTATCTTTAAAGTCATATGAGTGAGGAAGGAATTCTTGCGTCTGTTTCTGAAGCCAGCCTGATGTATTCTATGTGGGGGTGGGGAGGCACACACAGACGTCCCACCCTCTGTTCCTAGGCTGGCTATTTCCATCTTGGTTGTGCAGACGAAACAAGGGCACTAAAAAGGAGCAGCGCTGGCTTGGAGAGTTAGGCAGTGTGAGGCAGCTGCTAGGCTGGTGGTTGAAGATAGCAGTGGCTCCATTATCTCTGAGTTGTGTACTCGCCTTCTTTCTTCTTTCCTCCCCCCCCCCCCGGCTCCCCTGCCCCTGAGATACTTCGCTGATGAGCAGAGCTTGGGCCAGTCCCAGAATCTACAGCTCGGTGGGGTTGGGCTAGTCCCAGTCTAATGGACTAGGTCGATAAAAAAGCTGCACTGTAAACAGGACGCTCCACCCAGCCTCTGCTTCTCCCACGAGCCACGTTTTTGTCTTGCAGCAAGCATTGTTTTCTTGCCTCGGGTGTATTTTTAGGCTGGGTTGCTTTGACTGCCCCTACGGTGGGACTGCAGTCTTGTCAGCTGTGCAATCTCTGGGACTCGGCAGCAGCACACAGTGCCAGTCCAGCAAGGGCTGCACGGTCCCGAGATTGTAGGCCTGTGAGCTTCTGCAGGCTGCCTTCACCACCAAGTCCCACCACACCTCGGAGGTTCAAGGGCAGAGCATTCAGGCCAGAGAATGTCCCTTCCAAGCAGGCTGGAGCCCAGGCACTACTGCGACTCTTGAAATTAAGTGCAAGTTGTGCGTGTGCCTCAAATAGACCCTGATGTGCAATCAGCAGCCCGTTCAGGGAGGCCTTAAATAGCTGCTGAACTGTTATGAGTCAGGAGCTCTGATTCGGAGCTGCCAGAGATCTCCTTGGCAGTATACCAGGAGGTCCTTGCTCTAGTTGTGATTGTTTGTTAGTTTACGTGTAGATGAAAAGCCTAGTCCCCAGCCTTAGGCTTCTGTTGGCGTATTTCTTAATTTAAATGCAGTAGCTGGGAGCATAATCGTAGAGAATGAGCTGCAAACCAGGAAATCGCTGCTTCAGCACTTGTCTACTTCAGCCACGGGCTTGCTGGGTGGTATGGGGCAAGGTTTCTTCAGCCTTGACCCCCTTCTTGAATATATGGCTAATACTGGCCTACTTTACCGGAGTGTTGTCAGTTATGGAGGAAATGTGTGAAGGGAGATGCCTAGGTGGTATTTAAGTGGATGGGTATGATTATTAGCGCATCAGGCTTTTCCAAATGAAATGATAACCCTTTTGGTTTGTTAACATGCGTGTTATTCATTGCTCATAGCAGTGTGTCCTGTAGATGAGAGGTTAGCCTTGATGTAAGGTGATAACTAGATTCCTGTTTGGGGAGGGATTGTACTGAAGGGGCAGAATGCACAGCTGTCAAAAGATTTTTTATTTTTTTAAACCAGACTCATAAAATCCCTAAGCAATCGTGTGAAAGGAGAGGAACTCTTGGAAAAACTGCATCCATTTTTAAAATTATTAAAGCAGCGTATATGATGATCTTATGCTGAAGTGGCTCAGGAGTAGGGCTACGATACTAAGTACTACCCCCCACCCACCCCCAAAGCATCTTGCAATGTTTTGTGAACATCTTGAGAAGTTTAAATAAGTTTTCTAAATAGGAAAACTTATTTAAACTTCTTAAGATGTTCATAAAACATTGCAAGATGCTTTGCGGGGGGTGAACATTGCAAGATGCCTTGTGTGGGGTTGGGGGGTAGTTGGGATTGCTTGTGATGTTACAAGCCTTTTCTAGAGGGAGCTTGTGATGTTCTCACTGCCACTTTACACTTGGCAGCAAAGAGTGGAGGACAAGTCTCATTTATCTCTTGCCTCAATCTCTGAGAGAGATTGGCTTGCCCAAGGCTACCTGGTGAGTTCTTGGCTAAGGCAAAGTTTGAACCAGGGGCTCTTGGACTATAGCGCCATCCTACCCACCACACGGCACCAACTAAACTGTGGCTTCATAGCTGAGCAAATATTTGATCTTGGCCCTTTGAACTGGGATTACTCTGGAGATCATCAGTTTCCAGAAATGTTGATGACACTGGAGAAAAAATATTGGGAAAAGGAAATGCTTGCCGTGCATGTCTCTTCAACAAATGTAGCTGTATCCTCTCGGCAGGAGAAGAAATACATAAATTAGACCTGCCCTGCCCTATCACTGAAATCATAATAGTAATTTTATTGAGAAAGCATCTGAAGTTACCAGACCCTGTGTAAAAAGTTATTGGGGTGGGTGGGTGGTGGGATTCACAGGGCCCAGCCTGCAGGCTTGCAGACTAAAAATAAGAAGGGGGAAAATGCATTCTGGTAGAGAAGCAGTTGGGAAATGAATACTTTAAAGATGAGATTAGACTTCTATCCCAAGGGCTAAGCGTTGCAACATCTCATCTTGAATTTCATCTTTAACCCTGTGAGGAAGAATTAAACTGGCTGAGAGACAGCATGGAGTGCCTGAGGCCACCAAGTGGGCCAGCGACTGAGGGGTGGTTTCTCACACTCCAATTTTGCATTTAGGGACAGGTGCCAGAGTTCAAGATGTGCTTAGGCTGCCTCCGTTGCAGAAGGTGTCTGTGTTGCTGTTTTCTTTCTAAAATTCAAGGAAGCAATATCCCACTGTGCCCTGCTGCTTCTAGTCGGTTGTGGAGGCAGCACACAAAAAGGGGTTTAGGAGGGCTGAGGGGATGCTTAGTTTGGTGGCACCCACTTCTAAAAAAATCTGGTTTTTCCTCCCCCAGGCCTAGCTGTTAGTTTGGTGCTTAGATGAGGGGCTGGCAAGAGGAAACTCATTTTCGCTTGCTTGTCTTTCAGATATCTTAACTACAGGCCTTGACAAACCTTCTCTGGATTTAGGAGCCAGATAAGGGACACTTGACAAAATTACCAGACTTAGAGATGGATACTGTGGAGGGAGTGGCTAAATGGCATTCTCTTTATTCCCTTTACAGAGAACATACTGGGAGCAGAAACAGAGCTGCCTGGGGAAAATAAAGATTTTTATTAAATAATACTGCCTCTGAATACCCTAGTCTAAGTGCCGCAGTTAAATTTCTAGGTGCCATGGCTCCTTGGTGCCTGGGATTTGTCAAGCCCTGCTCTATTGTGCTTTTAGATGTATGGAGAATCCCCAAGATGGTCAATAATTAGAATGAGATGCAATAAAACACATTTAATTATCACTTGCAGTAGGTGGCCTGCAAAAGCAATAAAATAGAAAATCAATAAAACAGCAACCAAAGGTCCAGAATATTAGCAGAAGCAGAAAAAACCAAATCAAGGAGCATTCTGCTGGCATCGAGGCCAAATGCTTGCCAAAGGAGCAGAGTGCCGACCAACTTCGAAAAGCAAGCAATGGGGCATAAAGTCCTGTGTTATGTGTTTATCTGCCTAACCTCAGACAGTTGGGGAGGGCATGGAATTGGGCCTTAAATGAAAGTCCAAAGTGAGTGAACAAGTTTGAATAGCTCAAACTTTTGAAGGTTTTAGTCCTTCAGAAGTCAAAACTAGCATTTTATTTATTTATTTATTATTTGATTTGATTTGATTTGATTTATATACCGCCCTTCCAAAATGGCTCAGGGTGGTTTACAATTAAAACAAACCACTAAAACAACTTACATTTTAAATTGGGTTTGGAAACCAGGGTGGATTTGATTTAAATCACGATTTAAATCACGATTTAAATCACTAGCAGGGTGGATAAAAATAAAAAAAATCCGATTTAAATTTTAAAAAAAATCAGATTTTTTTGATTTAAATCGGATTTTTTTGATTTTTATCCACCCTGCTAGTGATTTAAATCGTGATTTAAATCAGTTTGATTTAAATCAAATCCACCCTGTTGGAAACTAACAAGGAGCCAGTGCAGCTGGTACGGTGTTGGAGTTAAATGATCTGAAAAGCAGACCCCAGTTAATAGTCTAGCTGCTGCACTTTGTACCAGCTGAAGTTTCTGAGCACTCTTAAAAAGCAGCCCCACATAGAATGCATTGCAGTAATCTAATCTGGATGTGGTCAAGGTGCATGTGACAGTGGCCAGATGAGCTGCCAATGTTTGCTGCTGGAAAGGACTTGGCGGTGGTACCTAGACCCTCAAAGAGCCTGCATCCTTATTTGTTTGTTCTCCTTGTTCAGCCAGTGTTCCTTGTGCTGCTGGCACCACCGAAAAGGCCTGCCGGAACAGACCTCCCAGGGTGCGGCGCACTTCTTCCTTGGACACCATCCTTGGGTTGTACCTCTTGGGTCAGTGGCCTCGGGATGCTGAAGGAGCAGCCGTCTCGCACATGAGTGACAAATCAACCCAGGTACTGGAGCTGCCTTAAGTGGGGTGATTATGGAACCCCAGGAGTGGGTCTCATGTTGTAAGTAGTGGTAGTGGCTGGAAGGAGAGAACTACATAGGGGATAAGGGAGTCGGGGAGGGATAAGCCAGCCTGTGCTGATGTGGAAATGACCAACTGTGAAAGAGAGACACTAGGTTTGAAAAGGATCAAGCCCTTGCCTCCCATCGTTGTTTCCCTAGTACTTCCAAGCCCGCCATTACCTCCAACCTACTAATTTCCAAGTCCCTTGCAACAGTATCACCATTAAGACTATCCTTTGCCTAGCCGTGCATAAACAGTGGAGAGTATTGGGAGCAGTGTTCCCTGTAACGGGGATTCCCAGATGTTGTTGACTGGTCCCAAGATCCCCAGCTGCAGTGGCCTTTGGGGATGATGGCAATCAACATCTGGGAATTCCTGTTACAGGGAACACTGTCTGGGAGACATCATTCTTCTCCATCTTCCAGGGAGGACTGTGTTCAGTTATGGGCAAGGTGCCTGAGGAGTCCTACAGCATTGTTGCATGACTACAGAATTGGGTTTCTAGTGTAAATTAGAGCCTCAGCTCTTCATCTAGTTTGGTTTTAAAGTAGTAGTCGTTTGTAGTCCTTACGGTTGTAGAGATGAGCTTGAAATCACGTGGACAGAGCCTGAGATCTCCAGCATACAGATGTGAGGCGTCCTTGCAAAGGAGGTACTGACCTTTGGGCTTGTTCTTACAACAGACAGCTGGGTAGGAGGGGCATCCAGCCAGGCTCCAAGTCCTGTGCGCACTCCCAAGGAATGGCTGTGTCTCTGCAGAAATGAGGTAGGAGGAAGGGCAAGTGATTGTGTGCTTGCACCGATCTGAGTAGGACAGTGTGGGGTGTGGTTTTCCCCTCCAGCCTCAATGCAGTGCTGGGCTCACCATGTGGGTTGGCCATCACCATCCTAGGCAGTTGGTGGCTAGCATATGACTGTCAGCTGAGGAAATGATCACGAGAAGAAGCCTTTTACCTGATCCTTCTGTGCATCTTGATTTTGCTCCTGCTGTGCCTCTTGATTTTGCAAAAGGCCAAGCCTGTTTTCCTAATCCTTAGGGTCCATAGCTGAGCCCGACCTCCTCATGCTGTTTGCCAATGCTGGGAGGACTGTATTTGTCTTTCTAGTCATGATTCAGAACCAAGTAGTCCTTTCATATTTTGACTGTGGAAACTGCTACTGTATTTAGACAGTGCCATCAATGACAGGCCCCTGCCCTGTTCACATCAGCTCAAATATACCAACATTAAAAAAGATACTTTTTACAAAGCACCCTGGCAGTTAAGTGCTATAGATAGCAATGAAGAGGCACGTCACAAAACTAAAAATGAAGTGGGAAGACTGAATTTAGATTTTATTCACATTCCATAGGCATTCAGATTCCAAGAACAAACATCATACGATCCCATAAAGCACAGAAAAGTTCTGATATGAAAACAATTAAAAGTTTGCTTGACATATCAGCATGAACAAAGGTTAAAAAGAACACCCACTGCTATACAGCTTTTTATTTAAATCTTTAAATAACTACCATTTTAGTTAGAAATAAAGCTACAAACAGCAAGAGTATACTTAATGGCATAGGCACTATTCAGCACACTAGTAAAAGCAATCCACATGCAGAAATGGGTTTTCACAAAGAATTTGCTGTGCTGCAGATGGGGGGAATGGATGTGTCCAGTAACCTGGAAAAGACCTGTGGAATGCCTGGTCTTATGGGGATCCTTTGGGGGCAGGATGAAGGAGTTTTAAGCTATGTTGAGCCATTGTGGTGACCGTATTGCCCAGCCTTCTGTTGTCCCTCTGTCCCAGTCAGGGTTAACTTGATTTAAAACACTTTGCAGAAATACTCAACTTTAATTATGTAAATCACCAGTCAGGAAAATCCTCATTTTCTACTGAAAGTGCTTTTCTTGTGGTCATCTATCATCTTAATACATATTCAGAGTTAGATGTAGGAACATGTTCATAGAATATAATGAGAAGTTATGATTAATACTCATTATATCTTTGACCTGGGTTCTTTTTCAATGCATTGCTTTAATAAATAAATAGATTTTTAGCAACTTTGGTCCCAAGGCCAAGAACTAATAAACTCTCTCACAAACCCTGGGGAAGCCCTGCAATTTTTTGTGGCCCTCTCTGTAAAGCTGGGTGTCCTCCCTGAAGCTTGGCATTCGTGCTTTTGTTTCATCTTAACTGTGTCAAAATTAGGTGTGTAGACTTCGGTGGGTAAACTTCAGTATCGGCTTTGATTTCTTGACCCCAAGATAAGAGTGCCATCCTAGCATCAAGGGCTGGTCTTTGTCTGCTGCTTTCTAGGGAAGGCCTTTCCTGTTGTGCTTCTGCTGGTTTGAGGCAGCCCTTGAGTTTCCTTGGCTGGGTTGCAGAGGCTTTTTCAGCTCTGCTCGCATCTCTGGGCCAAGACCCTTATATAACGTTCACGGGCTGTGTGCCATGCGCTGCTTAAGAATGAGAGCTCTGCTCTGGAAGAGCTTGCTTAGCACAAGCCATGTGTGTTCCCGGATGGAGTGGAAGCCTCCAGCCATCGAGGAACCCTTAGCAACCTGTAAATATTTCTGTTGAGCAGTAAATAGCTTGTCTGAGACAAAAGGGTAGTGCTAGCCATTCAATTGGGTATGGATTTAGCATTTTTAAGTCTGCAAAGGGCTGCTATTATATCTGTGAACTTTTCAAAGAATGAGGAAGTGGGTCCCTGCCAGTGTTCCCTGTAATGTGAATTCCCAGATGTTGTTGACTACAACTCCCACAATCCTCAGGCAAACTGGGGACGGATGTGTGGTTATTTCGGTTACACCTAAACTCATGGGGACACTCGAGCAGTGGTGGTGGCCTTTGGCTGGGGATGATGAGAGTTGTAGTCAATGATCTCTGGGAATCCCTTGTTCCAGGGAGCACTGGGCAGGACCTGCAGAGTCACTACCAAACAGGTCTTCTCCTTGTAGAGAGAACTTGGAGTGGTGGTGGCACCTGAGAGGTGCTCCTCCTGTCCAGACTTTGGCCTCATTATTACTGTGGTGGTGCATCTGAGTCTGGGCTATACCACTTTTGTGCCACATTGGGTGTAGGGGGAGGTCCGTGCTTTAACATGGTAGAAAAGGATTCCCTGGAAGTTTTTCACATGGGGCTTTTAAAGCGTTTTAACTCGCATCTCCTCTGGAATGGAGGGGGTGAGTCCACATATTGGCCAGATTTACCCCAAAGTCCCTGCGAGTTATCAGGGAGCAGTTTACATATAATTCAGGTTTTTCACTGTGCATTAGAATGTAGCCCGATTTATATCCGGGGTAAAAAAAAAATCTACTATATGCATCAGTTTTCTGGGACAACTTTGAGTTCGCAGTAAAGCCTCCCAGTAAACTTGCGCTAAAGCCTGCTGTGTGTAAAGGTCCCTGCATATAGAAAACTTGCATGCTAGGAGGTAGGGGAGGACCTCTTCTCCCCTCCCCCCCGCCCCATTTTCTTTCTGGAAGGAGGGATTGATTTGTTTTGTAGTGGGCAGCCCACATCCAGGTTCTGGGCTACATGGGCCTGGCTATCCCAGCCTGCCTATTGTAGCTTTTGCACCATGCTCTTGCCCTGTTTTGGCTAAACTGCAGGGCAGCCAATCTGCACAACTGCATAGTTTTCCCTATTGCACGTGCTGAGACCAAGGAGCTCTGAGCAGCCTAACGGGGTGGGGGGTTGCTGTCATCGCGCCATATTCTTCCCAGCAACCCTTGAGAGACTTGACCACGTTGGCTCTGAGCAGTTGAGGAGATTCGAACCCAGGTCTCCCTGATCCAAGGCCAATGCATTACCGTTAATCCCATGCCAGCTCGTGGCACCATGTAACACGTTACTTGTCATGCCCACATAGCTGCTACTTGTGTGTGAGGGGTGGGGTGGGATCAGGATGGCCTATGTCCAGGCACCATGTGGTTTGTGAGACTTGGATTGGGAGCGTGTACATGCACACTCCTGAAATACCTCTAGTTGGCAAAGATCTTTTGTGCAACAGACATATAAGTATCGGGAGCCACTCCCAGCCACCTGCTGCCTTTGTGGGCACTGCGGCTTGCTTTCTGCTGCAAAGACAGAAGATTTGATAGCCTCGGAAGCAAGCCTGGAGGCCTGCCTGATGATCTGACCTTTTTGTGGTTCCCAGCTTGGTTGCTTCTGAAGGCATTTTTCCTCCCCCTTCTTTCCTACTTGAGAGGAAGCTGTTTGACCACCATTAGCATAACATGTTTGGAAACTTTCCGACCACACTAGAAGGCCTGGCCCCATGCAGAGTTCTCTGAGTCAGGCCTCCTGCTGGTAGCACAAGCATTTGCAGCTTGCAAGCAGGATTCCTCACCGTGGGTGCTTTGGTTAGGGCTGGAAGCAGCCGGCAGGTTTCCCTAGAAGATAAGCCAGGCATGAAGCCTGCCAGTTGGTTTATTAGGGCTTCCATGTGTCTTTGGCAGTGTTGAGCCTTTATTCAGAAGGGCAGGCTTGGAAAGTGTCCCTCCCATCTGTCAAAAGGCCCATCAAAGAGAGTGCATTAGCATGTGCCGGGGTGGGGGTGGGGGAGAGTAAGGGTGGACATAGAAAGCTTGCCCTGGCTATTTATTTTAAAGGTAACTTTACCCCACTGCCACTTCCTTCATCTATTCCAAGATGCCCAGTCCCAGTGAGCTCCGTACACCTCAGTGGGGGAGATCTGCTTCCTGTCATTTGCAGCCAGTGTCAAACTTCGGTTTGAGGAGAGCACCTGAGGGGAGGAGGAGGTATCTGGACTGCTCTTCTAGGGTTCAGCTGTTGTGTTGACATAAATGGAAACAAACGACAATAATTTATGTACCGCTTTTTAACAAGTGCCCAAAGCGGTTTACGTAGAGCAGGCCTGCTCAACTTCGGCCCTCCTGCAGATGTTGGCCTACAATTCCCATAATCCCTGGCTATTGGCTGCTGTGGCTGAGAATTATGGGAGTTGTAGTCCAAAAACAGCTGGGGGGCCTAAGTTGAGGAGGCCTGACGTAGAGAAATCATTAAATAAATAAATGAGATGGTTCCCTGTCCCCAGAGGGCTCACAGTCTAAAAAGGAACACAAGATCGACACCAGCAACAGCCAATGGAGGGCTGCTGTTCCGGGTGGGGTGGGGTGAGTAGGGCCAGTTTCTCTCCCCCTGCTCAATCAAGAGAATCACCACATTTAAAAAGGTGCCTCTCTGCCTAGTTAAACTTGCGGGGGTAACAAAGAGAAGGCTGCAGAAGTAACTGGGCCTCTTCTTGCTGCAGGAGCCAACTCTGCCACGTGACAGCCAACGTTTGGGGCAGGAAGCTCTCCCCACACCAGTGTGATAGTTATTTGTGCTTTGTGTGGTGGGCAGGGTTTCTGCTGCAAGAGACACTGTGACTGCATGATGTGAGCCTGCGATGGGTGGAACTGCCTCCTATAGTCATTGCTAACTCCCCCCCCCCCACAAAAAGCTGTGTTGATTCCCCCCATTTCATTGGTGCTCAAACCTAGTTGCTATTGGCTGCAATGATACGTCACTAAAGTAGTTGAGGCCACCTCTTGCCCGATATTAACACAGGACTTCTAGGCACTCTTTCTGCTGCAAGCATGGACCTTTGGGCATTCTGCAGTTCAGCCGAAAGGTTCAGAGCTTCCCCAAGCAGGTCACTTCCTGCTACTTGCAAAGCTTATTGGGGGGAATGATGTCCCTACACTCCTGTTCTGCTGCAGAGTAATTCAATGGGACTTATCTTGCATTGCTGCCTGACTCTTTTTTCTCTTTTCTTTTCTTTACTCTTTTCTTCTTGGCTCAACAGCCTGTTTGGGGAAGCCAACCTATGTTAGCAGAAAAGCCTCTCGTGCCTCCTTGGCAACTGGTCTGGGGGAAGTCCTGGACAGAAATGGAACTGCCTCCAGATCTTCTCCAGAAATGGCCAGTGGACGACTTGAGTAGAGTTCTAAGATCTGGGGGAAACCTTAAACCTTTGCAGCTTTGTCTGCACTAGTATTGCCCAACTGGTGCTTATCTTGAAGCATACCACCCAGCACAGACCTGCAAATTAAATACAAAATGTCTTTTCTCATTCACTCGGCATAGGGGGAAGGGGCCTATGCCTCTTCTCATGTATACTGACAGTAGCAGATTGCCCTATAATAGTGTGTGTGTACTGGGGAGACTTGAATGGTGGATCTGGCAAGCTTTTCTGTCTAGGAGTTTTGCCTTGGGAATTGCTTCCTACTTGAGCAAAACACTCACTTTTGCCTGTGATGTCCCACACTTAGTACAGTGCATGAACAGGCTAGTTGCACCTGCATGGACAGCCCTTTGAGGAACAGTAATGACAGACAATGTAGGAAGCAGCCTTATACCTTGGTACTCTAGCTCAGGGCTGCTCAGCTTCAGCCCTCCTGCAGATGTTGCTCTACAATTCCCATAATCTCTGGCTATTGGCCACTGTGGCTGGGGATTGTGGGAATTGTAGTTCAAAAGCAGCTGGGAGGGGGGACTAAGTTGAGCAGGCCTGCTCTAGCGCAGTATTGTCCACGCTGATGGGCAGCAGCTCTCCAAGGTATCGGGCAGGAGTCTTCCCCAGCCCTACCTGGAGATGCGAGGGACTGAACTTGGGACCTTCTGCATACAAGGACATGTTCTTCCACTGAGCAATGGCACCATCAAGTGCAGCCCTGTTTAATTTGCAAAGCACTTCCTGTCCATGCATCTTCTGTACAACAGTCCTGTGAGGCCTGTAGTGTTTGCCATTTTGCAGGTAAGTTACTAAGGATGAAAGGTTGGCCTCTGGCAATTCCCAGTTGCCAGACAAATCCCTGGCTTTCCAGCACCGTTCTCCCCATACTTACTTGTCACACTGAGACTGATACCAAGATGTGGAATCTATTGTGGCTGTGTCATCTCTCCTGCTACTCCTGGCTTGGGACAAAGATGCATTAAAATGGAAAGAGACTAGAAAGGTGGAAGACTCCCCCCCCCCCACCCACCCACTTTGGGGGAAAACTTTGTTGACTGGTGCTAAGCAATTGGTAGTAAGCTAGTGTCTTATTTGGCAATCTCTGTATGAGATTGCCTGAGCCTTTGTGTTAATGATACAAATCCCAAATAAAGACCATTTGTGCAATTTGCTGGATGGCTGGGTGCCCTGCTCTCCTTCAAAAGGGCCGAGGCCAGCACTCTGGGTCGAATTTACTGACTGAAGCATGCATGAATGCAGCTTGCATGCCGGTGAACGTAATGTGGAGCGCTTCTAAAATGATCCTTTGAAAGGCTTAGACATGGAAACTGCTACCCAAAATTCACCAGGATTTTTCTCCTCCAGGAAAGATCTACAGGCAAGAAAATAAGTTCCCTGTTCACAGACTTTTCTCTAAAAGTCCAGGTGGACTTTTCATAAGATCATAAGAGAAGCCCTGCTAGGTCAAACTAAGGCCCACCTAGTCCAGTATCCTGGCCCATGCAGTGGCCAACCAGGTGCATCTAGGAAGCCTGGAAACAGGAAAATGAGAGGGAAACTGCCCCCTCCCTTTGGTGTTCCCTTGCACCTGGTGTTCAGGGGCACCACCACCCCACCCTGATACAACAGCTCGTTGTCACCGATAGCCCTGTGCTCCATGAATTTGTCAAATTCTGTTTTTTAAACCATCTAGATTGGTGGACATCACAACATTCAGCACAGCAGATTCCATAGTTGAGTGGTTCCCAACCTGGGTTCCTCCAGATATTGCTGAACTACAACTCCCAGCATCCCCAGCTATAATTTATTATGGCTGGGGATGCTGGGAGTTGTAGTTCAGCAATATCTGGAGGAACCCAGGTTGGGAATCCTGGCTTAACTACACGTTGTGTAAATAATTACTTTTTGTCTGTCCTGAATCTCCCAGCATTTTCCCACAATATATGGCATTCTCTACAAATGTGTCTTTTCTGTGTATAGGAAGTGGTAAGCAGTACATGAGAAAGGCTCATTGTCTCTGCCATGTGTACACCCAGTGGAAACCCATGATTATTTCCTACATGTAAGAGAGATTCATGTTGCAAAAGGCCTATAAAGCAGCTCTGGCATGTTGCTTCTTCCAGGAGAATGCTCTCGTGGACTCTTGTGGAGGAAATGGCTACATCAGAACTAGCCTTCTGGTGTGTGTTTGTTTTTTGAAAGATAATGCGTCTTGGAATGGCCGTGTTCTGATAAAGCTCCCTTCTCTCTTCAGACTCCTGTATCCTGGCATGAAGCAGAGGTGGGGAAGGCTGCGGCTCATAAGCGTTCTGCCTCGTGGGGTAGCATGGATCATCGCAGGGAGGTAAGAGGCCTAAGTGGGAACTTGAATGAAGCCAGACCTCCCACCGTGCTGTGTGCAAAAGACACTAAAATGGCTGAGGCACAAGCCTCGGCAGTCCTGCCTGTATTCTGTGCCAAGGAGACCCAGAATTGGTGCTCCTGGATTAGAATGTGTCAGAACTGTTTGGTTTGAAAGGATGGAACCTTCCCCTCACACCAGTATCCGGCCACTTCTAGTGGTGTCCAATAGTCTCCTAGGAATATGGGAAGCTGCCATATATTGAGTCAGACCATAGGTCCCCATTGAAAGGAGCAGGAAGAATGAGGGTGGGAGGAACACTGGAAAGAGATGGAAAGTCTCCAACTTGGTTCTCAGAAGTGGAATTTATTTATATTTGCACCCAGCATGTTTTACAATACAGCCTTTGTTGGGGGCAAAATAAAAAGCTTGCCCTTTTTTGTTCCACTGAGAAGTTGAGAAATCCAGTGCGGCGTAGTGGCTGGAGTGGCACTAGGCTTCAGGTTAGTACTGGGGAGTCCCAGGTTCAAACCCCCACACAGCCATGAAGTCCCCTGGATGACCTTGGGCCACTCATGCTATCTCTCAGCCTTCTTGTGAGGATAAAACGCACATGAGAGAGAGCCCAGTATGCTCTCCTGAGCTCCTTGGAGGAACTATGGGATAGAAATGTAATAGAAACCTGCAGATGTTCTGCTTGGGCTGTACAATGAAGCAGGTTGGCTACATTTGGTATCAGAAATTCATTTCATTTCTGAGCAGTTTTGAGGCTTAGCTCTCCCTCTCCTGCCTGCCCCCCCCCCCCCCGCCATTTGGCTCATGTTGAAAGAACACAGTATTCAGCTTTGCATAAAAATAGCTTGTGGGGGTGGTTGGCAAAAATTAAACAAAAAACAAAAAAAAAAACCCACCAAATGCTGCCATTTGACAAGGTAGTAGTTGGAACACTGGTTCCACCAAACCGTTCAGTTCCGGAGGGCAGTCCTGCTTGCAGTCCTGCTGTTTACCGGTAATACAAGGAGATTTGGCTGAGATTTGGCTCTTTGTTACACAGCAAAGGAGTTGAGGTTGAACTCTGCATCCTACCTACCTTGCTGCATCCTGAAGCACAGCGGTGGGGTAGTGTTGAACGCCCTACATAATCTCGCAGGGGCTCATCCACTTAAGAGCTTTGCAGCAGCCAAATGAGTCCGTTACATATTAATCAAGTTGCAGGGCAAGCAGTGCTGTGAATTCTTAACGGAGCCCCCTGCAAAGCTCTCGTGGGGGCCTGGGCAATCCCTCAGAAACTTAAGCATTGCTGCAGCTCCCTTGGTAGCTTTGTTACTGTGACAAACCCAGATCTTATCATATTAATTCAGTTTTTCAAACAAAGCAAGCTGTATTTCGACATTAAGATCCATTGCACAGATGTCTATACACACTTTTGTGTGGATGACTGTACAGGACGCCCTTGTTTTATGTGGGGGTTAGGCTCCTGGCTACTACCACGAATGACAAAAACACACTAAAAACAACCACCTTGAGCCTATGAAAATCTGGGGGCTGGGTTCTTCAGAAAATGTCTGTCCCCAAAAGCACCCCAAAAAGGATGGAAAAGCAGAAATAAGTGAGGAATGCAGCACTGTACCTTGGCTGCTCCAGCTCCTGCAGCAATGACCTCAAAAACCAACTTATTCCTTGTTCCAGTTCTGAAAGTCTCTTCCTTGGTTGGCACCAAATCATCACAAATCAGAGGAGCTACATCACTCCACTGCAGCACCATTGGAGTTAGCACCCCAGCTCTGAGAAGTCTTGTCCTTGGTTGGCAGCAGATCAGAGGCGTTGCATCACTCCACTTTAGTTAGCACCACTCCAGCTCAGAAAAGGAAAGGAAAAATGGGGGGTGGGGGCGGGGGGATAACTCCACTGGAGAGGCAGCGGGGCTGACATCTCCATCACTCTCTTCAAACCCATGGAAAGTGCTGGTGGAGCCGTTGCTTTCAGATTGCTTCTTCAGGTGGGATGGTGCTCTCAGTGTCAACCTTGAAGAAGCTGGTGATGGTGGTCTGCTTGGCCTTTGTCTGAAGAGTCCTGTAGGGTTGCAGCGCAGCCTCCAACGGTCTCTTGAATCTTACACTGCGCTCCACTGATGGGTCAGCTTCTAAGGCAGTCCCCATCTTTAGAGATCCGATTCCTCACCAGGTCCTTAGTGGTTCAAGGCTTTGCTGCCACCATCTCCCTCCCTGCTCTTCTTTTGTCACACACAGCAGCTGCTAGAACAAGCTTCACCTCATGTTACATGAGCAATTCCTGCACCTCATCTGGCTGGATATCCTCCAAGCCTTCACCAGCAGCATGTCCTGCGGGTGTAGTGCAAGGAGACCCTGGTCCAAGGTCCTGGATTAAGGAGGGGGTGTTAGACGGCAGGAAGGCAATCTGCAGATTTGGGTGGAGAAATGGCAGGGTTGCAGGATGTCCAGGAGCATTATCCAGCAGCAAGAGAACTCTGAAGGCAAGGTTTTTTTTGCTTCCAGATATTGCTCCACCTTGGGTAGAAAGCAGTTGCTGGCCCAATCAGTGAAGACTTCAGCAGTCAGCCATGTTCTCCTGTTGGTTCTCCAGAAGCCCACGGTCGGCTCTTATTTGCCCTCTGCAGGCTCAAGGGTTCAGTGCCCAGTAAAGGAGCATTGGCTTCACCATACAGCCTCCAGCAGCATTCCCACAGACTAGAAGGCTTATCTGTTCCTTGGGTGCCTTAAATACTGGAGTGGTTTGTTCCTGCTTGGAGAGCAAGGACCAGGCTGGCATTCTTTTCCAAAATAGGCCTGTCTCATAGGGGTTGAAAACCTGCTCAGGCCTGTATGCCTTCTCTTCAATCAGCTGCTGCAACTCTGCTGGGAATCTGCTTGCCGCTTCATGATCTGTAGCTTCCCCTGCCAGCTTCACATTATGGAGGCTGTCGCGGCACTTGAAGTTCTCAAACCAGCCCTTGCTTGCCTGAAAAGTGTGCCCAGCATCAACCAGATGTTGCTGCTTTTACAGCCTCAGTGCCTTCCCATAGATCACTGGTCCACTCAGTGGCACTTTCTTTTGAGCTTGGCTGGAGAGGAGAGCTGGTCTTGTGGTAGCAAGCATGAATTGTCCCCATAGCTAAGCAGGGTCTGCCCTGGTTGCATATGAATGGGAGACTAGATGTGTGAGCACTGCAAGAGATTCCCCTCAGGGGATGGAGCCGCTCTGAGAAGAACATCTAGGTACCAGTTTCCATCCCTGGCATCTCCAAGATAGGGCTGAGAGAGATTCCTGCCTGCATCCTTGGAGAAGCCACTGCCAGTCTGTGAAGACAGTACTGAGCTAGATAGACCAATGGTCTGACTCAGTATTTGGCAGTTTCCTATGTTCCTCTGTCCAGATGTCCAGGGTGTCCAGATGTCTCCATGCATTCCATGGTGGGATCCAATGAGTGGAACGCAACCTCTGTACTTCCTGAAGTGCTTGCCACCACACTTGCATGGATGCTAGCTTTGTCTCCCCCCACCACCACCCTGATGGACTGCACAGTCAACTTGTGAATGCTGTAATGGCGCCCAACAGATGCTGTATCCCTTCGAGCCAACATGTCCACCAACTCGATCTTTGGGCGCAGGGACACAACTTTGTGCTGCCTTTTGCTCTGCCCCTCAGCAGAGCTCCCAGCTTCTCTGTCTGTGAAGAAAAGGAAACTCTGCAATCACTGAACCCTTACCAAGCTCCCACTTCACCCCCAGGGCCCTCTCCTCCCTCAAGGGAGGAGATCTGGTCTTGCAGTAGCAAGCATGCATGTCCCCTCTGCTAAGCAGGACCTATCCTGGTGTCTGCATCTGAATGGGAGGCTACATGTCGGCACTGTAAGATGTTCCCTCCCCTTAGGGGATGAGGTCGCTCTGGGAAGAGTGCAGTGCTCGCATGCAGGCTCCAATTCCCTCCCTGGCGTCTCCAGACAAGGCTGAGTGAGACTCTTGCCTGCAACCTTGGAGAAACTGCTGCCAGTCTGTGTAGACAGAACTGAACTAGATGGACCGGTGGTCAGACTCAGTACTGTACTGTATTTGTCCGATAAAGCACTCATAACCCCCAGAGGAACAATCCCAAAGATGGCATGGACTTTTGAGCAGCAGCTCCAGAGCACAAGAAACGCCAAACTCCTCCAAAAAGACACTCCAAAGTACTCCATACCAGGGGCGTAACTACTATTAGGCAAGGGGAGGCGGCTGCCTGGGGGCCCCCATGCCTCGAGGGGGCCCCCAGAGGCAAGTCACATGTGAAGTGTGTGTGTGTGTGTGTGTGTGTGTGTGTGTGTGTGTGTGTGTGTGTGTATCAGCGAGGGGCCCGTTTTAAAATTTTGTCTCTGGGCCCACTCCAGCCTTGTTATGCCCCTGCGCCATACCCCTCCAAGACATTCTCTCCAACCTCCACCATCAATTCCTCCACACCCCACA
Source organism: Hemicordylus capensis (assembly GCF_027244095.1). NCBI lineage: Eukaryota > Metazoa > Chordata > Lepidosauria > Squamata > Cordylidae > Hemicordylus > Hemicordylus capensis. Next base: position 39,202,639 of record NC_069662.1, read on the forward strand.
AAGCTCCTTCCTCAAACCACACTGATACAAGGCACAATATTGAAAGGGAAACCAAAAACTGCTCCTGCAAAAACCATGAATAGCCAAAACGCTATAGACCCCGGTACATGTTTCTCAACTGTGGGGAATGAGGGCCTCTTGCACTTGTATTCATTTTAAAATGATCCTGAGTACAGACCCTTCTAATGCATGATACAGATAGGAAGTGCTACTGCTCTACCTGTGTTCAACATGACATGTGGATAACTGCACCTGTGTATACTGTACACTCACATGCATGTTGAACATAATGTGCAAATAGGGCAGCAGTTGGGTGAACCTGAGGTGAACTTGACATGGTAACTGGTTCTGTGACTTGATTATTAAGCAATGCAGGCATGTAGCATTGCTCATCTTGTGCATTAGTTTTATTTATTTATCATATTTCTGTACCGCCTGACATGTGCATCCCTAGGCAGTGTACATAAGTTAAAATACAACAAATATAAAATGGGATACAATGATTAAAACAATTATGCTATAAAACCAAAAGCCTGAGAAAACAGGTGCATCTTAAGGGTCTTTGGGGTCTAAAGTTTTGCTTTTTAACTTTTGTATGGGGAGTAATCAGTGGACCAGCTGGGATGTATTGAGCTTCTTAAATACAGGTAATCTTCTTGTTTCTTAGATTGCTAAACTAAAACAGCAGCTTCAGAGAACAAAGCTCAGTGCCAGAAGCAGCAAAGAGAAAGAATGGAGCTCCCCCATTCAGGGAGATCACAGTGTGATCCCATCAGTCAAGGTAGGTTTTGCCCCCCTGTTTCTCCCCGGGGTTCAGAAATGTTCAAATCTGCTGTCGCATTGGAGGGCTGGGGAGAGTAAAACCACTGCCTCTTCCTTCCCTCCCCCATTATAGCAGCAAAGGGTGAAGTCTCTCTCCCGAGGCTTTTCTCATCTGCCAGAGATGCTAGGCAGTTCTAAGGACGGGGCCACAGCTCAGTGATGGAGGGTATGCATTGCATCCCAGATGCAGTCCCCAACAGCTCCAGTTGAAAAGGTCTCTGGTGGTAGGAATGACCTCTCTCTCTCCTCCCTCACCCCCTCTCTCTGCCAGGGACCTGGGAGAGCCAGTGCCAGAGTAGATGGCTCTGGACTTAACCATCTTAAGAATGGTTAACCGTCTACGGCAATGTTGTGTATTCACAGCAGATTAGGGAGTGGGGAGGTACCTGCCCCCATCGGAGAGGAGAGCTGGTCTTGTGGAAGCAAGCATGACTTGTCCCCTTAACTAAGCAGGATCCGCCCTAGTTGCATATGAATGGGAGACTTGATGGGTGAGCACTGTAAGATCTTCCCCTCAGGGGATGGAGCTCCTCTGGGAAGAGCATCCAAAGGTTCCAAGTTCCCTCCCTGGCATCTCCAAGATAGGGCTGAGAGAGAGACTCCTGCCCACAACCTTGGAGAAGCCGCTGCCAGTCTGTGAAGACAATACTGAGCTAGATGGACTAATGGTCTGACTCGGTACATGGCAGCTTCCTATGTTCCTATCTGGGGGATTGTCTGTTTGCATAAAGCTGTCAATAGCTTCCTTACTACATCATGGGATGTCGTCATTGCAGGTCTCCCCGCCTGCATCCTTGCCAGTCCTGACCACCGTGTCGCTCAGCCCCTATTTGCACAACAGCCTTGATGGTCTCAATCAGGAATTGGAAGAGGCATTTGTAAAGGAGCAAGGAGATGAGGAACTTCTCAGAGTGAGTTCTAGGTTGGCTGTGGAAAAACCTGCCGGGGGCAAGAGAGGGGAAACTGCCCTTCTCTATTCCAGAATGCTTTGCTTGGCCTGAGATGCCGGTGCTGCTGCTGCCTTGTTGCTCCACCTTTGCACAGCTGGTCAACTGCAGAGCACACCCACCCAACACTCATTCTGAGCTGCGTCTGTGAAGTTCGTCTGTAGTCTGTGTAGTCTATTCTGTGCCCCTGCCCATTTCAAAAATTTATTTAGAGAAGTGGGATGCTTGGTAATGTCATACGTCCTGTTTCCAGAGTACACCATACTTGTTCAGAATGCCTTTCAAAAATGTTTGCCCTGTTCTGTCTGCCAACCTGGAGTGTGTGGGTGGGGAATGCATCCATTCCCTCCTCCCTTATGCCTGGTCCTTTTGAGATGCAGCTGGTGCACAAGGTCCCCTAAGGAGGTAAACTTTGCTGCAGTTTCTTATAATGATGAAGCACCTTATAATGAAGTGGTGGTGCTTTGGAGCAGAGAAGAACAGGAGGGTAAGAGAGTGCTTAAACCTTCTCCCAGTGACCTAATTTCCCCCTGAACGTCTTCCTGCCACCCCAGCCTGGTTTTACCCCTGCATCCCAGAACATGAGTGGGTGTAAAAGCAGTAGTGTCAAAGAAAAACGGGCTGATGAGAAGAATTAAAGCACTTCCACAGTGCTTCTCCTCTGCTTCAAACCACTCTCTCCCTTGGAGAGGAGAGCTGGTCTTGTGGTAGCAAGCATGACTTGTCGCCTTAGCTTAGCAAGGTCTGCCCTGGTTGCATATGAATGGGAGACTAGAAGTGTGAGCACTGTAAGATATTCCCCTCAGGGGATTGGAGCTGCTCTGGGAAAAGCAGAAGGTTCCAAATTCCCTCCCTGACATCTCCAAGAGAGAGCTGAGAGAGATTCCTGCCTGCAACCTTGGAGAAGCCGCTGCCAGTCTGTGTAGACAATATTGAGCAAGATGGACCAGTGGTCTGACTCGGTACATGGAAGCTTCCTATGTAAAGGAAAAGGGCCCATTGGATCCCTTTACTGCATGCAGTTGCAGCATAACCAACAGTTTATCTTGACTTCTTTTTAAAGTGCTAGGTATCAGCTGTTGACATGTGCCTGCCTGCTCGAGTGAGTAGGGATTTGCATCTGCAGTCTTTTTTTATTCTCTTCCCCCACCCACCCCCAGTCAACGTGCCCTGCTTGCTGCTGCTGCTTCTCCCAATTTCCACACCAAAGCACATCTTATTTGTTGTCCCCTCCCCTTCTGACAGAAATAATTGGACAGCTATTTTTAACGGCAGCGATGCTATTGAGGAAAATAGACATCTTGTGGAGACATACATGCTTGTCCTTGATTCTTTCCCCTCCCAGAGCAGCCCTATATCCACTCCTCAAGATGTTGACAGTGGTGTGTGCACTCCTGCTTGCATCTGTGCCAAAAGATAATTTTCCCCTTCTAGATTCTGGATGTCCCTGATGGCCATCGAGCCCCAGCCCCTCTCCAGAGAGGCATTGGAGATTCCTTGCTGCCACGACTGGAGCACAGTGGTAGCAGCTGCAGCAGTCTCTCTCCTTCTCCGTCCCCTTCCGCCGCTCTTGGACGGTCCCCGCACACTCCTGCTCGAGCATCTGTGGAAGAGCTTTCCCCTGGTGCATTGGAAAAGCCAGTGCTGGAGGCTAAGGGAAAAGGTAGGCCTGGAGGGTCAGCTGCAGTCTGTTCTGGGCACAGGAGGCCCTTGAGGGAAATCTTGTGCTGTACTTCTGAAAAGTTCTCTGGCTCTGTTGCCCTCAATTGCAAATTGCTTTTTACTTTTGCATGAGAATGCAGTCTGGAACCTGGTGGGCATTGTAGGCTGTACTAGGCAGATCTGGTTTGCCAGATTTGGGGAACTGTGGGGAAAGCTAACCGAAGGCAAGTATGCTTTGGAAAGTGGAAACACCTGCCCCCCCCCTTTTTAATGGACTTCTACATTAGCAAGACTCTGATTTTACTGTATTTATCCAAATCGAAGATTACTCCGCATTAAGACAATCCCCTTAAAAAGTAGAGGTTAAATACAATTTATACCTGCATTTACTCGAAAGGAACAAGATGCTGAATTTAAGACAACTGCCTGATTTCTAATATCAAAAAAACTTGGGGGAAACCCCTAGTAAACCCTGAATTCCGGTAAATCCAGTGTAAAATTAATGAGTCCAATATATTTTTGGATCCTCTAAACTTCCCTAGCCCCCTCTAACCAAATGCCCATTGACAGATGACATTTTACAAAGTGCTGGGGGAGGAGGATTAACAGGAAAGGGTGTGTAGCAACCAGTGCTACCTGTAATGGGGATTCCAGGTTCCCCAGCAGCAATGGTTATCAACATCTGGGAATCCCCTGTTACAGGGAACATTTCTTGTGAAGTGTATGTTTCTAGATTCTATACCATGAATATCTAACCTTGGGCTGCAGCCCTCTTTATATGGGCCAGGCTACTAAGAAATTTCTGGAAGTTAGAGCAAGCGTGGAAAGCCCACACATTTTGAGCAACAATAGGGTAATCCAGTGAAGAGGTTGGACATAACTTCTGATTGATCAGGCCATCGTGGGCACTGTTGTTGAGACTGCCCTTGAAGAAAAGTCGGAAAGCAGGAACCATTAGAGGGGTGATGAAAGGTTTGAAGCAGGAAGTAGCAGTCTGAACCAGGTGTGAAGGCGGTGTTTGTGGCAGCAGGCCTGACTTGCAAAAACACAGCACTCAAACTTTTTCCATCTGTGAGCCAGCTCTGACTGTGCAAGTGGTGCTATGTAACCAAAATTCAGAGGTCTGCAAGCTAACTGCCTCTTTCTGTAGACGGTGTCTGTCTCTTGCTGGGTGCATTTCACTGATTTTCCAAATTTGCACGTACGTGAGAGCTAAAAGAATATCTTTACAACATATTAGAAATACGAATGAGTTTCCTGACACTGGTTTGCTCCAGTTCTTCTCTACTACAGATCTAGTTATTTTTGCCACTGTTTTAGGGACATCTTGATGCCCAAGGCGCTACTGGGTATACTCACAACATGCACTGAATGTTAGCAGTAACTGACAGATCCATTAAAATGTCTATCAGGCTGTACTGAGGCCTTGGGTAGTCTAACAAGTTGCTATAGAAAGTTTGCTAGAGTTGCTATAGAGGGCTGACTAATTCATTGCCATCAAACACATGTAAAAAAAAACCCTACTACTTGATTATTACGCTTCCATCTAACAGCTTTATCTTAAATCTTGCTAGTATCTAGTATAACTGATGTATCATTTTACACGGAGATTCTCTTTGTTTCTGCAGTTGTCCAAACTTCTGTTTTTTTGTGGGGGGTTTTAAATTCACGTTTCTCTTTTGACAGAAAATGGCAACAACTCTCCAGTCCTTGCCTTTGCCTTGTCTCCTCGTCCCAACCACACCTACGTGTTCAAGCGGGAACCTCCTGAGGGCTGCGAGAAAATCCATGCTTTTGAGGAAGTGGCGTAAGTAGGATTGCCTTTTGTGGCACTGGGTGATGCTGAGTAGCCCTACAGGCTGAAATGGACCATGAACGAGGCCCTCCTTGGCCTAGAACACAGGTAGAATCTGGGAGAGAAAAGGCAAAGAGCAGCCCCAACGGGGTTCTAATGGACTCTCTCTCGCACACACACACTCACACTCTCATGCAGAAGAATTTGCAAGAGTGCCACACAAGCTACATAATCCTTGTTAAATTACATAACGGTAAAGGCCAAGGAAAGATGCAACTTTCAGGGGCAGCAAAGTTGGAGAGAACAAGTTCCACACTTAATTGCTAAACATTTCTAGTCAGGTACCAACTCTGTTTCAGGCCCTTAGCAAACTCTGCTGTTACTTTTTGAAGGTTAGCCCTACTGACTGGAAACTGTATTTGTGATTTTAAAGGAAAACTTGCATTCTCATTCATGTTATAGGTTCACCTGCTGTGTTGGAAACAGCATACTGGATCTTTAGTAAAATATGTCTGCTATGGGGATGTATGTGTACATCCAACATACCATTCCTGCCCATCTGATATCTTGTTTGCCCACACAGCAGATTTTTGCAGGGACCATACACAAATTGACTTGGGAGATATAGTGTTCAGGTGAGCCACTATTTCTGGAACCCTCTAGCTCTGAATTTCAAAGCACCCTTAGTGTCACTAGGCAAGCCACTATACTTCAGCCTAAAACTTTCATGTGGGTGGGTTTGTGAGGCTGGGGCAAGAATTGTTATACACTTTGTACACTAGCAATACTTGATGTACAAAGTCCCATGCCAATCTTACCTTCTCTCTATGGCAGGCCTGCTCATCTTAGGCCCCCCCAGCTGTTTTTGGACTACAACTCCCATAATCCCCAGACACAATAGCCAGGGATTATGGTAGTGGTAGGCCAACATCTGCAGGAGGGCCAAAGTTGAGCAGCCCTGCTCTGTGGCTACTCCCCACATGAACACCTTTGTACTAAAACACAAAACCCAGAAATGTGGCAAAGGATCTTTCACTGACCACAGTCAATACTCTTAATGGCAGACATATAGCAATAGCAATAGCACTTACATTTATATACTGCTTTATAGCCGGAGCTCTCTAAGCGGTTTTCAATGATTTAGCATATTGCCCCCAACATTCTGGGTACTCATTTTACCGACCTCGGAAGGATGGAAGGCTGAGTCAACCTTGAGCCCATATGATATAAAAAGCGGCACCTGGTGAATAACCCATAACAAGTTGTTCTCTGGGCAGCTTGCAAAGTAAAACAATAAAACTGAATAAAACATGCAATTAGAACACATGAAGTTCTGCCTTCTACACTCTATATGTGTGTTCCTCACCACTCTTTGCATTGTGATTTCTTCTCCAGGCCACTAAGCCCCGATCAGACTTTCCTGCCCTCCTGTCCTGATAAAAATAAAGTCCACTTCAACCCAACTGGCTCTGCCTTTTGCCGGTTCAGCCTGGTGAAGCCTCTCATTCCCAACGTAGACTTCCTGTTCAGAGACTTCTCTTCCTCTCCCAGCCCCATGCTGCCGAGCACGTTCTCCTCTTGCCAGCCCACTTCCACAGTCCCAATCCTCAGTTTGCAGAAAGACTCGAGAGGAGACAACTTCAGTGAGACCCCTAAATCGCCTTCATTGAACTTGGAGTCCTGGAAGCGGAACCAGGCTGAAGACACCGTCCTCTTCCACAGCTCCCTCGTTGTCTGAAGCTCAGTGGGTGGCGTAGAGCCAAAATAAATCCATGGTCCCTCGACGCACTTTGGCCTGTGCAGAAGAGTGCCTTGGAACTGGGAAACTGAGCGATCCCAGCGACAGCCTTAAAAGTGCAAATCGCTACTGGACTCCTTGCACCCACAATAGGTTTTTCCTTTTGACTCCTGGTACTTAAAGCACTTCCTTTCCTTATGAGTTAGTGTCAAATGCATTCTGCTATTGTGATAGCCAAAGAACATCTAGTCTTCTCTGATGGAAGAATGCATATTAGCCACCAGGTTCTCTCCCTCTCGATAGCTTGCTGGTTGAAGCAAAAGTTTGTGTGGTGTTTTGTTTTTTGTGTTTTTTAAATAATCCTAAGAATGTCACACAAGCATCCCACAGGGTAGGGAGGATGAAATGGTTCACATATAGCCAGAGGAGCTGATGTACACTGGCTTAGCAGATGACTGCTAGGCAAAATTTTAGCAGGCCAACCTGTGTTCCTCCTAATGAAATTAGTCCTGTAAAATGCAGAGCACAATACAAAGGAGTCCTAATTGTGTTTGCAGGGGGTGCCAAGCCTACAGTAATAAGCTAAATGCTTGAAAGAAGCATTTTTTTCTCCTAATGATCATGCTATAACAAGTAGTAGTTTAATGAGCTGGCCTTCAGTGTTTGTGCCTTTTTGAGAAAGAGGTCTTTAGATAGACTCTTCTCTTATAAAGGAAGAACAAAGGGAAGTGTTTCTCTGCAAAGTTTCCAGGTGGGCCGCTGGAGATAGGCCTTGCAATAGCGTTCTGAAAAAGGAGAAAAGGCTCCAATGTTGAAAGCTCTCTGGCAGAATGCAGCTGTTAATGGAATCGCTGTGTGCTGTTGTTGTCTTCATTGTATAATGAATTGGCCAGTCCAGCTAGGTCTGACACTACTGCTCTTCTAGTCAATGAATCTGGGGAATCTGCACAGCTTTAATCCCACTTTTAACGCACAGAATAACACTCCAAAGACCCCCAGTCCACTTCTTCCTACACCTTCTTTCATCCCCACCCCACAATTGAAAGGCCTTAAACCTTGTGATGCCTTGATTGTAAAGTGTATTAGAAATGAAAGTGTCTTGTTGCTAAGCCTCTGGATTTCATTGGAAAGGTTTTCTTAAACCTGAGACAGAAACTATATTTTCTTTGAGAGACAGTATTTTTGCAGCTACTTTTGAAGTTTTGTATATTTTAATGTATGTATTGCAAAAGCTTAATGGAAAAATGTTGGCCTTAAGAGGTTCATTGCCATGTCTTCAGTTGAGAGGTTTTTGCAGATGTTGGTGTTTAAACCAATTCAAAAAAATAAAATTTCAGGCACAACATGTTTTAAAATTATTTATACAATGCTTTGTGTGAAGAAAAGGGGATAGATAGATCAATCTAAGCTCAATCTTGAGACTATTTTTTTTAACAGTATTTTAAAAGGCACCGTGAGACCACCCAGGAAAGGTGCCAGATGGAATACAATTCTGGTACTCCTACTGTTTCCATTGTAATAGTCAAAGCTCTCATCTCGCCAACCAGCTCCCAAAACTGAATGTGTTGCTGTGAGTCGATCACCTACTAAATGGTTGGCATTGGGCTGAGTCCCATCACTCTCACTGGAGCCCCTAACATTTTCTAGGAAAAGAAGTTTGACAAAATGGCCCAATATACTGTCTGAAGTGGCTGTGAATTTCATTTTTACACAAGCCTGGATCTAGTGTAATGTCACTGGGGTGTATCCTAAAATTAGGATTGGAGAGTTAGGTAACAAAGGATTGCAGCTGTATTGCATGTTGAATTTAGGGAAGAAACACACAGGCTAGCTGTGCTGAAGCTATCTGCAGACCAGGTGAAGTTAAATCAACATGGTCTGTTACAGAATGCTAGGCCAAAAAGAAAAAGGCAGGGCTAGGTTTAGATGCAAAAGCTGCTTTGTACATGAAGAGTTGGGGGAAAGTATTGCTTCTCTAAAGAGCTTCATTTGCTGGAGCTCTATGACACTTAAGCAGGAGAGCAGTGAACACCTAGGTTCAAAACCTGCTCTGCTAAACCCTAAGATAGCCATTCTTCCTAGTGCAGCATGGTGATAGGCAGAAATGACACGTTCATTCTCCCTCATTTTACAGGTATGAGACAGGCTAGTCCAGTCAGTCGGTTACATCCAGGCGGAGTTACTCATAAGTACCTGCCTTATTTCAATAGGAATACTCAGTGCTAACTGAAGCAGGCAGGCTGCTGAGCTTCAGCCTGTAGCCAGGAGGCTTCACCCTCTTCCCTCCCTTTCTGCAGTGGGCAGATAACTGAAGCTGTCAATCCTCTCGGGGGACAAATACTGCGCTTGCAGTGGGGAGAGGCAGGAGGGCTCCGAGAAGCTCCTAACAGCCCTTCAGGTACCCCTGTAGGGAACCTCCTGGGTTAAAGCAAGTTTCCTTCCGGATTGTCCCCGTTTGCCTACTCCAGTTCAACTGCGCCTGGAGTAGGCAGTGCATACATGAAGAATTCTGCTCCCTGAGTAAAATATGGTACAATCTAAAGGTGCCTTTTCTAATTCCATGCAATCAATGTGGTGTTGGGTAGCGCACGCGCACACCAGCAACGGTTGCTAGCGCCAGCCTTCGCCCCGCCCTCTTCTGGTACCAGCAATTAGAGTTTGCCACGAAATGTCCCTGTGTGTGGTGTCCCTCCTCTTGGTCGGTAGAGCAATCGGGGCGCTCCACATTTCGTACCTTTAAGCCTCTTCCAGGCCCCATTCTAGGGGTGCCATCCGAAGTGCCGACAAAGGCATTTTCCGGAGATGGAGGAGTAACAGAGCTTGGTGTGTGTGGGGAGGAAACAATTCCCGTACTTCAAAACAAAAACCTTGCTTTTTGTAACTGCGTGTCTGATATTCCTCGGTTCATCTGAGTTCGACCAGTCAGGCAGCGTGAAAGCCAGCCCACAGCTTGGGGACGGCAGGGGTCCTTCTGCACTGCAGTCGCAGCCGCTTCTATGAGGCCCCCTTTTTCCCCGCCGGCGCCGCCGCTGCGGGATGTGTGTGTGGCGCTGCCACCTCTAAGACTTCCGGGGCCCGAGACGGTTCCAGGACCGGGCATGGGGTTCGGGACGGGACCGGCCAGCGGAGGAAACGCCCTCTTCCCCGAGAGGCTGCGGCTCCCCATTTGTTGCCTGGGTGTCTTCTTCTGTTACTTCTGGTACGGCGTCCTACAGGAGACAATGTAAGTCGCCCGAAAATAAAACGCCTTCCTTCCCCCTCCTTTTTTTTAGGGTACTCAGCTTTTGATGCAGGAGTTCGGCAATATCAGCAAATTTCGCGACATCCCTTGTAAAAGACTCCATTCCCAAATGTAGTGGTTTTGGTTTGTCCTTATCTGTCAGACACCCCCCCTGCCCGTCTATCTTCACATTCTACCCTATGCTGCTAGTGTATCATCTACGAGACGATTGCTTGAATGATACATAGAGGGCTTCCTCCCGCCGCCACACTCCCGCCCCCACTTAGGATTGCTGTCTTTCTTCCTGTCAAGGGTGTTGTGTGATAGCTATGGAACGGGCAGAAATTCCACAGGTGACTCCTTTCTCACCACTGCATTTTCACGGTATGAGAATACTTGTGTTGAATTTCTGTCTGTTACACAGCTCTTTCATACTTAGGAGCCTTGGGAACAAAAAAGTTTAATAGTTCTGTTCCATTTGCAGTTCCTGCATAATATTTAATCTATAAAATCATATACGTGTTGGAGAAAAAATACTTTGTTCATGTCTTGATCTGTTTTCAGTTTAGTAATCAGTGGAGCTAACTAATCAAGGCATTTGCAAGATCCATTTCCTGCTACGTGGTCAAAAAGGCTTTTTGAGTTGACACAGTTTTTAGATAGGGAGTTGTTTCTCTGAATATTTATTTCAATAATAATAATTATTATTTTATTAATTAATTATTAATTAATTATTATTTAATTATTTATTATTATTATTATTATTATTATTATTATTAACACTCTTCCACTGATAATCACCATACTTGTGCTTATAATATGCAGATTACAGTCTTATAATTTCATGGATTCTGTATTTTCATTTTTAGCTGATTATAAGGTGCCTTGTGATACCATGGGTCTCAAAGGCAGGGTACTTACTTTAAATATGTATACAGTTTATAAAAAGTATTTGCTGCTAAGGGAAAAGATTATTGTGTTCAACAGTGGATGGAGACAGATAGTGAACAGAACCAAGACCAGTCATGTAAATAAGCCTGCAAAAATTACTAGTCTGCAAACATTTTTATTTGCCTGCTTATGAACTTTCAAAGAATTCTGAGCAGGCGCTGTGTCTCTGTGGGCAGAGGCAACTTCAGTGGTGCTTAAAGTACTTATAATGTTCCCAACAGCTGGTTCCTGCTGGTAGTTACCACTATTTTTTAATTTAAATTGTGTCATTAAATAATCCTGCATCACATTATAACATCATTTCTTTTTAGAAGAAGAAGAAATTGTGACTGGCTAGAGTCAGCTGCTGGGAACATCAGGACTTCAAGTGCTGATGAAGCTGCTGGTGCCCACAGAGATATGGTGCAAAAAAGTTAAAGAAAAAAGCCCACCATTTGCCTCAGCATAATTCTGGATTACCTGTTGATGACCATGAAAGCACTTAAAGGCTGACCTAGACCTAACTCTGATGTTTAGATTATGAGTTTTACTAGAACATTTTTCTTTCTTCTGTTCAACAAAACAAAAATTAGTTGGAGTAATCTACAGTTACAAAGTTTTAAGTTATAAAACCCTTCCTAAAGGTGCTGCTGCTGTGAAAAAGCATGAATACGACAAATATTTATATACTGCTTTTCAACAAAAGTTCCCAAAGTGTTTTACATAGATATAAATAAATAAATAAAATTTCTTCCTGCCCCATAGGGCTCACAATCTAAAAAAGAACTATAAGATTGACAACAGCAACAGCCACTGGAGGGATGCTATGTAGGGGATGGATAGGACCAGTTGCTAAATAAAGACAGCTTTAAAAAAAGGTGTGTCTTAGCTCAGTTAGCAGGGGGTACTCTGCTCCCCCCCCCTTTCTGTATTGTAGATTTACTTTTGATGGGGTTTTTCTTTCCTTGCACTCACTGCTGCAAGACTGGTGATAAATAAATAAAAAGCCTCTAGAAAACTCAGTGAAGGCTTTTTTGAAGAACTGGTAACAATTGAAACATTACATTGAACTTGAAAATCTAAGCTGCCAAATTTTACCCTATTGTTTGGCTGCCATGCTGGAAAACAGCCATAGTTTTCAGAAATTGCTATGAAAGCTTATGATATTTTGCAGGGTGGAACTGGAAGTATTTGATATGAAAAGTAAAATGGTACAGCACTAGATGTGAGATATTCTGCAAGTTTTTCTTGCATGTGTTTCTTAATGCGGGGTGGGGGAGTACACTGAATTAAAATATTTGGCTGCCAAATTTTATACCCATGACTTGGCCACCATCTTGGAAAATGGTTCCCATTTTTCAGAAAATATCATAAAGGAATAGGGAACTTGGAATGTGCAACTCCAAATAAGCGTTGGGTCACCCCAGATCATATAATCCCTCCTAAATGGGCAAAGAAGCCACCTAATGGCACAGCAGGGAAATGACTTGACTAGCAAGCCAGAGGTTGCCGGTTCGAATCCCTGCTGGTATGTTTCCCAGACTATGGGAAACACCTATATTGGGCAGCAGTGATATAGGCAGATGCTAAAAGGCATCATCTTATACTGTGCGGGAGATGGCAATGGTAAACCTCTCCTGTGTTCTACCAAAGAAAACCACAGGGCTCTGTGGTCGCCTGGAGTTGACACCTACCTGATGGCACACTTTACCTTTTACCTTTAACTGGGCAAAGAGGCACCATGAAATTAACAGCAGGAGGGCAACCAACTGTATATAACCTTGGCAGATCCTCCAGTGGCTGTTACTGATGTCTACCTTGCATTTCTTCTTAGATTTTTTGGTATGTAAACAGCTATGAGGACTTTTCTGTCAAATAGCGGTGCATAAACATTAATAATATACTAAGACAATGGAAACTGTTGCCTTCATGATGCCCATGTATCCTGCCATTTTGACATATCAGTCAAGTGTACCATGCCAAATACATCACCTTTTATTTTGGTCTTAGACCAGCATAAGAGCAATAAAAATGCGATAAGTGACATACTAGAAGCCTGGAGGTGAGTAATACAATACAGGTGGACCTCGTTATCTGTGGATTCATGTATTTGCGGTTGGGAAAAAGACACCCGACCTCGGCATATGCGTCAGGGCAGGAGCATGCCGACCTCACATATCTGTGGGTTGGAGGTGGACGGAAATGATCATGGACATCATTTCCAGCTGCTGTTTTCTTCAATGGAGCCACAAAATGGCTCCCATTTTGTTTTGTTTTTTAAATGGAGGGTGGGGGAATGCTGATTTTCAGCCGATTTAGTGACACATCATGACTCAGGGGAGCAGCAGAGCACAGTAAGAAGTGTCCCCCCCCCCATGAAAATCGGCTAATTTTCAGCCAACCAGGAACCTAACCCCCCACAATCCCATAGCCCCCAATGACTCGATATTCACAGTTTTCATATCTGTGACTATAGCCTGGAACTGAACCCCCGCAAATACTGAGGTTCTCCTATACAAACATGGTAAGAGAAAATAAAACTATTGCTATGGAATTCTAAAAACTATAAAAGACTGTAGAAAGCAATAGTAAATGTAGAATTTAAGACTATAACTGTCCGGAAAAAAAAAGACAAGACCTCAAACTATATGGCTGAGAACTAAAAACTGCAGTTAACAGTAGTTAATAATGGTAGAAAGTGACTGCAAATGTTTATAAAGGGTTTATAAAAGACATAGAGGCATAAAAGAAGAAAGTGGGGGAAGCATTAAAAATTATATAGAAGTCATGAGAAATACGTAAAAGGGCATATAAAATCATTCAGGAGAAACTATAGGCATTAGTGTACCATGCCAATAGTTGCCAATAACATCATCATCATCATCATCATCATTATTATTATTATTATTATTATTATTATTATTTTACATTTATATCCTGCTGTTCCTCGAAGGAGCCCAGAGCAGTGTACTACATACTTGAGTTTATCTTTCACAACATCCCTGTGAAGTAGTTTAGGCTGAGAGAGAAGTGACTGGCCCAGAGTCACCCAGCTAATTTCATGGCTGAATGGGGATTTGAACTCGGGTCTCCCCGGTCCTAGTCCAGCACTCTAACCACTACACCACGCTGGCTCATAAAATAAGGTACTGGGATTGTGCATCCCAAATATCAGCCTTGGGCCACCACAGATGATCCACCCACACTTCTGAGAGGCAGTTCCCTATGAGATGCTTTAGCATCATAGCTGCACTGTGTTGTTTCTCGCTCAAGCACATAGTCCTCACTCCAGTCTTTGCCAGTGTACCTATACAATAAATTTTGCATTCGCAAAGGTGGTATTTGGTAGTGGGTATCCCAAATAAGCTTTGGCCCACCTTGGTTCATACATTCATACCACCATGCGATGATGCCCTATGAGACACCCTAGAATAATGTTCACTTGGTTGTTGCACAAGTCATGCTCGTATGTGCTGCCCCATACCAGTAGTTGCCAATAAACACATGGTGAGTACATAGCTGGGAGAATGTACCCCAAAAGATGCTTTGGCTCATCCCAAATCATATATCCACATAACCAGGAGACTGTCACCTAGGCACCATAGCATCCTATCTGGCTCAATACTTGGTTTTCACACAAATCACTCTCAAGTGTGCTATTTTTACACCACTCTTGGCAAATATACATTTGAAGTAATGAGGAATTGAGTGTGCTTCAAAGGAAGCTTTGGACCACCCCAACTGACACATTACTAGGACTGTTGCCTTCTAGCTGCCTTAGCATTGTGTCAGACTAATTGCTTTGTTTTTGCCAAACTTGCATAGTGTCTTGGAAAATATATAAATTAACAAGGAACTGGGGGAATGCCCTAAACCAGGGATTCTCAAACTTGGGTCCTCAGGTGTTATTGGACTTCAACTCCCATAATCCCCAGCCTCAGTGGCCCTTGGTTGGGGATTATGGGAGTTGAAGTCCAATAACACCTGAGGACCCAAGTTTGAGAATCCCTGCCCTAAACTAAATTTGGGGCCACCCCAAATGATCATACACTAACACAGATAGAATGTTGCTTTCATGGTGTCTTAAGCATCTCTGTCCAACATGTTCTGGCACCTAGTATCACAAGAGGATTTCCCCACAGGAGAAAGCCTTTATAACCAGACAGTGCATGCTGGCATTTTTTGCAAGTCACACTGTGGGGTATGATATTTGGCAATCTAGGTATTTGAATTCTGCACACATGTTCTTTAAGAAACACTTGGCTGCCGCTAGATCCCAACCCCCAAATATAATCACCTCCCATAACAAAATTTCTTAAATTACGGAACACCTGGTCACAGCTAGCACCTTAAAAAGTGTCTTCGCCTTCCAAATTTTCCAGAAAACTGACTGTGAGAGTTTTCGCACAGCTTGGGTTCTCCCTGCCTGCCTTTGGAGGTGCCTCTCCTTTGGACTCCCAAGTATTTTTCTTGTTGTGCATAGACTAGTGTCCACCCTTCTAATTTGTCTTTCCACCCGCTTTCTCTTTTCTTTCACACACCCCTCCCCGCCCCCGCTTACTGCTAGGGTATTTTCTAGAGAGATCTGCTTTCCTCCTAACTGTCATCTTTCCCCACGTAGTTAGTGTTTTCTGGTTCTCTGGGAGTTCATACAAATCTGATAATGTATAATTTGTTTGTTCTCCTGAAGGGACCACTAATTCTGTCCAGCATGTGTGTTTCTGTAACTGAATAACTGGTTCCCCTCCAGTATCTAGAAATGCTTGTAGATGTGTTACTTTAGGGGGAAAGAATCCTTGACTCACTGTTGGAACACCTGGAAATGAAGTCTCTGTAACTTTGCCCTTGATTTTCAACTCACTCATTAAACCAGCACATATGCCCCTTTGCTAATATTGTAGGCAAGATACAGCTGTGCCAGTGAATGCTTCATACTTCGCCACCAACCCTCTCATCTTAATTTGTTTTCCCTGCAGTACAAGAGGCAAATATGGGGAAGGAGCAAAGCAGGAGAAGTTCAGATATGCTCTGTCTTTGGTCTTTATCCAGTGTGTGATCAATGCCATTTTTGCCAGACTATGTAAGTATTCTCAAAGAAACTAGAAGGCCGTCTACTATGAGTCCCTTCACTTTCTGATGTCTTTAGAGACTCTTGTGAAACTAGTGATGTGCACGAACCGGTTCAGCGTTCTATTCCTAAAACGCTGAACTGGTTTGGATACCAGCATTTGAACTGGTTTGAACACGGGGGCAGGGGTTCCTTTAAGATGCAGGGAGGGTGTCCTTACACAAGCACACGGGCCACTTCCGGTATTATGCTGACTGGGACGGCAAGAGGGTATACAGCCACCCTGCACCAGTGGTTTTTGAAGCAGTGCCGGAGGGGGAAACGTGGCGGGGGAGGTAAGGATACCCCTCCCCCCGCCTCCCAGATGTACACGGAACCAGTTCCGTGCATATCCCTGTGTGAAACCCCATGTTTTTTGAAGTGTATCCCATGATTTCCTCATAGGAAGGGGTTACTGTGGTCTAATGCCCTATGAGACACTTGCAGCCATCTGTTAGGCTGGCTTCTAAGAAACATTTGTGAAGTTCAGTTGGCTTTCTACTCCTCTTTCACTGGCCAGTCCACTCCCTCCTTGCTCTGAAGAACAGAGGAGTTCACAAAGACAATTGCTCTCTCTCCTGCCCCTGCCCCCGTTTTGCCGCAGGAGAGTATGAGACAGGAAAGTGCATCCGTCTGACAGGCACACATGTAAAGGCTCCCCATGCCCCCATTATCCATGGAAAGAGGATCTAGTCTTGCCAACAGACCATCTGTTGGAAGCTTGACCTTCTCTATTCTTTCTGCTTGCCAGCACAGTCAACAAGTAAGGGCTAGACTAGATTGTTTATACCAACCTGATGACCAGGATCTTCTGCTTTTGATTTAAAGAAAATGACAATATAAAAATGGTTAAGCCTCTCTCTTATCTCCCCCCTGGCTGCCCCTATGCTCAGATTTCAAACCGCTCAAAGCTACTTTTCATTTTTAAAAAGTCTGATGAAAATTGCATGCATCTGTATGCAGTACCTTGTTTGGACCCAAGACTAGTTGATGACCGAAAATGTGTAGACTTTATATTTATTTATGTTTTAATACTGCCTGGCATGTGCCTCTCTTAGACTTTTTCTTTCTTTTCTTGAACAAAAGTTCAAATTCTATCAAGTTGGCAAGTCTCATGGAAATATGCCCCTGTAATCTACTTGCTCTGTGTGACTTCACCTCAACCATAAGCTCAGGTGATCCTGGAGACCGTAGGGCATCTTAACTCTCTTCTATTGGGATATGAAAGTAAGCCCCGTATGGCTCTCTTATTGGTCAGTCTGCTTCTCCCAAATAACGTGCTTAATTGCCTATTTCTTGCATATTTCCCCCCTACCAGTGATCCAGTTTTTTGATACCGTCAAGGTGGATCGGACACAGAACTGGCTGTATGCAGCTTGCTCCCTCTCCTATCTAGGTGCCATGGTTTCCAGCAACTCGGCTCTCCAGTTTGTCAACTATCCAACTCAGGTGAAGAAGGGCAGGTTACAGGGTGGTGTGGGGTAGAGGGTGCAAGTGCAGGATGGAGAAGATATGGGGAATGGGCTGTGTTGCAGAGAAGTCTCCTTATCAATTAAAGAATTTATGGATGGATGATGTCTTAAGCATTGAGGGCAACAGACTGTACTAAAAGCAGGAACCCCAGTTCCTATATCAGTTGCATTAATGTGGCTGATGTATAGTTCTTCACTGCTACTACCACCACCACCACCACTACCACAAATATTTATATACCACTGTTCAACAGAAGTTTTCAAAGTGGTTTACTTAGAGAAATAACAAATAAATAAAATGGTTCCTGTCTACGAAGGGCTCACAGTCTAAAAAGAAAGGTGTGCCCTTTGGGGACAGTGAGCCATTTTATTTATTTATTATTTCTCTATGTAAACCACTTTGAAAACTTTTGTTGAACAGTGGTATATAAATAGTTGTTAGAACTATACACCAGCCACATTAATGCAATTGATACAGGAACTGGGGTTCCTGCTTTTAGTACAATATGTTGCCCTAAATGCTTAAGACCTCATCCATCCCTCGATGAAGCAAAACAAAAACAAAAAACCCACAAGATAGACACCAGCAACAGTCACTGGAGGTACTGTGCTGGGGGTGGATAGGGCCAGTTACTCTCCCCTTGCTAAATAAAGAGAATCACCACATTAAAAGGTGCCTCTTTGCCCAGTTAGCAGGGGTTCACTACGCAGTGATTCTGAAATGGTTCTTAGATTGGGGGGTGTGGGAGTTAGGACCCTCACAAGTGTGTGAGAGTGCTAGTGTGCTATCCTTCAAAGAGGACACCAGTGGTGAGGCAAGCAGTCTTTCATGTCTTATTGATAACTGCCCTGGAAGCACTTGATGCTCAAACATAGCCTACACCAAGCCTTTGATGATCCCAAACATAGCCTACACCAAGCCTTTGTGGACCCCCCCACCCCAAAATGGGGTCTTATATGAGGCTTGCAAACCAGTGTAGTGGTTTCACACAAACGCCAGCATTTGCCTGGTTCTCCATTACCTACCCCCTTCTCCACACATTGATCCAATCTCCCCTCCCCCTTGCAAAGAGCTCCGGAGGTGGCGGGAGAGAAGATATCTCTTCTTGTACTGGGTTTCCAGGCAGGCTGGAAGCAGCAGAAATCTCTTGTGCTGTTCCAACCTTCCCTGCACTCCCTCCCCAACTCTCCTGCAAGGTGCAATTGGAGACAGAAGAATGGGTGGGGAGGGGGCCACTCACTTGTAGCAGCATGAGAGAGCTGTGCTGCCTCTTGTCTTACTGGACATGCTATGGAAAAATGAGAATGGTATTGCAGTTGGCTCTATAGGCCTGTGGACTTTGCTGTTTGCTTGACCCAGCCAGCTTTTGTCACTGACCATGATTCCAAAGTGTGGGTTGTCATGACCTCGCTGGGACTGCTGAAAGGGAAGAATTGGATGTCCCTGCCTGATGCAGAACAATTGGCATGGAGATCTGCAGGGATGTGTGTAGGAAATGTCTCATCTCAGGGAAATAGGGTCTGGGAAGGAGGCATAGCCAGTGAAGTTTCTAGGAGGGTTGAGGTAAGGGGAGAGCTAATGCCGGGAAGGAAAGTGTGATGACAGTGTTTTGTAACTAGTGGACTAAGACCACTAAAATCTTGATACAGGAGAGGCAGAAGGAGACACAGTGATGAGCTAATGATGAGGGAAAGGCATTTGAATGGATGCAGATGAAGATGGGGCGGATGGAGCATAGAGACAGATCTTTAAAAATCAGAACTAGAACCCTGAAGTTGATACAGCACAAGATGTGTTGATAAACAAGATAGAACAAAAATGCTCAGCCAGTAAAAATGTATGTATGTAGTTTCTCTTCAGGAAACAAGTAACTGACTTTTAGACCTCATCAGTAGTTTTTTCCCTGATGTGAAGTTGAAGCAGAGACTTGTCTGAAGCTTCTAAGGAGTGAGCTGAGCAAAGTTAGCCATAACTAAATTTATCCTTTTATTTCACATAGGTCCTTGGGAAGTCCTGCAAGCCCATCCCAGGTGAGCAGTCCCTTAGCCTGTAACCAGGATTGTATGTGTGTTTCACTAGAGAGCCACTAGGAATGCGCTGCACACCTTAACTAAAGCCACACGATTATTGCCTGGAATCATTACCTTTGCTTCCAAAGGTCAGGCTCCTGGGAAATTCTGCAACAGGAGGTGACAGAGGAATGGAAAGAAGGAAGGGCTTAGCTGTTGGAAGCATGTGGTTACCAGAATTGGGGGTCACGGAATTGGAACCACAGGACTGCAGCTAGGAACTGAAGTCCCACTCCTGGTCACTGTGAGGGCCCAGTCAGACATTATGTCTTGTCTTGTTTTTGTGCAAACCTCACTAGATTGTGCCCGTTTTCAAACTTACTAAGAATGCTGAGCACTAGAAACTTCTGTTTGAAAAGAAGAGAAAGCCAAGAGCCTAATGTATTTAACAATAATTTGAAAAGGTTTCTAAAAGGGATTTTTATTGTTTGTATGTTTGATTTATATACCACCCTTCCAAAAATGGCTCTCAGAGGTTTACATCAAAACAAAAACAATTAAAATCAATTAACAATTAAAATCAAAACTAAATTAAAATCATGTAAACATTAATATCATTAACATTAAAATCATTTAAATCCAACTTTAAAAATTTAAAACCATAAATCTAATTAAATGCCTGGGTGAATATATGTTTAAAATGCATATAGATGTGCATATTTATATATGCATGTCATGGACAAATACAAAAAACAACAAACCTTCAGAACCTTGCCTTTCTCATTTTGTAAGGTTCTGGAAGAGAATTACTAATGTTCAAAATCCTATTTAAAAGTATAATACAAGAAGACCACCAAAAAGTGAACTTCTAAACCAAAAATAGCAATTTGGATAACTTAAGTAACCAAGTAAAGTCTTTGTTATTGCACCCTTTCTTTCAGTAACTTAGACTGGCATTTGTAATTTGACAGTCTGAGAGGTGGGTTAGGCTGAGAGATGGTGACTTGCCCAAGACCTCTTGATGAACTTCTGAGAGCTGAAGCTGGGTTTCCCCGTATCCCAATACAACACTGTAACTGCTGCAACACAGCTACTTATGTATTTAGATGGTTTGTCCTACCCATCACATGGTAGTGGATAGGAAGCAGCACCTCCCTGCAAAAAAGTTTAAATAAAAGTCACTTTAAACAATAAACATCTATATTAAATTAAAATTGCCCCTTACTTACCCCTGTCACCAAAAGAGCCAGCACAAGCAAGAGTGGGGCCAGAGGCTCCTGATTTAGCTCTATCCCTTAGGTAAGCAGGACCTGGAAGCGCCATGTATGTTGCTTTGAGCTTCTAGAAGGAAAAGTTGGATGGAACCATAGCAAAGAAATACAGCACCTCACTCTGTGCTGGCTCTTCTCTTGTAAGAATACTCGGTGTTCATAGGATCACTTTCTGTTGAAGTCCTCTGAGCACACACGGAAGTGGAAACCCTACATAGGAATTGGTGATCTGTGTAGTGTTCTCTGAGGAGATTCTGCTGACAGGAACAGGTAAATCTTTTCTGGTTTCTGCTCATAGATTGAACCCTGAGGGATTAAAAAAAGATGGGATCCTGGTATCTAAAGGATTCCTTTCTCCTGCCTGAACCTGCCTTCCAATTACTACTACTATTCATATACCGCTTTTCAACTGAAATAGCTTTCAGACATCACCTTTCAGACACAGAGAGAGGGCCTTCTGGTTCCCACATTATAGACTAGTTCCCTAGATATGTTTTCCTGATATATTCTTTGTTATCTTTTGTAGGCCAGGCAATCTGCCTTATCCTTTGATCCTTGTAATGGCTTCAATCAGTTAACTGGAGTCATTTGACATTATCTCCTGTTTCCTCTTTTTCCCCTCTTTTTATCTGCTGGTTCTGTTATATTTTATCTGATGTTTTTATGTTGGTTGTCATTTTTAAAAATCTTTTGTGTATTAATATGTTTTTTTCTTAAGATGGAAAAGGCTGTTAATTTCTAATTAACACTAGAAATAAATGTTAAAAGGCCTGTGGATACCCAAGCTGAACCTCACTCAACCACATGGTGTAGTCTCCCAGGGTCACTGCTGAACTGATTCTCTAAGCACCATATGCTGATTGTAGTGGGAGGTGGAAGAAGAAGAGACAGAGGTGTGGCCAGCTTGGCAGGGCACCTCTTAATTGATGTAGGACTATGCAGGGGTTCCTGTTCTTTAGACTGGCCTGTGTGTATGGTGTGCTGTGCTGTGGGAAATGGCATCGTTGCTTCAGGCCTGAAACTGGTGGTGCAAACATTCTGCAATGGCCATTGGTTAATTAGTGCTCTAGTAGGGCCCTCTGGGAGAATATTTTCTGTTCTTTTTTTTTTCACAGTTCCTTTCTCTCCGTAGTCATGCTGCTGGGGGTGACGGTGCTGAGGAAAAAGTACCCGCTGACCAAATACCTGTGTGTCTTGCTGATAGTCACAGGCGTAGCCCTTTTCATGTACAAGCCAAAAAAGGGGGGAGGTGTTGTGGACGACCACCTCTTTGGGTATGGCGAACTCCTGCTGGTAAGCACAGGGCCCTTTGAAGTCCGCGTTGGTAGTCGGAGGATATTGCTTGTTGTTGTATAGAGAGGAGCACAAGTGTTGGTTCTTTTTTCCTGCTGGTTCTTTTATTAGTGCTCCTGGTGTGCTAACTGCAAGTTTGTGGCTTCCTCGACACAGAAGTCCTGTGAGACAGAATGCTACTAGTTCTCAGATGGCAGGGAAAGTAGAATATAGCCCTATTCCGAATTTATTTTGTATGAATATACAGGTATCTGTACACAGATTCTTGTGAAATGACTGTACATTTTAAAATTGATCCTGAATACAGGCCCCTGAAATGCTTGGTACAGATAGGAAGTGTATTTCTGTGCCTGTGTTCAATATAATATGTGAATTTACTGTTTTTGATTTTAATAGTTAGTTGATTTTAGTTTTGTTTTAATCTAAACCGCCCTGAGCCATTTTTGGATGGGTGGTATAGAAATCAAATAAATAAATAAATAAGAACGGCACCTGTATACTTTATGTATGTTGAACTTAATGTCTGAATAGGGCTTATGAGATTATGCATGGCAGACCAGAGTTTTCAGGCTTTGGGCTCAAGTTCAGCATGCTGTCCAGGGCTATGTGATAGCTGTGCATATGAAGGGCTTCAGCATCTCTTGATGTTGTACAGTGTACCCGAGGCATGCAGCACTTCAGAGGGCCTTGTGGTGTGGGTCCCTATTCAAACTCTTGTCCCTTGGACTGCATAGACTAGTGTTTCATATGTTCACATCAACTCATATGATGTGAGGCAAGGGGTCTAGAGTGGAGAAAATGCATTTTGGGGAAGGGGAAGAAAGGCAAGGTCTGTTCAGATTGTAAAGCAAGGATGGCAGTGACTGCTTCCGCTCGCCTCCTATGGACTGTGGAGTATATAGTATCATTGTGGGTGTTTGGGGTGATTTTCAGTATATTCTAAGGCAACATTTCTGCTACACAAGAAAAATTGGTTTAATTTTATTTTGACTGTGATAAAGCATGCAAGGAAGGTAGATGTGCATACATTTCAATCATAACAGCAGATAACAAAAATTTGGGTGCAGATACTTCATTTGTTTGCTTATTTGGTTTGGCACCTGGGTTGTGATGTATTTTCTTCTCTCTTTTCTCTTCAGTTGCTGTCTTTGACATTGGATGGACTAACAGGAGTGTCCCAAGACCACATGAGAGCACATTACCAGACTGGTTCCAATCGCATGATGCTGAATGTTAATCTGTGGTCTACTGTGTTCCTGGGAGCTGGTAAGGATGTTCTTGTGGTTTACAGAGGGGAAGTGGGGCATCCTGGCAACTCTGTGGCCCTGACTGAGAGCATCATGGCAGCAGCAGAAGGCTGCACATGTTCTACTGTGCTTGTAGAGAGAAAAGCACCAAAGCTTAGCTCATGAGCTTTGGGTGCATGGGAGTCTCCATGGCATGGGCTATACCTATGTCTCCTCCAATGATGCATACAGTCTTCTTCCCACTCCATGTACAAAAGGTTTTTTGTGGTACAGCATATTCATCTGTAACACCTATTTGTCATTTCATCAGGAAAGGGTATAACTTCCCTAAATGCCTACTTGCTGGCAGTAATGTGCTGGATAACAAACTGAGACTGAATCCAAACAAGATGGAGGTACTTATAGTGTGGGGTCATAACTGAAGAGATGGGTTAGATCAGCTTGTCCTAGATGGGCTCCCACTCCCCAAGAAGGAACAGGTATGCAGTTTGGGAGTACTTCTGGACCCAAACTTCCCTCATATCTCAAACAGGCAGTACCCAGGAGTGCTTTTTAGCAGCTTTGACTGATATGCCAACTGCGTCCATTTCTGGATGGAAAGAACCTCAGAACCTCAAAACTGTGATTTGTATACTGCTAACCTCGAGGCCTGACTATTACTATGTGCTCTATGTTGGGCTGTCTTTGAGTGTAGTCCAGAAACTGCAGTTGGTGCAGAATGTGGTAGTCAGGTTGGTCTCATGATAACCTGTAGAGACCATATTCCTTCTATTTTAAAAGAATTACATTGGTTGCCGATGTTTTTCTTGATGAAATATAGGATGCTGACAATTGCCTATAAAGCCCTAAACAGCTTGGGCCCAGGGTATTTAAGAGAGCACCTTCTTCTCCATTAGCCCTAGTGATTACTTAGATCGGCTGGGAGGTCTGCAAACAGTTGCCACTTGCTCATCTAGTGGCGACCCAGGATAGGGCCTTCTCTGCTGCTACCCTGAGGCTTGGGAATGAACTTCCTGCCAGAATGAGAATTTTACCATTCCTGGAAGTTTTAAAAAAGAATCTTAAGAGACATCTGTTTAACCAGGCTTTTAGTTAATGTCAAGTAGTTTTTAAGTGATTTTGAAATTTTTAAAATGTATTTTAATAGTTGATATAATGATGATGCAATATGCATGATGGATCTACTACAATACTTCTCTCCAGACTTTTTTTTATTGCGTAAATTAAAATATAGAAAGCGGGGATTGCAACAAAGAACAGACGTTTCGACCTATATGTGTCAGCTTCAGTGTTCTATATTCCACTGTTTAAAATCCACACTTATATCCAAGACTTTCCCCCAATCTAATTAAACACCTGGGTAATACATAACATATGGGGGAGGAGAGAGGAGGAAAAGGTTGATAACTCACAGCTATGCCCGATTATTGCTGACACTGAGAGAAAAAGGGGGGAAAGCCTGGAAGAGGGAGGGTATGACACAAAAATCTTATTTGCACCCTTTAAAGGCCTATGTACTTTAAGATTAAGCCACCTGATGGCACAGCAGGAGATGATTTGACTAGCAAGCCAGAGGTTGCTGGTTCGATTCCCCGCTGGTATGTTACCCAGACTAGGGAAACACCTATATTGGGCAGCAGCGATATAGGAAGATGCTGAAAGGCATCATCTCACACTGCACGGGAGATGGCAATGGTAAACCCCTTCTGTATTCTACCAAAGACAACCACAGGGCTCAGTGTGTGGTTGCCAGAAGTCGACACCGACTTGATTTTTTTTATTTATTTATTTATTTATTTATTTATTTATTTATTGTTGAATTTCTATACCGCCTTTCATTAAAAACAACCCCAAGGCAGTTTACAAAAGTTAAAAACGTACAATAAAAATGACAATTAAAATATTAAGCTAAAAATATAAAACAAATCTAATTTAAAAACTATAAAATACAAGCATAAAAACTATAAATAAGTAAAAACACATAGAAGCAGCAGTAGAAATGGTCATATAAAAGCCTGGGTAAAAAGCCACGATTTAAGAAGCTTTCTAAAAACTGTGATGGAGTCTGAGGAGCGAATGGCCACTGGGAGAGTATTCCAAAGTCTGGGGGCAGCAACAGAGAAGGCCCTGTCCCGAGTGCACGACAGACGAGCCTCCTTCATTGTAGGCACCCGGAGCAGAGCCCCCTCTGATGACCTTGTCAAGCGGGCAGCAACCCTTGGGAGCAGGCGGTCCCTCAGATACCCCGGGCCCACACTGGGTGTGATGTGCTCACACATCAGGATGGGTGTGATGTGCTCCCACTGGGCAGTTCTGGACAAAACCCTAGTTGCCACATTTTGCACTAGCTGCAGTTTCCAGATATTCTTCAAGGGCAGCCCCACATAGAGCGTGTTACAGTAATCCAGCCATGATGTGACTAAGGCATGGGTAACCGTGGCCAGATCTGCCTTCTTGAGAAAGCCGAAACCGTGCAAAGGCACCCCTGGCCACCGCCTCCACCTGAGCTTCCAAAAGCAGAGCCGGGTCCAGTAGTACCCCCAAGCTGCATACTTGCTCCTTCAAGGGGAGTGAAACCCCATCCAGAACCAGTAAAATCTCCTCATCCCGATTGGCTCTCCTACTGACCAACAGTACCTCCATCTTGCCCAGATTCAGTTTCAGTTTATTAGCCCACATCCAACCTATCATGGCCTCCAGCCCCCGATTCAGGACATCCACTGCCTCCCTAGGATCAGGTGACAAGGAGAGATAGAGCTGAGTGTCATCCGCATATTGTTGACAACTCAGTCCAAGTCCCCGGATGACCTCCCAATGGTTTCATGTAGATGTTAAACAGCATGGGAGACAAGACTGAACCCTGCGGGACCCCACAGGCCAATGGCCACGGAGCCGAGCAGTAGTCCCCCAGCACCACCTTCTGGACCCTCCCCCCAAGAAAGGACCAGAGCCACTGCAACACAGTACCTCCGATTCCCATACTCGAGAGGCGGCCCAGAAGGATACCATGGTTGATGGTATCGAAAGCCGCCAAGAGGTCCAGCAGAACCAACAGGGTTCCCTGTTCCCAGAACCAACATTCCCCCTTTCTAGTTCCCGGCGTAGGTCATCCACTAGAGCGACCAAGGCAGTCTCAGTCCCATACCCGGGGCTGATGGCACACTTTACCTTTACTTTAAGATTTCCCTCATTTCTTCTTCGCCGTTAACCTCTGGCCATAGTTTATCCAAATATAATGCTTCCCCTATCTTCCTTTTAAGTGTGCAGTGTTCAGATTCTAAAATGCTTACTTCGAGAGGCATTGTTAATCCATTATGTTTATTTTTCATATGTATCGACCATGGTTTTCCTGTTTATGTATTTAGAATCTGCTAGGTGTTCTTTGAATCTGGTAACCAGATGTCTTCCTGTTTCCCCTATGTAATTTTCACCACATTCTCCACAAGTGTATTTTAATACAAATATGATGAATATTTTATATACTGCTTTTTGACCAAAGTTCCCAAAGTGGTTTACATCGATAAAGAAATAAAGTGACTTCTTGTCCCTAAAGGCTTCACAATCTAAAAAAGAAACACAAGAGACACCAGCAACAGCCACTGGAGCGGTGCTGTGCTGGCAGTGGATATGGCCAGTTGCTCTTCCCATTAATGGGGAGAGCAAGTTAATGGTTTTAACTTGTGTATTAACCTGTGCCTCAAGATGCTTGTTTTGGCAATATAGAGTTCAGTTCAGTTTATTTATGGTCGCTGACCAAAGAAATATATACATACAGCTCAAACAGTAACAATAGATATTCCAGCTATCCCTAAACCTTATAGAGTCCAGCTATACAGATACAAATTCTAATGGCAATAAGACAAAACTTAACGATTGCATGCATAATTTTGCCATTGCTATCAGATTAAAGATAGCTAATATAGAATTCATCTGGCTGGCCAGGGTAATTTGCTAGGAGGGTCCCTGTAGAAACTACAGTAGAGTTGCACATGCATGCAGTAGTGTCTCAGTAGCACCTGACTTGCAAGGACAAAACCCCTCTGCAAAAGGGACTTTTAATATCCTGCCTTCAAACACAGCAGAAGGTAAAAAGTCTAAGTGTGCTAGTGTGAAGGCTAATGGTTAATGGTTTTAACCTGTATGTTTGTGTATTTAGCTTGAGATGCTTTTTTGGGCAGTATATAAACGTGTAATATTTCCATGTACAGACTGGACTTGTTGCAACAGGGCAGACATTGCCTTGGCCAGCAGCTGGTTGCACAGCAAGCCAGTTTGAAGCCACGGAGGGTGACGACCGCCCCCTGCCCCTAAGCATCTCCAGCCCACCCACTCCCATTCACTCCAGGGTCATAGTGAAAGTGGCAACAGCCCAAGCAGCTCCTGTTGTGTTTGGGTTGCAGCTGCTTGCAGTTCTTCCAGTGGCCATGGAGTGGCGATGCTGCCACCTGTATGAGTCTTCTCTCCAAAAGGCCGTTCCTGTGTGTGGTTTGGTTTTGCAGGGAGGCCTGCTGCAGCTTGGCAATAGCCGTCTGTTCTGCCATTGGGTGTCTCTGTTGTTCCAGCAACGTGGGTGCCTTCCCCATTCTACTTTAAAGAGTTAAACCCTTGTAACGTATGCAATTTTGAGACCTCTCCATTGAAGCTGCCTTGGGAGAGAGGGTTGGATAATTAATGAAAAGGAGCAGTCCCTTGCAGCCAAAGTAATTTGGAGAATGATTGTTCCTTCCATAGTATTTAAAAAACAAAGCAAACATTTTAAAAGCTGAGTTCTGCAAAAGAGGCTTGTGCGCTGATAGGCATGTTGTCTCCAAACGTGAGCATCGGAGGAGCAAGGACGTTTCTGCTCCATAGCAACAGGCAAAACATAACCCAAAAAAACCAGCCCTGCGGGGTTTGCTAACCAATCTGACCCAATGGAGATTCTTCCTGATTGCAAGTCTAAGCCTGTGTCTTGACTTTCTCCAAGAGCAAACTTTAACAGGGCACCAGATCCTCTCTCCTAGCACCCCATTGCTACCTGTGCCCTCTTAATGTCCTAAAGGTGACCCCCGCCCCCTTTTTTGTGGGAAGGCATCTTTTTATATCTCTAATAGGCTGCATCTAACATTCTAGATGAAAAGACATAAAGCCTCAGAGCCTACTTTTAGCAGCTGTTGTTGCTGTGAGTTGGGTACCAGGAACATTGACGGGCATTTTACTGTCAGCATGGCTAGTGCTTTTCTTTGAGTTGTGTTGCTTTTTCTACATACATTTAGCTATGACAGGGCTGCACAATTTTGGCCCTCCAGCTGTTGTTGGACTACAGCTCCCATCATCCCTGACTATTGGCCACTGTGGCTGGAAATTGTGGTCCAACAACAGCTGGAGGGTCAAAGCTGTGCAGCCCTGAGCTATAACAAATGTACACTTAGGAATCTGGCAACTTTGTCCAAACCAGGCAAAGAAGAATTCATTCTGTGTTTATCATCCCCCCCACCCCCAGGCATTTTATTTACAGGAGAGTTCTGGGAGTTCTTGAGTTTCACTGAGCGTTACCCCAGCATCATCTACAACATCCTTCTCTTTGGCCTAACGAGTGCTCTAGGCCAGGTAAGTAAGCAGCATTTCCTGTTCTTTGCCATGCATTTCTTCATTCACTTGCTCCGTTTTAAATTGGCCCTGGATGTGCTTTAATGTTTGTTCCCAAGGAGTTTGGGGAAAGGCAGAATACAGATGACTTCTTCAAGCATCCTGATCCTCAAGCTGTTTGTTCATGAGAATGTTTTCAGAGTAGCGAGTTCTCCAGGGAGTTTCTCTCCCCCCACCCCCAAGTGCAGGGCTCTTTCCTCTCTAGACAGCAGAGCAAAGTCTGGGTTTTCATCGCATGAGTTCGTGATCAAGATTCTCCTTGTGGGGACTGAACTTACCTGTACATAGGGAGATTGCAAACAGCACAGGGTTAAGGCAAGCTGTACAGAAGTACCTAAGCCTCTTTGCCTTCGTTCATGTGAATGCAGTGGTGTTTTCAGAATGAGCAGATAGCTATGTATCCTTTTCCTCTGGCCCCTTGCACCACAGATGCTCAAAGTCTTGCATATTCCCTGATACATCATTGCCCTCCCCCCCCCCCCCGCCAAATATCTATGCATGGACATGCTGTGGATCATTTCTGCAAAGAATAGTAGCTGTGGCTCATGCTATCCTGGATGCCCTGCCCTCAAATGTCCTTGATGCTGTCTCCTAATCCCTTAGTGAGGAAAATACTGTTTGCGTGAGCTTGGGAGGATTGCTTTTGTTCCTGCCTCACTTGTTCCAAAGCAGAGCTGCTGGTTGTTCTTGCAACCCTCATCTAAACGGTCTTGCCACTGTAGAGTGCCTGGTTCACCTCATGCCTTCAGACAGCAGCAGCCTATGCTCACATTACATTGAAAAATCATATATTCTGCTTCTGTGCAGTTTGCACAGCTGGTTCAGTGGGAGTCCAGCTGCTGTTTTTCCTCTTCACTTTGCCCTCCATGCATGCTGAGGAGAGAAGTAGCAATGCCCCCACATTCCCTTTCATTCGGTAAGGAGAGATAACGGACACTGCTTTTGAAAAGGAAACTCTTCCCCATTCTTTTGGTCTGAGGACAAGGAAGTTGTTCATTCCTGTAGTCCACATTGCCTCTTTCAAGCCTGCCAGGGGACAGCACAGTAGATCGCACAGTGTTATGGCTTGTTGACTGCAAGCCTTACAGCACTGGGACATGTCCCACAGTCAACTGCCAGGAAGGGTGCATACACATAAGGTGATGAAAGGGCAGAAGTTCAGGGTTAATTGCTGCATTTCCAGCCTAACTGTGCATCTTTCTCCTCCGGGTTTCAGAGCTTTATCTTCATGACCGTGGTGTACTTTGGGCCCCTGACCTGCTCAATCGTCACCACTACCCGCAAGTTCTTCACCATCTTGGCGTCGGTCATCTTGTTTGCCAATCCTATCACCAACTTGCAGTGGGTGGGCACCATCCTAGTATTCCTGGGTAAGTTTTGGAAGCCTGGCACCCTTTCCTTATCTCATTTACTTTTGGGATTTGGTACGTTGCTTCTCAGCCGCTTCAACTCACACAGTCTTCCCAGGAAGAGCTTGGTGGCTCCCCTGGGTTTCCCAGATCTCCCTCCAGGACATCCCTTCCACGTTGTTGGAATAAAGAGACTTTACACGTGGATGATGGACTTTAAGCCATCTACCTTGGTTTAAGACCACTTCCTGTGTTCCAAGGCAACGCTGACACTCACCAGACTCCCTGGTATACCCAAGGACAAGGGGGAAACATGAACTAGCAATTTCACATCAACCAGTTATGTTGCTGTGACTGTGCCAGCAAGGTTTAAAGTGCTTAGAAAGGCAGCTGGCTGTGCAGTGTGTGAGCCACTGTCTAGATCTGGACTAGATGGGCTTTTGGCCTGACCCGGCAGGTTGGCTCTTATGTTATCTTCTCACTGGAGAACTTTGGGCCAGTTGCTATTTTTCAGCCTGTCTCTCAGAGTAGTTGTGAATATTAAGTAGCACAGTCTCCCTACTGGATTGGCATGAAGGCACCTTTTCAAGTGATGGCTGTCTTAATATTTAGCAGGGGGAGGAGTTGCTGGCTGCTATTCAGCCTCGGAACAGCATCCCTCCGGTGACTGTTGCCGACGTCTCCCTTGTGTTCCTTTGGGGACTGTGAGCCCTTTTGGGATACGGAACCAACTTCTCGTCCTTCTCCCCTATGTCAACTGCTTTGAAAATTCCGTGCTGAAAAGCCGTGTTATAAATATTCGTAATAATCCAATACTGGCTTGACCAGCACAGAGCATCTGTGTGCTACTACTGTATTGCTCTCTTCACCCCCGCCACAGCCCCTTCACCCCAGAGACCTCCCCACCCTCACCTGGGCCCCAGATTCCTTTGCTCCTCCTCCATGTCCAGAGCGGCTCCCAACTGGAGCTCCAGTGCCGCCCCCGGTTGGAGCAGCAGCACCAGTGGCATCGCCGCCACCGCTGCCTCTGACTGGGCTCAACACCTACACGGCTCTGCACTCCAGGCACCTCCAGCATGCCGTGCATGGCCTTAACGCGATCGATGTGTGTTTGTTTGATTGTTTGTTTGATTGATTTTTATACCGCCCTTCCAAAATGGCTCAGGACGGTTTACAATTAAAACAGAAACCATTAAAACCAGTAATAGTTAAAACAGAAATGTATATATAAACATCAATTAACAATTAAAACATCATAAAAAACATGAAAACCAGGTTACAGCATTAAAACAATTAAAAACCCTGGAAAGCCAGGCCAAACAGATAGGTTTTAAGGGCTCTCCTGAAGGTCAACAAAAATTAAGATTACGGATTTCTGCCGGGAGTGCATTCCACAGCCCAGGAGCAGCTACAGAGAAGGCCCGCCTCTGAGTCGCCACCAGACAAACCGGTAGTAACTGGAGAGCAAGGAGCAGAAGGGAGGGTGGAGCAGTAGATAGAGTCCACCACTCTACCCCCTGCACATCTCTTAAATGGGATGAGAGCAAAGAAAGGGGGAAGAGTGGCACACAGCACACACACTCTGTACTAGTGGGAGGGGGTTCTTGGGCATAGTTGGAGCTTGGGCTGGGTCTGCGTATACCAGTCCTGCACACATCCAGAACTCCTCTGTCTGCTGTGGGACAGCCCCTTGAAACATTTCCCTTTTGTTTCTTTGCAGGACTTGGACTGGATGCTAAATATGGGAAAACATCCAAGAAAACTTCGCATTAGGAAGACTTTGGGTGGCTCTCTTGAAAACCTCAAGCATAACGAACTGTTAACTTATTCTTTTTATTCCCCAGCACCTGTTATCAACAAGGACTCAGGATGAGTGCTTGGGGAAAAGGAATGGGGCTTTATGGGTATAAGATTTTTTGTTTTTGTTTTTATTCCAAACTGTTGTTTTAAAAAAACCACCAATGGAGAACTTTTTTATTTTAATTAAAATCAAGGAGACAAACTTCTTCCACTTGTGCTGCCCCCCTCCCCACCCCCAGGAATCAAAGCTGGGGTTGATAGATGGCCAAGAGGAAGATAAATTCTTTAGTGAATGGGAGGAACCTTTCACAGCAAATAAAAGGAGGAGAGATGCCTGTGTCTTCCCTTTTATTCACTTTGTGTGTTTTTATTCTTTAGAAGCTTGGCAAATTTCTTCCAGAGGGCGGGATGGTGGGGGGCATTGCCTGATCTTCCTCTTGCAAGAAACCGTGATCACATTGTCTCATGGGCTGATGTACTGTTGGATGACAGGGGCGTAACTACCATTAGACAAGGGGAGGTGGCTGCCTGGGGGCCCCCACGCCTCGAGGGGGCCCCCAAAGGCAAGTCAAATGTGAAGTGAGTGTGTGTGTATCAGCAAGGGGCCCGTTTTAAAATTTTGTCTCTGGGCCCACTCCAGCCTCGCTATGCCCCTGTTGGATGAAATGACTGCATTGAGAAATGTCTTTTCCCCAGGAAGCCCATTTAGTCGGGTATATTCTGCATTCAAAATGTATGCACATTTAAAGCATGTGTTGCTGTTTTGTGTGCTGAATTTGTGTACCTCATTCCAAGCTTTATAGAGGCCTGGTTTTTGCTGAGATGAAAGGCCTGTGTCTGGACTGTACCACTGCAGGTATGAGGGAATGAATATGCCTCCATAGCTCTCCCACCAAAGGAAATCCCTGCTGTGGAATATGAGTATGTCAGGGAGAAGGCTAGCTAGAATTTGGAACATCTAATCTTTTGTGTGCAAGGAATTGCTTTGTATGTAAGAGCATCCAATCCTATGTGCTCCCACCTGCAATCTGAGGTGGTACAGGATGAACCTGGGGTTTCCTTGCTAAGAGCAGAGGTATGGATAAAGTAAAGGAGAAGAAGGCTGGAATGCTGCCAGAGGCTGTGAGAGGAACTTGGTAGGGCATAAGAGGAGCTGGAGGGATGCTTCATTTTGTGCCTGCCTGCCTGTCTGTATGTTTTCATTCAAAATAACCTGGCAACTATTTGGGGCGAAAAATGAGATTGTTTTAGAAATGCAAGCAGCAACATCTAGAATGCTTCACCATTCAAACTCTATACTACCCTGGCATTACAGGAAAACAAGCAGCTGCTTGTGAGAAGGTGGAGGAAACTGTCCAGAGTTGTGAGCAGGAGTGGCAGGTATTGCAGTGTCAGAGGGGAGACACTGAGTGCTCCAAGACCTTGGTAGGGGACAGCTCCTGTTCAAAACCAACCTTTCCAAACTTTGAAAGTGGCATAAAGGGCAAGGAGGAGGGAAGGTTGCCAGCAGCTTCCTCTTCTCTTACCGTGCTTCATGCAACCTTTGAACATGGGAACATAAGATATTGCCTTATAGCGAGTCAGAGCATTGGCCCATCTAGTTCAGTATTGTCTACACTGACTAGCAGCAGCTCTCCAAGGTTTCAGGCAGGAGCCTCTCTCAGCCCTACCTGGAGATGCCACCTGGGATTTAAACTGGGACTTCCTGCATGCAAAGCAGATGCTCTCCCACTGAACTATGGCCCCATCTCCTAAGGAGAATGCTACAGCACTCATATGTAGTCAGCCTTCCAAATGCAGAACAAGATAAACCCTGCTTAGCAAACCTCTTTGAACCCTTTCCAGTTGATCAATGTGCTTACAGTGTGGGACCCAGAAGAGGACACAGTATTGCACGTGAGGTCGACCAGTTCAGAATAGAGTGGAATGGTTACCTTCCATGAGCTGGATGCTATAGGTTTATGCAGCCTAAGATATTGCATTAGCTTTTTTAGCAGCTGCATCACACTTCTGGCTCATGTTCAATTTGTCATCCACTAGGTCCCTTTCATGTATACTGCTGCCAAGCCAGGTCTCCCACATCCTCTACTTGTGCATTTGATTTTTCTTACCTAGATGCAGGACTTTACATTTGTTTCTGAACTGTATCTTGTTGGTTTCAGCCCATTATTCACGCCTGTCCAGATCAGATTGAATCTTAATATCTTGAAGTTGAGGACATGGAGGCAAAAGCATAGGATCTGATCAAATCCTGCACCATGCTGCTGAAGAAACCCAGCCCTCCTCCTCCCAGCAAACACCAAATCTTCAGCCATAACTTAACAGGATGGTGGAGTTTAAAAGGAGCTGCATTTTAATTAACTAGCAGCCCCAAGAGCTTCAGCAGAACCCCTCCTCTGAGCCCCCTCAGGTGGCTTCCCCAGCATTGTATCAAGGAGGGGCTATTAACATAAGGATGCCTTCTAAGTCAGAGTGCCAAATTCTCTACGGAGCAAACTTTACACATGAAAGCTCATCTCCACCAGCTGTCGTTACCAGCCTCCATCTGCTCTGTGCCTTTGGCCTCTCGCCTTCCAGCTGGGACCTTGATCTCCCTTCCTCAGTGGCTGTTGCAAACTTACTCTCTCCCCTAAACTCCCCTCCTTTTCCAATTCCTTTCCAGTCTTCAACTGACTTAGATTAATCTCTTCTGATGTCCCTGGTCTCTGCCCCAAGAACACTTTTCCCCCCTTTACTAAAGTTGGCCTTTCTTTAGGACTAGCTTGTTGAAAAGCTACACTGAGAAGCCTTCCTGTAATCTGTCCAATCTGTTCTTATTTTCCTAAAAGCCAACCAATAGGAAAACACATTCTCCACAGTGAAAGGAAGGAATCTCGTCTTTCCTCCCACATTTGCCTCGAACTTTGTAAAATGTTGGAATTGCTTTTAGAACAGGCATAAGAGCAAAATACTTGATCAGGTGTTTTTTTAAGTGGGAGGGAGAGCCTTGCCCTGTTGGAATTGTCCAGGGCTTAATTTTAAAACAGATGAAAAGCCTTCCTGCACTTGTCCTTTGGCTTATAAGCCCTTCCTGATACTGATTGTGCCTGCTCTGCCCTTCTTCTTCAGAGGTCAAAGATGTGGTTCATCCTCACATCAGCCCTGTAAGGTAGGTTTGGCTGAGAGAGAAAGGACCAGGTACCCAGTGGTCCAGACAATGGTTTGGAGTTGTTTCAGAGGCTAAGCGATAATGGGTGTGGAAGCTGGCTGTAGTTATCACTGGTGAGAAATGTGTACTTGGCACAACCTGCATCTTCATTCTTATTGGGCTGCCTGAACCTTTGCATTCAGAACAGGATGCACATAAATACACAGTCTGTGTGTGTTTGTGTTTGTGTGTGTGTTTGTTTCATCTCCCAGTAACAATCAGCTGCCAATGCATCAAACTAATTGTGGCACTTGTGATTAAACAGACCCTGAAGCTGTAACTGAAGTACTGTACAGGCCTCTTAATTTTAGCAAATCAAAGGCAAAGATAATTTCTCCTCCAGGGCTACTTGTAGTTCCATCCTAAAGCCCTTTCTCTTGGAAAATTCTGCCATTGGGTTTCGTTATTATGATCTGCACTCATCCTACCTAAGGCAGAGCTCTGAGCTTCGGCATTCTCTGCAGGAAAACAAATATCAGAACTCAGTCAAATGGCTAGATTCCAGCACCACAGGCCTGAAATTGTACAAATCTGGCAAAAATTCAATTCTGAAAAGTTCCAAAGTTTACTTTTTACAATATTTGGGTCTGAGAGGCAGGTTTAAAATATTAGCTTTCAAGTTCTTTTGAAGGCAACCATGTTAAGTATGTCAAGTTAGTAACTTCTTACAATAGGAGACTATAAATGAATGTCTACAGGTAAACTACAGCTAATAGTTTGCTCTTTTCTTCTTCAAATGTATTTCACCGTCAGCATAGCAGCATATAGTTTGTTCACTGAGTGCACGTTGAGAGACACAAAAATACCAAGTACCAGTTATTTAATAGAGGCATCACTGAGTGGATGTCAGAATTGCATTGGGCTGCAGTCCACAACGTTTCCTTTTAATTATCATGAGCTTCTTTTCCTCTGCCAAGTTGGTTGGGGTTGGCTGCAAATGGACAGAACAGTGATAACAGCTGCTAGCCAGGAAATGGGGTGCCATAAGCTTTCTGCTTTGGGGAGAAGGGAGAGTTGTACCGCCCCCCCACCAGTCACAGCAATATCGCTGGTTGTGATATGGCTAGTTCATGTTTTCCCCCTTGTCCTTGAATATACCAGAGAGTCAGGTGGGTGCCAGTGTTGCTTTGGAGCATAGGAAAGGAAGCTGTCTTAAAGAAAATTGGACCATCTAGCTCAGTATTGTCCAGCAGGGCTGCATAACTTCAGCCCTCCAGCTGTAGTTGTTGGACTACAACTCCCATCATCCCCAGTCACGGCCAATAGTCAGGGACAATGGGAGCTGCAATCCAGCTGGAGGGCTGAAGTTGTGCAGCCCTGGTTGGCAGTAGCCCTGATCTACACTGACTGGCAGCAGCTCTCCAAGGTTTTAGGCAGATGTCTTTTCCCAACCCTACCTGGGGATGCAAGGGATTGAACCTGCTTTGCCACTGATCTATGCCCCATCCCCATCCCCTGCACAGCAGAGTTGAGGACTGGTCCTTGGTCTTCATCCCTGGCTCCAGTTAAAGTGGTTGGCTTTGACCTGAAGCAACTTCTCAATAGTAAATTCTCTCTTGGGTACATATATAGCCAAGGTCTTGGTCTTGGCCTTATGTATCTTTAGCAGTTGCTACTGCTCAGAAGCCAGTCACTGCCGTCCAGCTATGCCTGCTGTCAAGGTGGCGTGTATTTTGGTTTTGGTTTTCTTCTGCCAGAACCCTCTGAGGGCCCTTGTCAGTTCTCGGTCGTTCCAGAGATATGAGTGGGCTATTCACACAGATGCAGAACCAAACAGCAGATTATGATGCTTCTGTGTCCACTGGCCCTCTAGGAAGGAGCTGCTTGATAGATCCGCTAAGAAAGGTGAAGCTTTATCTTGTAGCCGACGAAGAGGCAGCCTCCGTGGGGGGAAGAACTTGGCAGCGCATCTCTTCTCCCTTTCATCCTTGCCTGTCTTGGTTGGTCCCCGATGCAACTCCATTTCCAGCATTTTCTTAATAAATAAAATTGTTTGGACAGAGAGAGCAGGCACTCGGTAGAGGGGCCCTGGCATTACCTCAAAGCAAAGAGTGGAAGCCTGCAAAGTTTCTGAGCTTTTCTAGTCAGGGAGGGAGGGAAGGAGGAAGTGGTGCTTCCTTGTCAGTAGGCCAAGCAGGCTGTCTGATCCTGCCTTGTGATATGTAAAAAATACTCCAGAAATCAGGCGGGATTTAGGGCCTTTCACATAACAAAGCTGATGTGCTGAGATGCTGGAGAAGAGAAGACTAAAAGGGGATAGAACAGCTGTCTTTAAAATATCTAAGAGGTGATCGCATACAAGAAGGAACGTTCTTTGTTGCTAGGGCTAGAACCAGTGGGTTGAAATTACAAGGAAGCAAATTTGACCTGACCAGGAGTGGGCAAACTTGGCTCTCCAGCTGTTGTTGAACTACAGCTCCCATCAGCCCTGGCCACAATGTATTGTGGTTGGGGATGATGGGAGTTGTAGTTCAACAACAGCTGGAGGGTCAGGTTTTCCCACCCCTGACCTAGGCCAGAGGTTCCCAAGCTTGAGTCTCCAGGTGTTATTGGACTGCAACTCTTGCATCACCTCCAGTCATAAGGGCTTCAGCCAATTCTGTCTGGGAATGGTGGGAGGTGTAGTCTAGCAACATCAGGGGACCCCTGAGCTAGGTGTAAGGGAGAATCTAACTGTCAGAGCTGCCCTCAGGCAGGAAAATGTCTTGGTCCACCCCTGCCCTTTCAGGACTGCACAACTTCAGCCCTTCAGCTCTTGGACTAGGACTCCCATCATCCCCAGCCAGTGGCCACTAGTTGACAATCAGGCCAATATTTGCTGGAGAGCCAAAGCTGTGCAGCCCTGTCTTAAGTACAGCCCAGATCCTACCCTCCCTCTGTCCCACTGGCCTATGAGTAACCCTGCTGCAGGCCTGTGTTAAAAGCCCTATCAGAGAGTTGTATATAAACCTGTTATAATTAGCAATTCTTGTGTATAGCTTGGATCCAGTAGCCAAGACTCAACAGACAACATATCAGAAGGCTGAGAGTCTAATGAACTATAAATCTTAAGAGAACAAATTCTAGTAAGAACTAATCTGAGTACTTTCCTTTCATTATCTCTACAAATGGACTAAATTTGGTCCAAATCGGTTAGGCAGTTCACAAGTAAGCCCACTTGTGCCTCAAAATGTTCATGCGTCTGCTATCTTGAATTGGGTTGGATGACATCATTAGAAATCATGTGTTTGAGGTGTCCCTACAACTGTACCAAATTTGGTTCAAATCGGTTCCCACTTGCACTTCAAACATTCATTTGCCTGCCATCTTGAATCAAGGTGGATGACATCCTTACAAACTATGCCATTGAAGTGTCCCTTGTTGGGGGTTGTTAGTTTTACTCCCAGTAGGTAAACAGCAGAGCACTAGGGAAGAGAGCACACACTCCAGTTACAGAGTAGGTAGCAAAAGATGGTTTAGTTGTTGCAGCATTTAGAGAAAACACATGGAGATTCTTGTAGAACTAAATACTAAGTATTTATTGGTTAAGTACACTTGGATAGGAAAGGCCTAATCCTAGATGTTTCCATCTACTCTTCAAGAGGAAAGGAAGGATTGTGACTCAGCACAGGAAGTGCTGAAGAGTCAGATCAGGGGTCATAGAGTAGGAATAGATAGGGAGACCCTTACTCACTGTTTCTACTCCAAATGCCCCAGTGGTCATTAAGATCGTTGGTGCAAAAGGTCGCTGCACTGGAACGCCATCTCCAACATTCCTATGTGCCACTCACTACAAACGTACCAAATTTGGTTCAGATCGATTAGACAGTTCACAAGTTAGTCCACTTGCTCCTCAAACGTTTACACGTCTGCCCTCTTGAATTGGTGTGGATGACATCATCACAAACTATGCCACTGAGGTGTCCCTATGGGTCCCTACAACTGTACCCAGTTTGGTTCATATTGGTCCAGGCATTGCAAAGTTGAGGGCAGGGAGACAGACACACACAGGGAATGCCGAGTGATCTCATAAGCTTACTGGAAATTAAGCTAAAAATATTTAAACTAAGCCACTGTGACAAGAAATTGCAGGCCATCACCCTGTCAAGAGAAACACAGTGCTAAAGAAATGCTGTCATCTCCCAAACTAAAACTCACAATGGTCCAGATGTTATTTGAACAGCAGCAAACAGCATCTCTGTGGCAGGTTTCCCACCTGGCAGCCATGTTGTGAAGCAGAACTCACCACTGGAGTTGGAGCCATCACACGGTGAGTTTCCCTGTGATTCCTGTCTACAATGGTCATCAGTAAGAAAGCATTGCTGTGTGATGGCCCCAATGCATGTGGTGAAATCTGATTGATGATAAAGCCAGGAAGGGGGAATATCCCACTTCATACAGATTGGCTCTGGTCAAACTATAGCTTGACAAATGCATGGTTGGTGTTTTGAAGGGGTTTTTTTTTGCGGGGGGTTGTTTTTAAAGGCTAAATAGCAGACATGGGTAGGTGGATCTGGATTGGGAGGAAGGGGAGCTTTTAATCCCTTACCTGCCTCAGTGGTCACTCATGCAATGAAAAACTGTTCTACCCGGGTTTGGGAGCTGTGTGTGCTCCCAATTTTTGGTTGTGTGGAGCCAGTTAGGAGGAAAACCTGGGTAGAAGTGACTGTGTGGAGGCAAAGTAGGAGGAAAAGTTACCCAGGTTTTACAGTCAGTTCTATCTAGGTTTTCCTCCTACTTTGCTTTCACACAACCAAAAACTGGCAGCACACACAGCCCTCAAACCTGGATCGAACACAGTTTTTGATTGTGTGAATGACTTGAACAGAGTTCTTGATTGTGTGAATAACTTCAGTGTCTGAACCATGTCTTAACATGGCTGCTATTTCCCCCAGCAGGTGGGGGGAGACTCCCATTGATCTAGGCATTCAGTCTGGCAAGACAAATCAGTAAAACAGTTCAATTCCCATTTCCCACCCTTCCAAGCTGCAAAGCAAGCCCATCTTATATAAGATCTAAAAGGGGATAGAGCAAACACAGCAGACGTGACAGTCTAGTAAAACAGTCCCTTGCCTCTCTTCCTCAGTCTTCAGATGCAGATAGAAACCAGGGAGCCAATCCAAGTGAATATGTAGTAATAATAGGTGAGTTCAGCTACCCTAACATTGACTGGAAATGTGTAAACCAGGGACAAAAGGTCTATACAATAAATGATTTGCCTTTTAGTGATGGAGCCAACAAAAGGAAGAGCGGTTCTTGATCTAATCTAAACTTTGCCAGAATCTGCAACAAGATGTAAGTGGTGTTAAATCACTTCTGGGGAGGAGAGCTGGTTTTACAGTAGCGATCATGAATTGTCTCCTTTGCTAAGCAGAGTCTGCCCTGGTTTGCATTTGGATGGGTGGCTACATATGAGTGCTGTAAGATATTCCCCTTAGAGGAGAGGGCTGTAGCTTTGTAGGAGAGCATCTTCTTTGCATGCAGAAGGTTCCAGGTTCAATCCGTGGCAACATCTCCAGAGAGGCTGGGAGATACTCCTGCTTGAAACCTTGGAAAGCCACTGCCAGTCAGTGTAGATTGGGGGTTCCCAACCTGTCCTACTCCATGGGTTGCTGAACTGCAATTCCCATTATGCTCAGACACAATAAATTGTAGCTAGTAGTGTGGTATAGACAATACTGATCTAGATGGACCAATGGTCTAACTCTGTATAAGGCAGCTTCCTATTTTCCTGTGTTCCTAACAAGTGAAGTTTAGTCTTAGCCACTGCTGGGGTCCTTCTCAAGATTGTTCTGCCTCTCTGGCTTTTTAATAAATGCTGCTCTTATGACCGTGTTTGTTTTCCCTTTCTTTCTTTGGCAGCAGCCAACCGACAGCTGTCTCCACACAAAACATCCATCTATTCATTCCCTGTCCTTCCACTAAGGCGTACTTTCTCCTTGCATGTATTTGTTTTTGCACCACTTCTTGCCACTTGTCATCCTAGACAGATCACCCTCTTCTTTTCCTACCATGCCCTTTGGCCAATTATCCCTCTCTGCCTACCTGCAGATGTGGAAAACACACACCACTAAAAGGCTGAAGACTGTTTCGCGTGAGTTCCCCCTTCTCCTTTGCGAAAGCAGATTGCCAAGATAACACTGAAGATTAATTTCTCTTCTGTGGAGGGGAGCAGAACTGAATCACTCAGAGAAGCGCTTGGTGTGTGTGTGTGTGTGTGTGTGCGCGCGCATGTGCGTATGAGTATGCTCTCCAGCTCCATGGATGCTGGCTGAATCAGTGGTGTCTTCGAGAAGGGGGAAAATAATTTCACACACCATTAGGGCTGTTGGGAAGCAGCAGGATCAAGTTTTAATGAATATAGGATCAAAAGCATCTTCAAGGCAACCAATGGCTGAAAACAAGAGAGAGCCTCGCCGGAGAAGAGAGGACGGAGATGCTCCTAATGAGAAACAAAGAACGGACTCAAAGACACAAGGGAGCCGATTCCTCACAATTGTGCATTTTAAAGTATAATTTCTTCCTCTCTAAGAAATTAACTTTGATTTCTTTCCCCCCGCAGACAGGTGTATTTTCCCCAGCAGATGTATGTAAGAGCTGCACACAGAAGGCATGCAATTAAAACCTCCAGATCATATTTAAATGTGTTTAAAAAAAAAAAAAAACACCTCAAAGGGTTCAAGGGTTAACATAACAAGACCAGCCCCCTCACAAGCAATAAAGTTGACACTTTGGAATCTCAGCATCTATGGTGGTGTTGCATAGAAATGCCAAAACTTGAAATGTACATCCTGATAATTTAGTAACCTGTTTGCTTACTAATTTCACCACCCTTTCATCAAGACTATGTCTTAGTGCTTAATTAATCAAAGAGAAGGGACAGGGCTGTCTGGGGCTCAATATATGCTCTGCTTTGGAAAAATATTTATTTGTTTGCTATAGTGTGGGTAGGTGTTACTCTGATCACATTACCCTGGAGTCGTATAATCTACAATGTCTCCTGATTTGTTTCCAAGCCCAGTTCAAAGTGCTGATGATGGCCTTTATATCCTTAAATGATTTGGGCCCCAGGTATTGGAAGAACTGCTTCCTCCTGTCCATGAAGTTTATCCATTTATTTTTACATTTATATCCCACTCTTTCTCCAAGGAGCCCAGAGAGGTATACATGGTTGTGTTTCTTCTCACAGCAACACTGTGAGGTAGATTAGGCTGAGAGATAGTGACTGGCCCAGAGTCACCCAGTGAAAGTTTCATGGCTGAAGGGGGATTTGGTAGTAGTAATAAGATTTATTACCATCACTGACCAGCAAAACATCACACATACAATATAGCAAAATTTCAAAATACAGATTCCACAAACAGAAGATTTAGATAATCAATTAGCCTGAGCTCCCATATCGAAATAAATCCTTTTGACCAACAGATGGATGCCACGGGCTACTAAACAGAACTTAGCCACACTGTAAGAAATAACAGGGTTTTAATCTAATAAAGGAGATGTAAAATTCCTTAGACCTGCCTAGCAATTTCATTTTAAAAGATGTAATAAAAATGGTATGAATGTCCCAGTAATACCCACAATACAGCAACAGATGGCCCACCATTTCAACTTCACCTGCTTCACAAGGACAGATACTCTCAAAGACTGTTCCAGTATTTTCCCTCGAGCAAAGCCAAAAGTAAAATGTTAAAATGCACCATTGCAAATACTCTCCGATGTTTTGGAACTATCAAACTGGAAAGGTACCTAGTCGGAGTTAAATTATTCCTAAACCCCCCTAAGCTAGAATAATTAGGAACCAAACTGAAGTCTTTTTTGTAATTCTATATCCAATATATGTTGTCTTACTGTAATTTTAGCTTACGAATAACCAAAAGAAATCAAGAAACCAGGGCTGAACCCATAAAATGATACTTTATCTACTAAGGACCTCCTCCATGCAGACTGGAAATAATCTTCTAGTGGTAAGGAAGCCAGACCAATCGGAAAGAATATTAATTTGAGCCCAAAGTTGAAATGGTTGAGCCAAGACTGGGCCTCTGTCTTAGTTAAGGTGCCTCCAGGTACAGAGCTGCATTGCATATACTTCATGAAACTGAGATGAGAGCTCTCAGAAATTTAGATTGTACAACTTCCAGGGGGGCAAAATGATGACAGTCACATAGCTGACTTCCATACAACAATTGGGCTTCAGCCTTTGTCTCAAAAACCTTAATGTCTGTGGGGATGTGATGGCCTCCAGTAGCATGAGAAAATCTGAGGATAGCTGCCACACTTCTCTGGGCACTTTCTGTCTCTGTTTAATTTACACCTTCCAGGAACCTGTGGCATGAAAAATGACGCCCAGATACTTATAACACATTACCTGAACAATTATGTTCTCATTTTGGGAATGGGAACATAGCAAAAAACCATTACTTTCATCTTTTGATAGTTTATACTCAGGAGTTCATCATTGCAGTAGGAGGTAAGGGCCTGCAGAATTCTCCTCAAACCAATAGATGCCCGTGATAATTCTACTACATCATCCACATAAAGTAATACACAGAAAGATTTATTAGCTATACCCAGTGAGATGAAAATATGGATTTGCAAAAGGTTTAAACACAGGACTAATGTAAAAATTTAACAATGATGGGGCAAATATACACCCCTTTTACACTCTTCAAAGTCAGTACTACATCAGACAACTGGCCTTGAGGGTTGCATCTTACTGTAGGATTGGTATTATCATAGAGCAGTGGTTCTCAACCTGGTTTCCTCCAGATGTTGCTGAACTACAACTCTGTGATAGAGATTTTGAATCAGCACAAACAATTGTCAATATATGGAGGATGCCTCAAGCTTTCTCCAATGTCTGTCCCTTGGAATAAGAGTGAAGACAGGTTTAAAATTTACAAAGGCAGTATACAAAGCTCCTTAGGAATT
Source organism: Hemicordylus capensis (assembly GCF_027244095.1). Lineage (NCBI taxonomy): Eukaryota > Metazoa > Chordata > Lepidosauria > Squamata > Cordylidae > Hemicordylus > Hemicordylus capensis. Next base: position 39,247,027 of record NC_069662.1, read on the forward strand.
ACTGGTATATTTCCCTACTAAATGATGCAAAACTAATCCCTGATCCAGGGTTGCCTGACCCACCCTAATGCCAGCCTGTTCTTCCATTAAGAGTTTTCTTGGTCTATCCAATCCAACAGTTTCCAATGTAGATGTCTGGCATACAGCTTGTTGATAATACTCCCTTTTTGAAGAATGGAACAATAAAAGCTGAATCCCAGTCCTTTGGAACACATGCTGTTGGGCTGATGCATGTAAAGTGGCTTGTGAGAATTGGGGCCCACTACTCTACATTAGCTTTTATCAGTTTTAGGCAGGGGCATAACTACTATTAGGCAAGGGGAGGCGGCTGCCTGGGGGCCCTCACGCCTCGAGGGCCCCCCCAGAGGCAAGTCACATGACTCCCCAACACCCGCAGAACTTCCTTCATTATGATCCTTCCTTCGTATTTCTTCCTTCGACCTGGCTAGTATCTCTCTCTCTGTCTCTCGACTCTCCCTCCCTGCCTCCCTCCTTGTGTGTGTGTATCAGCAAGGGGCCCATTTTAAAATTTTGTCTCTGGGCCCACTCCAGCCTTGTTACGCCCCTGGTTTTAGGGGAATATAATAGCCTTCTGGAGCTTTACCCGCTTTCAACTGTGCTTACACATTTAACTATCTCCGAGGGGGTAACAAGAGGTTAGTCAGGCAGGGGATCTGGATTAGTCTCGAATTGCAGACAGTAGCCAGCAAGCTGCAAAAACAGGGTGAAAGTACACTTCCCAGGTTGCTGCTGGAATATGACAGCCAGTCTAAGCTTGCTGCCACAAGGATAGGGATTTGAACTCAGATCTCTTCAGTTCTATTTAAACGTTCTATCCATAACAACATGCTGGCTCTCAATGTGAAGTAATGCTGGCAATGTGATCTGATCCACTACCATCTGATCCACTACCATGTGATCTGATCCACTACCATCTGAAGTAAGGCTGGTAGGTACTTAAGAACACAAGAACAACCATGCTGGATCAGGCCCAAGGCCTATCTAGTCCAGCATCCTGTTTCACACAGTGGACCACCAGATGCCTCTGAGAAGCTCACAGGAAAGAGGTGAGGGCATGCCTTATCTGTTACTGTTGCTCTCCTGCAACTGGTATTTAGAGGCATCTTACCTACTGTTGCCAGACTTTGGGGTAGCTCAGAGAGCACCTCTCTATCTATGTTACATTGGAAGGCTATACAGGACTGTGGGATCACAGCCTCCATTATAACCTTTTTACCTGTCTGGGTTTGGCAAGACCCACAGCTGGTCACTAGGCATAAGCTAAGTATGCAGAAACGTACCCCAAGGTCTGGATGGGATGCCCCCACCCTTCTTGTTCACCCAAGAGGAGGAAATAGCCAATGAGCAGACTTATTTCAAAAGGTGAATCAAATCAGGGGAAGAAATCCTCCCTTTCATGAGAGATAACAGTGGAGCACTCCTTGGGAGTCACACAGATAAGCGGTGCATTTCCCAACCCATCTTTGAATTAACTATTTAGTTGGCAAGGACTCAGGGAAATGTGCACATCAAAACAGGAGATTTGTAATCTTGTACACCTAGAGGCATCCAGCTCTTCAGATATTCAGTTCAGCACAGCTCTATTCAACTCATACACGTATCTACATAACTTTACCATTGCCTTTGTCAGGCAAGATTCACTCAATGAGATTCAAGCTCAAGTAGCAACAAGCTTTGTTGTCTTTCATGCAATCTGCTACCCTCCGGGTAGACAACAGGGCTTGGAAACTGCCTCGGGGCACATTTTGAGCTATAAGTGCCTCTGGCCAAAACACATGGCCTCAGAATCTGTTTGGATCCCTATCCTGTGGACTCTCATGCAAGTTGTAGCCTTGCTCTTCTTCTCCCTCGCTTTTCTGCCTGCTACCCGCAAGAAGAGGCCAACCAATGTACAATGAACACACCAACAAACCAGGGAAGGAAAGGTAAACTAACCTCTTGCCCTTCTCAGCCTCCTAGTCCCCCTTCTATCTTTTCAGCCTCCCCACTACTTTCAAGCACTTTCCACAGGTCATGCACTGGAGCCAAACCAATCAATCTCTAAATTAGACCTTTAAGCTAAATTATTGCTAGCCGTATTCTTGCCTAAAATAATCAGCTAAGTTTTATTGCCTTGCCTAACTGAACTTTTGCATTTTGTACCACCATACACCATTAATAAAGCTGCTGAACTGTATTTCTGTCTCCTCATATTTTCCAAAACTTCAAACTTGCTCAAATTTGATACGGGAACCAAATTGCTCCATCTAGCCCAGCTAATTTCCCCACTTGAAGCCAAAAGTACATTTGAAGAATTTAGCCAGCGCTCTAGGGCAGTTCTGGTGATACTACTTGGGACAGGGCTTCTTGGTAATTGCTCCCAGGTTATGGAACTCCATCCCGCATGAGGCCCACTTGGACCTCTCAATTTCCACCTTTAGGGAAATTGTGACTCTTTTGTGGCCGGCATATGGTTTATTTTGTCATATCTGGCATAGGATGCATTTTTCATTTTGTAAGAGATTTGAGATCTCTTACAATTTGATCTGTGTTATTGTGCTGTTCTTCTCTCTCTATGGTTCTGACCAGCCGTTTTGGTTTTTTTATGATTGCTTTGGTTTTATTCTATTTTAATCTTTTTGTTTGTGTGAACTGCCTTGGGTGCCTTTTTAGACTAGGGTTGTCAGCTCTGACGTACATTGTTCCAGGAGACCTAACTCCCCTGCTCCTAACAGAGTAGTGATTCCAAGATGGCAGACATACATGCAGCAAGTTTATCCAGGGGAGACTTGGTGCTGTTCACCCCCATTGCCTGCAGCTGGAGGAATAGAAGCTGAGCCAGCACTTCTGCTGCCTCTACCTGGTCGTCAACCAGGCTGAGACACCACTGAGAAAGCCTCTTCCCAAGCAACCTCCATCCCACCCCAAATCTCTCAGTCCATGCCTTCCCACTTCCTCCATCACCTCCATGGTCATGGACATGCAGGTGTCCTGGGAGAAGCGACTTCTCTTGGAGGTACCACCTTGGCCAGGAGTCAGGGAGTGGGGTGGGGGGATACAGGATATTAAAATCTCCTAGGTTTTTTTAAATAGTGAGTGGAAGATTAATGCCAATTCTGGTAGAATCCCTTGGCAGTCTGGGAGGGTTAGCAATCCTGCTATAGCAATAGCAATAGCAATAACATTTATATACCGCTCTATAGCAGGAGCTCTCTAAGCGGTTTACAATGATTTAGCATATTGCCCCCAACATTCTGGGTACTCATTTTACTGACCTCGGAAGGATGGAAGGCTGAGTCAACCTTGAGCCCCTGGTCAGGATCGAACTTGTAACCTTCTGGTTACAGGGCGGCAGTTTTACCACTGCGCCACCAGGGGCTCATGGCAGAAAGATGTTACAAAAGTTTATAAGTCTATAGGCAGAAAGATGTTACAAAAGTTTAAAAGAAATACATTCATTCCTGCCTTCCCTCTGATTAGAGGAGAGTAGTATTTTTACCTGAAAACAACCCTGTGGTGTAGGTTAGGTCGAAAGAGTGACATAAGACATTCCTCATGATTACCCAGCAGACCTTATAGCTGAGTGGGATCTGAACCAAAGTTTCCTACACCCACTCTCAACATGCTACCAGCTGCACCATTGTGGCTTTCAACATGCTACCAGCTGCACCATTGTGGCTTTCTTATGAGACTTGCTATGCTAGGCCACGCACTACCTGCTCAGCATCAGTCCACAACAGTGGCTAGTCAATGCCTCAGCAAAGTGCATAAGTAGGGCATGACCGGAGATAGATGAATCATCATGAGTTGCCCTACCAGTGAGGCAGTTCTGCCTCATCCCTGCACACCTCCCACCCTGCAAGCCTCAGACAAGGCAAATGGAATAGAATGATCCTGTTTCGGCTGGCCAACTGGGAAATTATTGGTTTGCTCACGTTTCTGTTTTTTCCTAGGTTGCATGTTAACTATCTCTTGGTGATAATAATTGGAAGACTGGGGCCTATCAGTGATGACTCAGGGGAGGAGGGAGCTGCTGCAGTAATTTGACCATTATGGGGCAAAATCAAAAACCTGTTATGAGCAAAACTCCCCCACTTAGACTACTCTCTATAGGTCTTTTCAGTTTCTGGGCAGTGTTATGAAGAGCATGCTTGTTGGCCTGTACCTAAAGTGCGTAGGAATTCCTTCCTATTATTTTCTGCTACCTTCTGTAGCAGAAAATATCCAATTAAAAACAAACAAACATTTAAAATAATCACTAAAGGTCAGGCTAAACAGATGTGTTCTTAGGGTTCTTGAAACTGTTAAAAATCTTAATAATAATAAAATAATATGAGGTTCCGGTTGTGGGGGTTCCCTGCTGTTGTATCTGAACTCTTCCTGATAGTGTCTGACAGGGTGCATATTGGTCTGACATGCCTTTCAGACTACCATGAATACACAGCCCTAACACACATTCTATTCCGCATGCCAAATAATTTCTTAGGCCACCACAAAGGATTAGAATACCCTCATTTGACCTTAACATTTTATGACATCTAATAACACATCAGCAAGGGTGTCGGGGGCTGGCCTAACACCCTAACTCTAACTGGCCAAGTTGGGCATGGGTCCAAGTGCCCATGGCCAATTCCCCTAGGCCCATATGGGGAATGCTAGCAAGAGGTGCTTCAGTGTCGAGGGGCCCTGAATTGAAGTCAGTCCTGCACCCCAGTGATATGAAAGCAACTGTGGGAAGCTAATTGGGAGAAGGCGGCAAGTGGAAAAGAAGCGGGAGTGGGGTTTGAACTAAAAATAAGAACAAAAACTCAAGAGGAAAGGTTAAGCAATCCTCCCTCCCACTGATCCTCTGCTCTTGATTGTAGCTTCTCACGGTGTGTTTTTAATAAACATGTCTGGGGTTTTCCTCCCTGCCCCCTAAACTGGGTGAGGTCTACAACCTGCCTGCAAAAATGGCATGTTTTTGTCTTTGGTGGTTTGGTCTGGGAGTTTTTTTGTTAGTGAGCAAGTGAGGCCCAAACAGTTTTATATCTAGATGGATAGGTCACAAGATAGTAACATGTCTCTCCTAGCCCTGACATAATCCAGTACACATGCAAACAGATAAAAGCAGGGCCTAATATGTGGCACAGCAGGAAAATTTGACTAGCAAGCCAGAGGTTGCTGGTTTGAATCCCCGCTGGTATGTTTCCCAGACTATGGGAAACATCTATATTGGGCAGGAGCGATATAGGAAGATGCTGAAAGGCATCATCTCATACTGTGTGTGGGATATGGCAATGGTAAACCCCTCCTGCATTCTACCAAAGACAACCACAGGGCTCTGTGGTTGCCAGGAGTTGATGCCAGCTCGACAGCACACTTTACCTTTAATATGTGATATTGCTTACCAGGAACTCAGCTCTGCAGTATGTGAAGTAACAAAGAAGTGAGTACCTCTGTGCACATGCAGAGTAGCTGACACCACACCTCTCTTTTTTGAAATTAAGCTCTCAGCAATAAGGGCTGGGGTCGGGGAGAGAAAATAAAGGGTACTGAAATAAAAATGTAAAATGAAAGTCTTCCAAATGTAGCTTACCGCTGCTTTTGAACACATCAAAACATTCCTTTTTAGATTACCTTCAGAAAATCAGTAGTGAAGATTTCCCACCGGCATAAGGAGAGGTGAATAAAATTGAGCTTCCATTGTCTGTTTTGACTGTTGCATAGATAAAAGTCCTATTAAGTCCCTCCAGTGAACGAGTGACAGCGTTTTGTTTGGAATAGTTTTTGTTTGTTTTGCTAAAACAAAGATTAGCAAATAGAGGAAATAATTAAATAACTGTGGTTTTTGTACTGTCTTGATCGTCAGGAGCTTATATGAGTTTTTAATTAGTGCTGCATTTTCAATAAGTCTATCTGTACGTGTTACCGATTCTTTCCTGGATAACTGGGAGATAATTACGAGAATCCTGTGTGTGGGGTTTTGGTTTTTTTATATACTTTAACTAAAGGAACGGCTGATATATTTAATCATGATGTAGAAATGCTGGCAGCTTTCTCACAGCCCAGCCTCCCTCTAATTGCATTTCTAGGTTTTTAGTAAATTGAAAGGGAAAAACGGAGGAACAAAATAATTAAAAACTGAAGAGGAAGTGAATATTAAAAAAGCAGATGCTGTTAAGAATCCACACACGCAACTGCTTTCAAGGACATTGGTTTAGAAACTTGGGGAGACAAAAGGTTCTACAACCAAAGCCATGCCAATGCTTTTCTAAGAGGTTAAAAAAAAAAAAGTTCAGACCTGTCTCATATTGTTCAGATGATCATTAAGAATTTAAACTTCATGCTAGGGCTATGGAGGAATCCTGGTGCTCCCACCTGGATACCAGTGTCAAAATGCATATGGCATTGATGTGCTGTGAGGTTAAGTTCCAAACACAGTTGTCTCCATGTGGGGACTGGCCTCCAAAATTGTTTTAAGACACAAGATGCCTCTTGCATTTTTGAAAACATGTCATGGTTAACTTCTGTCCTTTCAGCCTCTGAGGAACATCAGTGCTAACCTCTGGTAACATTTCTTGTCATGGACAGAGAGGGATCTGTCTTCACCAGTCCAATAGGGCTTCCTCACTTGGTGTTGTTCACTTACTCCGTGTGTGTGTGTGTGTGTGTGTGTGTGTGTGTGTGTGTGTGTGCGCCAATGACACTGTTGATTATTTCCTGCTGATACCCATCACTAATATGTAGTCCTCACACACTGATCCCTTTCCACATGAACAGCTGTCATGATTTCTCTAGCACAGGGGTTCCCAACCTGTGGCACTAGAACTCCCAATAAATTGTAGCTGGGGGTGATGGGAGTTGTAGTTCAGCAACACTTGGAGTACCACAGGTTGGGAACCCCTCCACTAGAACACTGAACATGCATAGAACATAAACATACTTATCCTTGCACATCCTTACGTTGAGGTTTGCTATCATTCCCATTTTTAAAACAAAGAATCAGAGGCTAAGAGAAAGTGACATGGCTGAAGCCATGTACAAAGTCGATTGCTAAGGCAGGGTTTGAATTCAGATCTGCCCAGCTCAAATCACCTATGTTGTTATAACTGATAATGTATTTAGTATCTACAAAGTGCTTTACACACCTTGATCCAGAGAACCTTGATCCAAACAACTTTCACAGTGCTGCAAGAAGAAAATGCCAGCAGCCCAAATGTGGGCACACGTAGCCACATGACAATCACAAAGGGATAAGACATGCAATTACATTGTGGTACAGTGTCCTTGAATGCTCTCTCTTGTCTCCAGTGCAGAAAGCTTGTATGAATTAGTGATGGGCCATCTCTCCTCGGCTCTATTTGGAATTGCCTCGGTATTTACAGGCTTTTGCTGCAAGCATTTAGGAGAAAGCTCCTCTACATCTGAGATTTCCCACCACCACCACTTGTAATGTTGGTGTACATGTATGTGTACTTGAGTTGTACTTGCAGTGCTATTGCTCCCTGTGAATTGTAGTTCCTAACAGCAGCCCTGGCAGACAGCTGCTTGGAAACTGAACCACTGTCACCCTCTGCCAAAATATCTTAAGATATTTAGATCTGGGTGGGAGACATCAGCCATTCAAAACACCTGCATCACTTTCCCCAATAGATGCCACTGATATAGCTGCTACTGCTGGAGAGGAGCATTCCAGGACCTGGGAGTGAAGATCTCCCTACCTTCCAGGCAGAATCCCAGAGACACTGTTGTCACAATATCTAGGATTAAGCTCTGGATTGCTCACATCCCATCCTTCTTTGCAATCCCCCCCCCCCCGCAACACACATCATTGACTTAGCTCCCATCTTTACTGCAGAGACAAAGGCAACCAAAGCCAGTCTCCTTGAAGCTACTGGTCTGGGACTTTCTAGGAGCCTTGCCCTCAGAGGCAGTCATTTTGGAGCAACTGGACCCTACATTGCTGAGGTCTTTCTCTAGTTCACACTGGGCCCCTGTTCCTACATGGATGTTCATTTTCTACTTGTCTTTCCATTTGTTTTCTAGTCATTCCCCTTCTTCCCTGTCATGGAGGCTTAGAAAGCCAAATGGCCACCCTTAAGCACTCCCTGATTACCATGGCTATGACTGATTTCTCCAGAATGCATTGCTTTTGCAGCCAAATATCATAGTAACACCAACAGTCTTATTTTTATCAGTTTGTTTGGGGAATTTATTCTTCTGAATAGACCAGGGCTGGCTCCATGTTTTTGTATGGCCTTGGGCAACAGAGCATCATTGGGCCTCTTTTGGCACTACCCTTTTGCCCTCTAACTATATCACTTATCTCCCCCCTGCCCTTAAACTAAACTAAACAAAAGTCTTGGCCGACATGACTCTTATAATTTGTGACAATGCAAAAAAGACCTCAACACTGCTTTAAAATAATATACCACTATATTACTATATGCTATATACCTCTTCCACTATATACCACTATACCACTTCCCTTCCAGCCATTAATTTGTTGTTGTTGTTGTTGTTGTTGTAACTAAAGCAAAAGGTTCTGTTGGTACGATGGCTATGTGGAACCTCCACGTTCAGAAGCAGAAATCTCAGTGAGTTATTCAAATTCTTTCTCAGGTAATTTTGAATAACTTACAAGTGTACTTTCTTCCTGAAAAAAAGCATAATTACTTTACCAAAGGTCTGTTCAGAAAGGAAAAGAATGCCAAGTGCAAGATCTGGACTCACTCTCTCTCAATTTGATTTCAAGTCAGGCAGCAGAATATCGTACATGGAACTACCCCAGTGAAAAAAACCTTGCAAAATAAGTTAGGCCAAGGAGACTTGCCTGAGGTTACAGTGCACTTTAGACCATGGCTAAGTCAGCCTGAGTGATGTTGAGGGTGCAGGGAAGAGACTGAATAAGGCTGATCATTTGTAAAACTTGTACATTTTTCATGAAGTCATATGCTACTGTGAAGCAATCCCGTCTCTCGCAGACTCAGCTAACTCACAAGACTGTTGGGAGGATAATGAGATATCCCTGTTTCCAACACCCTGAGCTCCTTGGAAAAAGGGTGATGAACAAATAAATGGCATATAAATGCCATTGATTTCAGTAAGGCGTGTGTGTGTTTAAATATATTTAGGATATATATTTAGTAGTGCCATTCCACCCACACTACTCTTACTTACTTATTTATATTTATTTGACTGATTGATTGATTCATTTATATATCGCCCTTCCAAATGGCTCAGGGCGGTTTACGACAGGATAAAAACAATTAAAATCAAAATTATAAAAACAGAATAAAACCAATTAAACATTCAAACAGCTAAAAAAGAAAAAAGAAAAAGAAAAACCCTGGGGAACCAGGGCAACCATTTAAAACAGCTTACAGAATTTAAAAACCCTGGAAGGCCAAGCCAAACAAATAGTTTTTAAGGGCTCTCCTGAAAGACAGTAATGAACTCAAATTACGGATTTCTGCTGGGAGTGCATTCCATAGCCCAGGAACAGCTACAAAGAAGGCCTGCTTCTGAGTTACCACCAGACGAACCGGTGGTAACTGGAGACAGACCTCCTCAGATGACCTTAATGTGGGGTGGAGATCATGCAGAAGAAGGCATTCTCTAAGATAACTCGGACCTAAGCCATTCAGGGCTTTAAAGGTAATAACCAGCACTTTGTATTTTGCCCGGAAACATATCGGCAGCCAGTGTAACTGTTTCAAGACAGGCATAATATGGTCTCTCTGGGTTGCCCCAGAGACCAATCTGGCTGCGGCATTTTGAACTAACTGAAGTTTCCGAACTACATACAAAGGCAGCTCCATGTACATTGCAATAGTCAAGCTGGGAGGTTACCAGCTGATGCACCACTGTTTTGAGGTCATCCTCTTCAAGGAATTGGTGCAGTTGTCAAATCATCCAGAACTGATAGAAAGCACTCCTGGCCATGGCCTCCACCTGACATACCAGGGTGAGGCCTGGGTCCAGGAGTACTCCCAAGCTGTACACCTGCTCCTTCTGGTGGAGTGTAACCCCATCCAGCACAGGAAGATCTAACTCACCCCTCAGATTCTGAGCCCCCACAATGCGCACCTCTGTCTTGCTTGGATTCAGCTTTAATTTGTGATCCCTCATCCCTTTGTTATTCCTCATCATCTTATGCCTTTATTAGCTACATTCATACCAGGCAGAAATTCAGCAGGAGAAGTTTCCCTTTCACTGCAACTGCATGTCAGACTCTTATGCCTTTAGTCATAGCGACGTACCAGGCAGAAACCCAGCAAGTGAAGTTTTCCCCATCACTGCATCTGCATGCCCCCACTCCCACCCAAGCCTGCTTGGTTTTCCGTTTTTCAAGCAATGCTGAAATATCCTGGAACCCTGTCAGAAAAGAGGTGGCAACCTGAATTTGGAACTGAACTTTAAGGCTGCATTCAGGCATTACACAAAGCCGGAGTTATCGGTGGCCGGTAAACCTGTAACTACAGTTTCGTGCGATGTCTGAACGCGAGCAACCGTGACCTCACAGCCAAACCACGGAGTTCAGTTTACTTCCCAAACTGGAATCTGGACCTGGGATCACTCCTCAGTTTCGCTGCTCTAAACCTTTGTTACAAGAGGGCTGGGCTGTCATGTTGTCTGCATGCATCTACCACTATAACTGTTGTTACAAGTTACACAACCAGCAAGAGGCCAGCTTGCAGCAGCACCAACAGCAGATATGCTCTAGGGCTTACCCAGCACTCTATGGTGTGTTCCCTGACCGAATGCCACGCCCCTCCCTGCACACTTCCTACTTCCTCTGCCTGCCAAGAGGCAGGCCAGGCCTTGCTGCTTTTGTAATTAAAGGGCCAGCAGCATCACCAGGAGAACACTGCTTGAAGTCTCCAGTGTTAGGTCCATGCTGGACGCACTGGTCCTGTGGGAAGAAACCCTTCCCACTCCCCACCATCACAACTGTATCAAAAAAGCACATAGATACAAGCCTTGTGAGCAAAGGGCTGCTGCCCCTGGCAGCACACAGCCCCCCATGTTTTTTCAGTAAATCTTTACCCTTTTGTGTGTTCCTTTCTAGTGTGGGGCAGGGAGAAGGTTGTCCAAAGGTGTCATCTACTTTGCTTGTGTCCACTGCTGTCTCAAATACGTTCCCACCAAAAGGTATTCGCACTGTCCCTGACTAGCTGTTGCGGGACACAGTGTGCAGTCTAGTTGCATTGCGGGAGGCGTCTGAACATTGACAGGTGCTGCCCTGCCATTATTCGTCTAGAGCCCCTGGTGGCGCAGTGGTAAAACTGCCGCCCTGTAACCAGAAGGTTACAAGTTCGATCCTGACCAGGGGCTCAAGGTTGACTCAGCCTTCCATCCTTCCGAGGTCGGTAAAATGAGTACCCAGAATGTTGGGGGCAATATGCTAAATCATTGTAAACCGCTTAGAGAGCTTCGGCTATAGAGCGGTATATAAATGTAAGTGCTATTGCTATTGCTACTTGCCTAGACATGACCAGATGAAGTGGAATCTGAGGTCTGTGAGTCTGTCAGCGCCCTCTGTATTGGGTGGGTGTCCTTGGAGATAACGTCCTTCCTGTGGGAAAATATACACCCTCACATTCCCCACTGGTGCAGCTGTCACTACAACCCACCCTCTTCTGTCCTTCACATGAAGAGAACAGAGTGGTCACCTGTGGCCTTGTCCAGAAGCCATTGTTCTGCTGCAAAAGCCTAAAACAACAGAGCCTCACCACCCAACCAGTGCCTCTCAATCCAGTTCGGCCACAGGCACCACCACAGAGACCAGAGAGGAGTCGGAGATGTTTCGAGCAAAGCCCTGGACTGCTGCAGAGACCTTGGTGAAGTCATGGACATCAGAACAGGTGCAGTACCTACTGCCGAACCAGTTCCGCCATGAGGCCACCTTTAGCCTGATCTCCAGGGAGATGCAGAAGAGGGGCTACCAGCACCCATTGGCACAGTGCAGGGAGCGGCTCCAGCTCCTCCAGAAGAAATTCAAAGAGGTGGTGACACGCAACGGGACCTCTGGAGCCACGCCTAGGGCCATGCCACACTATGAGCAGCTGGGCTCGCTGCTGGAGAGGAGGGACATAACTCCAGGCCCTACCGCAGGGAGTGGGCACCCCATTTTGGAGAAGTGACCCAGGGCAAGCCAGATGGCAGCACCCTCCACCATGCAAGGGACCAGCAGGGCCCACATGCAGGTACCTGCCCCCACAACAATCCCTGCTGCCCCCACATCCTCTACTTGCCTGGGTGCAACAACATTGGCTGCAGCTTTGCCTCCTCAAGGACCCTTCCCCACCTATTTGGCCAGGGCAGTAGAAAACACAAGCTGCCCTGGGGTGGTGGGCCCATCACAACATCATGCTCTTGCCCTGGGGCAAGCTGGTAACACCCATGCCACTGCAACCGCAAGGGAGAGGAAGGATTTGGGACAGACAGTCCTGCTGCGGGTAGTGGGTGGCAGGGGACAGCTCCTGAATTCTGGCTTCTACTCTGTCCACACAGACAACGAGGACTATGCGACACAGAGTCCTCACAGCTCCTCACTCCATTGTATCCCTACGAAGAGGAGAGCCAGAGCTCGTTCATGGAGGGGTTGCAACTGCTGACCTCTGGACGGGACCTCAGCAATTCCATCAGACATGTCCCAGGTTCAAAGAACCCGGACCGCCAATGAAAAGGGCTGCTGGAGCCCCCGTTGCACATGACGTCACACACAATGGGGGTGTGGCCCAGTTGCCAGAAGGTCCACCCCTGTCCTCCCCATCTCATTTCCAGGCAACACTTGCTGCAAACTCTGCCTGAAACCAGAGGGGGAGAGCTCACTTGGGGCTCTCTGGAGCCCGAGCCACATCCCCATGCATGTGATGTCACATGCACGGGCATCACTGGCCGGGCCGCTGAGCGGGGCAAAACACAGGCTGCCGTTTGGCTGGCTTTGCTAATAAATGCACAGCACTCGGCTGAACTGTTCAGCCACCAGATGCTGGACATCTGCATTTGTGAGGCCCATCACTGATAGAACTGTGTAGGGCTTAAGGGACGACCTTGTGGAGGAGGAAGAAAGTGCTGTTTTGGGGACAATGCAGAGGAGCGCCACAACCTGCTTGATTAGAGACCAGGTGAGTGCACGTGCCCAAAACTACAGCAGAGGTCCGAGTGATGGGGCTATAAAGGCTGCGCTAGATGGAAAAGGAAGGGAAGCAAGGAAGGCTTCAGATGTACAGCAGTGAGCAAAAAAAGAAGTGTGCGCACGTTCACACATTTTTTGATGTCCACTCAGCTAATTTTAGATCCTACTCAGGAAAGCCCCGCTTTGAATGCATGTGCGCGCACACTGCCTTGATAATGCTGCCCAGAACAAAACTCTGTCTACACAGAGGTGAAAAAAAATTAGAGAGAACACTGGTCCCTTTCCCTTTTAGCCACCAGCATTGCAACCTTAAATGCCTTTTGCCATTTCTCCAATACAGGTCCTCCCCACCTTGAGGAGTCAGAACAATCCCTGCCTGGGGAAGGCGCCCCTGCAGAAAGGGATTTGCAGGAGGAGGAGCCCACACCAAGACCCCTCACCAGCATGGAGTGGGCTGTACAGCTGCGCAGCAGGAGGAGGGTTGCTGACCATCTGCAGCTGGCCAAGGACCTTTTATCCCAGGGTGCGGCTATATGCCAGGCCACCTGCAACTTCCTCCATTAAATAGACCAGAACGAGGAGTTCAGGAGGGCAGAAGAAATGTGGGTCTTCTAGGAGCAGAGGGAGAAAGACAGAAGGGCTATGTACTTTTGTCTCTGAGAACACCGTGCAAGCGTGAGCTTCTAAGTGCCCTGGTTGAAGCCTTTTAGGAGGGAACTAAGTGGTACCAGAACTAGGTCCTAAGGAAGAAATGTAATTGGATAAAGACCTCTACGTCACAACAGAAGTTCTAGGTGGTTCCCAAATATTGTCCTAGTAGGGTGGGACCACTCTTTTGAAATTAGAGGATACAAGCGAATGGCAATCTATAGTAAGTTAGTTCATGATGACTGTATTTTTAGAGTTGTTACGGGGGTATTTGATGTATCTATATAAGTATGGAACAGCTAGCATGTTGATGTATCTTTTTATTTTAAAAAAAGTATAAATACAATATGATAGATGGGTGCACGTCTGCTCTTAATATTATGTGTATCTATATATATAATTCTCCTGGGTGTGCCTTTCGAACGTGTGTCCCGGCACCCCAGCTGATTGGCTGGGCTGCGGGGGCACCTGATTGGGTAAGGCGCACCCAGGAGAACCAGCGGCCCGGGCTGTGAGCGGCCATGGTGGCCGCGGAGCTGAGGCGGCGGCGGCGGGCCCGGGCAGAGCCGCGGGCCTCGGGCGGCGGTGGGCCCGGCCAGAGCAGCGGGCCTCGGGTGGTGGTGGGCCCGGCCGGAGCCGCGGTGGGCCCGGCTGGAGCCGCGGGCCTTGGCCGGCAGCCTGGGCAAGAGGGTGGGGGAGAGGAGGCCAGCCGCAGAGGCCAGCAAGAAGCGGCAACGGCAACAGTGTGGGGGGGGAGGTAGCCGGCCCCAAAGAGCGCACAGATGCTCTGTGCGGGGTCGGCTTGTTATATATATTTTTTGCACTTTGTGTATTATGTTATGAGCTTGTGGAGAGAGGAAGAGTGGGCAGTTCTAAATGAAGTTGTGTCAAAAGTTTATGTTACAAATATGCATGTTTAATACTTGTTTGTACTGTGGGGTGACATTGGTAGATGAACTTTTCATATATATTTACTTATTTAGATTATGTATTATCTTCTATAGAGAAAGTCTGAAATTTTACTAATTTGAAAATCAAGCACCTGGCTCCACATGAGAGCATAGCTACTTAATTGGGGAACTACAAGAATTCCTTCATAACTAGCCGACCCCGCACACAGAGCATCTGTGCACTCTTTGGGGCCGGTGGTTACCTTTCCCCCCACCCTTCTGCCCCGGTCTCTACTTCCGGGCCCAGCCACCTCTCCTCCCCACTGCCACTTCTGCCCCCCTTCTTTCCCCCCTCCTGGGCCTTGCCTCCGTGGCCGGGCCCGCCACCTTTGGCCTCCACGGCCGGGCCGCCGCTGCGGCAACCAATCCTCCTGGGTGCGCCTCAGCCAATCAGGCACGTCCGCTGCTCAGCCAATCAGCTGGGCTCTGGGACACACATTCCAAGGCACACCCAGGAGAATTAATATAATAGACAAGTGAATTTCGGCCCATTGAATAACGGGCGCTAGTAACGGCGCTCCTGGCCCCCCGCCGCCATTCCCCCTCCCTCTGCCAACCGGCTGCCTGCCCTCCCAGCTGCTTTGTGATCCAAACCCCACCCCCCACCCCGATTAAGGGCCAATTCGGCCCAGGCACTTGCCCCCGCGGCTTCCGCCGCCGCCCACCCGCCCTCCCAGCTGCCGATACCTCCTTACCCCGGACCACGTCCTTCGCTTGATCGGAATATCTATTTACAGAAGGAGAGAGGAGCTCGCATGTAGAGCTCCTCTCTCTTTAAAGTCTCTTTCCGAACTGGCGCTGGGAAGGCGGGCGGTCGGTCGGTGGCGGAAGCCGCGGGGGCAAGTGCCTGGGCTGATTTGGCCCTTAATGGGGGGGGGGGCTTGGATCACAAAGCAGCTGGGAGGGCGGGTGGCGCCACGGGGGCCAATACATGGGCCGATTTGGCCCTTAAACTTAGCCAATATGGCCGCCCATGTCTGGGCGCTCTGCGCATGCTCAGAACTGCCGAAAAAGACACGGGCGCACGGGATCACACTCAAGCCTTTTATTATATAGGATAATGCCGCTGAGGAAGGCCCATTACAGGCCAAAATGTGTTTGGCTATATTAGAAAAGGAAGGGCATTCCCTATATGTGACCTGCAATTGATGCCAATGCCACTTAAGATATGGAATTCACATTTTCATCTGATTTAAGGAGAACTGGATTCAATTCATATTGGACTTCCAGATACTTAGAAGGTTGACCTATGGAGGACTGACCTGAAAGTTGTAATATTCTTTGCATATTCATTTTGGGGATCTCAACAGCTAGGCTGATTGTTAATTCTCATTTTACAAATTTGTTGCTCTACATGTGTTTCCCACTGTTACATGTTTTTACCTTTTTTATATACTTTGTCCACAATAATGTGTTAAAAGAGAGTGTTTATTAAATGTTTATCTTTATACTACTTTTTCATTCCGTGGCATTTGGAGGTATTATATACTTGATTGATTTGATTGATTGATTGACTTCCACTATTTATAAATTAGATAGTTTTTAATGTTCTATGCATACTTTTAAAACTTAAGTTTTTAGGCTGTTATGTGGTGATGGGTTTGTTTTTGGTCTTTTCGTAGACAGGCACCTGCTACATGCCCTCTGTGCCAGTTGGCCCAATGCAGCAAGCAAGGCTGCACAAGCCATTCTAGCCTATGCAGACATCCAAGCAGCCAGGGCCTTATGTCCTTTCAACCCGAATCAAATAACTAACTAACTAACCCCCGCCTATGGCCTTCCCCACCCCAAGAGGTCAGAGCACACTCCTCTTTCCAAGGGGTGTCTGCAGACCTCCCCCATGGTGGTCCTCACAGAGAAAAGGCTCTCTACAGGAATGGGGGCTCCCCAACCACCACTTTCTATCTCTTCATGCTCGCAATCCACACCTTCATTGGTGGCACACCTGGGAACACAGGAGGTGCCCAAGAAGAGGAAAGTCCTCAGGCGGACACCCCCCTATACAAGGAGCAATGTGTTCAAAGGGTACCTGGGCGGAACAAGACAGGGTGTGCCAACACGAACCTCACCCAGGAAAAGGCACTGGGCAGAGCAGGAGAAAGCCCTGGAGTGACACTCCTGTGTGGGCTGTGGCAAGCTGAAGTCAAAACTAAGAAAAAATTTCTGGGTTAAGGGGTATGGGAGAGGGACACTGCTGCAGCCACCAGCCTGCCTGCCGTGCAGTCCCACATGCAGGCAGGTGATTTAAATCTATTTATTTCCATCAGATCTGCTCTGCTCATGTACAGCTCCGTAGAACATTTATATCATCTAGAGATATGCTTAGTATTTGATTGATTGATGGCTTGCCTTTTACTAATATAAGAAATAATGCATTTCATCAAGCCTTCGATTGGCTGTAAGTTGGCTTTTATGGGTTTGTTAACTGAGGTGGGTTGTTCTTACCTGTTAATGTTTGGTTTTAATTCTGATTTTATTGCTTGTAAACTGCCATGAGACATTTGTATGAGGCGGTATATAAATGCAATCAATCAATGTTCTAATTTTTCTAAATAGATTTGCTCTAATCTGGTAGATTGTAAACTAATAAAGTAGGCTGGCACCCTTACATGTTGCAAACAATAACAGGAATAAGTGACAGTGGTTAGACTAAGGCCACTCAGTGAGCAGAACTGCGATCTGAGTCAAAGAATTTACCAGTACCAGTGATAGGAGACTGCTGTTGCTCAGCGATTTCTAACCACTGGCACTCCATCCATCCCAGCTAGTTGTGACTGGGGATTAGGGGAGTCAAAGTTCAACTACATCTAGAGCATCTCAGGTTGGGAACTCCTGAAGTAGCTAATTACACTAAGTTAGGAGTTTGTTTTCCAGACCACATTACAATTTGTGTTGCACCAGTGTAACAGGGGGGCACCATGCTACATGGCTGCATTCATTTGCACACAATCCTTTATTAACTTAGTGACTTGAAAACCAAATTACAGATTTTTAAGTTATGACGTTTAGGTGCAAGGATTGACATTTCTGAATAAAACAGCAACATACAGAAGTGTACCTGTCTGATGCATTTCATTAATAACGTTGTTAACTTTATTAGAGAGTAAGATCCAGTGAAGCAGAGTTGCTGAGACCACAGGTGTGAGTTTGGGGGCAGGGTGAAGAGTTTCATCAAGAGGTTTGAGAGTGGTGTTCCCTGCCAGGAGCAAACATGTGTCTGCGCCGCAGGTGTTGCTGTGGAAGATGCTCCCAGGTGTGCCTCACAAGGGCTGCTCTCACCACCACCCTTTCCTTGTTTCTTCTCTGCTCCCTCTTGGGTGGAACAGGGACTGGCAAGGGGACCACTGGATTGTTCCTGCATCTGACACCCTCCGGGGAGAGGGGAGGCAGATCCAGGTTGTCTGGGTTTTGGACTCAGAGGTGTTATGATTGTGGCTTGCTGTATCCTTCACATGTGGGACTAACTCCTCCTCTACATCCAGCAATGTGTACAGGGCACACCAACATGCCTTCAATTGCCCAAAGTGACTTAGATTCCTTAGATTCTTAGAAATACTCGAATTCCTGAAATTGCTGAAGCCCTAGTGAAGCCCCAAGTGAAGTCCTAGAAATGACTTCGCATGGATTTTGCCAGCTTTGGAACCTTCACCAAATTTGAATTCTTGGGATTCAAATTCAAGTTCTTTGGCAGCTTGGAATTTCAGAAACTTCAGTAATTTGAGGAATTCCAAGGATTCCAAGAACTTGAGCTCCAGGAACTCCAAGAAACTGAGGATTTTCAGGAAATCCAAGCATTTTAGGAATTTCAGGACCTCTAAGAATTTAAAAGATTTCTGGAATCCCAGAAATTTCTTATCGTGTTCAAGAGAAAAGCAAATTGAAGTGGCATCTCTGACTACAAATAGAAGGGTAAGATAAAACATTGAGCAACAAGGGCAACAGCTAGTCCATTCAGACTGAAATCAAATAAAGGATGGAGCAAATTAACAAATACATTCACCAGGACTTCGGGGACTCCAGTGGCTCAGAATTTCAGGAACTCCAAGAATTTGAGGAGTTCCAGGAATTCCAAGCAGAAAAGGAATTTCAGGAATCCCAGGAATTTGAGGAGTCCCACGAATTCCAGAAACTCCAAGAATGTAAGGAACTGGGCTTTAACGAAACTTCGTCGGCTTTGCTAGGACTTCGTCAGCTTGGAATTCCAGGAACAAGAATTCCAGGCATTTTAGGACTATCAGGACTTTGGCGGCTATGGCCAGGACTTTGCCAGGGCTGTGGCAGCTTGGAATTTCAGGGACTTCAAGAACTCCAAGCATCTAAAGAAACAGTGGAAATCCTGGCGAAGCCACCTTAGTGGTGGAGTTCCTGGAATTCCCCTTCCTATTCTAAAACATGTCATGCAGGGGGATCAACAGACTCCATTTATTGATCCTTGCAGTGAAACTTCCATAACAGACATCAGCAGCACTGCACATCTTGAATCCCAGAGCATGCAATGCTCTGGCTGCCGATATGTTTCTGGGCAAAATCCAAGGTGCTGGTTATCCTATATAATAAAAGGCTACGGCGTGATCCCATGCACCCGTGTCTTTTTGGCCTGTTCTGGGCATGCACGGAGCACATGCCCAGATCGGGCCAAAAAGAAACGGGCGTCCAGACACGGGCGGCCATGTTGGGGCCCAGAGAATCGGCCGCCACCAACGGGAATAGAGTGCTGGTGAGGCTCGGCCAGAGGTGGCGGTGGCCGCGGCGGGGCAACTGGCCCCAATGGTGGCGGCCACCACCCTACGGAAAGTGCGGGTGAGGCAGCGGCGGGCCAAGTGGTCCCGATGGCGGCAGCCGCCGCCGTGGAAGTACGGGTGAAGCGGCGGTGCTCTGGCCCCATCAGGCCCCTTTTTTGGCTCTCTGCGGCCAGGGGTGAGTGAATGGGCCAATTTGGCCCTTAAACGTGGGGGATGGGTGGGAAAAAGCAGCTGGGAGGGAGGGAGGCCGGACGGGCGGCGAAGAGGGGAATGGCGGCGGGCGGCCAGGAGCGCCATAACTAGAGCCCGTATTTAAAACGGGCTTTAACATACTAGTTACCTATAAAGCCCTAAACAGCTTAAGTCCTGGGTATTTAAGAGAACATCTTCTTCACCATGAGCCTACACTGCCTTTTAAGATCATCTGGAGAGGTCCATCTGTGTTGCCACCAACTCATTTGGTGGCTACTCATGAACAGGCCGCCTCCGTTACTGCTCCTGGACTCTGGAATGCACTCCCTGTTGAAATAAGAGCCTCACCATCTCTAACAACTTTTAAAAAGGCACTGAAGACACATTTATTTACTCAGGCTTTTGATTAATTTATGGTTTTAAATTTTTAATGTTGGTTTTAAATGATTTTAATGTTTAAATGATTTTAATTGTTTAGTTTTGATTTTAATTGTTTTTATTTTGATGTAAACCACCCTGAACCAGTTTACCCTGAGGTAAAGATGAGGAAAGAGTAATAATGGGAATGCCTCTGAGCATGTGTAAAGTACTGTCTTCCTTGCCAAGTTACTGCTTATGTATTATACCTTTTCCACTCAGACTGGCTACCAAAAAGGGCTTACAATTAAAATGCATGCAAATTACAATTATAATAGGAATAGAAGTTGGGGTGTGGTAGCAGGAAAATGAATTTGCAGTGTGACAGTGGTTAGTAAAGGGTTTAAGAATATATTCCTGAAGGTAACAGTTCTGTCCAAGTGACATGTGCATGCGCAGCAGCAACTTCCGGTCCAAGGAGGCACTGGGGCAGCAAGGAAGTACATTGCCACCCTGCCAGACTGTTTTAAAAGGCAGCACCGGTGCGGAAAATGCATCATTTAAGAGATCCTCCCCATCTTTGAACTGGCTGGTCTTTCGAACCAGTTCAGAGGGTGTCTGAACCGGTTCTGTGCACATCTAACCAGCATTTCAAAAGTTTGTGCACCCACCATCTTGAATCAGGGTGGATGACATCATCACAAACTACATTCTTGAGGTGTCCCAACAACTGTACCCAATTTGGTTCATATTGGTCCAGGTGCTGCAAAGGTGATAGGGGACACACACATGGACACGGACACGGACACATGGAATGCCAGGTGATCTTATAAACCTCCTGGAAAGTAGGCTAATAAAAATGTGCTAACACTTTAGCTTGCCCCAAGAATTCTTTTAAGATGAATTTCAGGAGACACGTCAAACTCAGAGGGAAACATCAAATGAGCAAAAGGTAAGGCTAAGGGAAAATAAAATTTAATATTAAAGGGAAAAAGCAATTTGTTGGGACTACAGCTAGGTTAGCTTCCAATGCATCAAGTGGTGGAGGAAGAACAGCAAATACTACTTAAATATCAATCCTTGGTCAGCTCCTAAAAAGAAAAGGGTATCTAGTGATACCGTACTCCCCAGCCCTTGAACCTGAATAAGCATTTGGGAAACAGGCCATGTCAGCTGTTGCTAAGGAGAACTAACTTTTAAGAGTCTAAGGAATTGTGGACCCAAACTAAACTTACACTTCTTGCATCTTAAGTGCAAGTTGCAGTTGATATTCTAAGAGGCAGAATAGGTTATTAGAAAACAGCTAGGATCATGGTGACTTTCAAATCAAGATATATTGCAAGGAGGATACATGACTTTAGATGCCTACCACAGAATGGAAATAGAAGCAATTAGGTGAGCCAAGGATGCATAACCTGCACAAATTAGAGGGTAATGAAAGTGTGTAGAGACAAGGATTATAAACTTTTCCATAAACTCCCACCAGCAGGAAATTAAATAGGCATGGGTGAAGTTTCCAGCCAAAGAAAAATCAACCTACAACACTGCAGGCAGCCCTCCTGATGGAATTAATGCTATCCTTAATTCTAAGAGAAAACAGTTATTTTGGGAGGACAGAGATACATATGCCTACTTTAACCAGGAGGTAATTCTGGTTGATCCGTTCTGTGATTTGCCAACACAGCAAAGTATATAGACTCTCGAAAGAAACCCTTACTCAAAAGTGTTTCCTTTGAAACGAATCCTGTGGTCACAAAAAGTTGCAGAGGTCCAAGACTGAAAGCCCAGAGCCCCATCCTTCCGCCCCCACCCCCGCCCTGTGGCTCCTACAAAGCAGAAAGACCGGGCTCAGACTTTAGCACGCCGTTAGTTCGTTCCCTCTGATGAACTCTTTTGTAGCCACCCCCCCCTCCACAAGAGTCCCCAGCTTGTCCCATTTGATGAAAAACTTCTCGAAACTCCCCTTAGAAATGCGAGGAGACCCTAGGTTTACAGACTCTAGTAGCGCTTTATATCCTCCCTCCAATATACTGCTTTGTAAAGTTGTGCGGTCGAGTCGCTGTCGATTCCTGGCGACCACAGATCCCTGTGGTTTTCTTGGTAGAATACAGTTTACCATTGCCTCCTCCCGCGCAGTTTGAGATGATGCCTTTCAGCATCTTCATATATCGCTGCTGCCCAATATAGGAGTTTCCCCTAGTCTGGGAAACACACCAGCGGGGATTCGAACCAACAGCTTCCTGCTCTCTAGGCAAGTTACTTCCCCACTGCGCTATTAGATGGAGTGCCCCCGAAAAATCAAAGCAGCGGCCCCTAATCCTGAGATGACAGCGCCCTAGTTACTTCCTTGGGTGAAGTACTCCTGGCTGGCAATCAGGAAGGTGCCAGATCCAGACCCTAGTAGCCTGTCCCCTCTAAGAAAAAGCTTTTTTCAATCCCTTCCCGTCTCAATATTCCCCGATGGCCAACCGAACACAAACTACCAACACCACCTCACCCCGTCTGCAGCGGCGAGAGCGTCGCGCAGGCTATAAATAGCGGAGGCCCACGTGGCTGCTCGAGTCTCGCACTCGCGAGACATCCGGGCTCTGAGCACAGACAGATTCTATTTCCCTTTCCCACCCCCACCCCCCTCGCGCGTCACGGCAGTGCGGTTAACGTGTGTCCTTCCCGTGCTGCCCCGGGGTGGGAGGAGGGGAGGAGCGAGCCATCGCCGGCCGAGAAGAGCCCCGGTGAGTTCCTTCTCTGTGCCCACCCCCCCCCCGGCCGCGCCACAGTAGCGCCGGGAGTCGACACAGGAACCGCGCCGCTGCCGTTGTGGGGGAGGAGCGAGCCATCGACCGTTGGCCCGGAAGACCGGACGGGTGCGCGCTGTGGGGCAGCTCCGCTCGCCCACGTCAAAAAAACCCAAACAACAACAACCCTACCCCCCCCCCCCCCACCTTAATTCCAGGTCATCCGTGGCGACCAGGCGAGTGGTAGAGGCAGCTTGCAGGCAAGTAAGAGTCGCCAGCAGGTGATCAGGCAGGGGCAGTGGTGGTGGTCTGTGGGAATTGAGTTGTTCCTTCAGGTATTTGATGTGTCAGAAATAACTAACCTGCCCACACACGGACAGACAGGCTACTAAATACTTAATAGGCTGCTAACCCTTGTGTGTTTCCTGACATATTGCTGCATTATAGACGTCATATTTTCATTTAACTCCTGGGTTTGTATCTAAAACTCAAGGAAACTGGATATGGGATCAGGTGCTTGGAAAACCTATCTGGCCCTGCTGCTGCTTTTTATCCTTCTAAATGTATAAATGATAGATCATATTGGTTTATAGTTAAATCATTATATGGAATGATTTATAAGTTATAAATCATTTATAGGACACGATTAATATGCAAAGTACTTTACAACCTCAATTCTTCTACAAGTTGTAGGAGGGGTGTTGGGCAGTGTTACTTGTATTTTCCATTTGGAAAACTGAAGGTGAAGTTTAGTGGTGTCTAAACCCACATCAGGAGTATTTGGCAGAGGGTGTGGCTTGACTCTACAGTCAAGCGAGTCCAATGAATGTTTCTAGGGATTATATGTCTTTTCCAGCCCTGAATACATCAAATGGATTAGTTCTGCTCATGGTAAAATGTACCGTATCTTATGGGTTTTGCGAGTGGGGAGGCTCTTGCAATAAAGTATAGCTCCTCCGGGAATGTCCGACAGCTAGGCTGAGTTCAGATGTAATATGAAACCGGAGATCCCTTCACCTCCGCTTTTGCTAACTGAATGTCCAAACGTGGCAAACTACAGTTAAAGAAAAAGCACTTGCGGTTTCCCTCCCCCAACTCCATTTATGACCTTTGGTTGTCTCTTGGTTTCATTGTCCCAACCTCCGGTTTGGCAGTACCAGCGTTATGTTCAAACGTTGGCTCCTCAATTTCACCCCTTTGAAACCAGAATTGAGGGAGGAAGCTCCTCCCTTGCTCCAGCTCCTATTGGTGGTGTGGGCTGTCCTTCAGGAAAGAAGGAAACCTGCACAGCCAACTCCCCGCCACCCCACAGTCTGCAGAGAAGCCCATCTCCCCAACATCCAAATGCCGATGGGGGAGGGGGGCATGGAACCGCAGGTCCGTTGGACCCACTATTCCATGTTAAGTCTGAATGTGGTATTTGCCATAGTAAGTAGCAGGGCTACTCTACTCCGGCCCTCCAGATATTTTTGGATTAGAGCTCCCAGGGTCCCTAGCCACAGTGGCCAATAGTCAAGGATGATGGGAGTTATAGGCCAACATCTGCAGGAGGCCAAAGTTGAGCAGCCCTGAGGTATAGTGTGAATGAATGACTTGTACTGTAATTAGTTTTGCATGCTTTGAAAAACGGCTTTAGAACAGTTGTCTTAAAATGTTGGTTATGGAACCAACCAGAGAGAAGGTGATCCTGAGCTTAGTTCTTAGTATCATCCACGAGTTTGATGTGAGATGTAAATGTTGTTGAACTATAGGGAACAATGACTGTAGTGCTATCAAATTCAACTTATAGGCAAGTGGAAACTCCAAGTAAGTCCAGTACACATGTCTGATTTCAAAAGGGGGAACCTTTAAAAAATGAGGGGACTGATAAAAAGGAAGCTGAAAGGGAAAGTCAAGAGGATCAGATTAGGAAGTGTGAAAATTATTTAAAACCACAGTAGTAGGTTCAGCTAGAATATATACCACAAAGTAGAAAAAGGATCACCCAATTAAAGAGGATGCCAGCATGGCTAACAAGTAGAATCAAGGAAGATATAAAAGGCAAGAGATTTCCTCCAGAAAGCCTTGTCTAAATGAGAAGGAAAAGGGGGACACACTCTGTGGGGAGGTGAGGGAAGTAACTGGACTATAAGGGATGAGAAGGATGGATTTCAGGAGCATATGGCTAAAAACATCAAGGTGAGCAATAAACACTACTTTAAATACAGCAGAAGCAGGAAACCTGCCGGGGAGGCATTTGAACTATTAGATGACGAGGGAGCAAAAGGGATACTTAAGGAGGATGTGGAGATTGCAGAGAAGGTGAATGAACTATTTGTATCTGTCTTAACTATTGAAAACATAGAGGCAGATGCCTGTGCTTGAACTGGCCTCAGGCGTAGTCTGAAGATCTGAGTCAAACAGAGATTATGAGATGATGTTCTGGGCAATGTTCCCTCTAACAGGGGTTCCCAGATGTTGTTGACTACAACTCCCAGGATCCCTAGCTGCAATAGCCTTTGATTGGGGATTATGGGAGTTGTAGTCAACAACGTCTGGAAATCCCTGTTAGAGGGAACAGTGGTTCTAGGGCAGTGATCTTTACCACTTCTTAAAATGAGGGCCACTTTGGCAGAAAAAACTTCAGTGTGAGAAAACTTCAATGAGAGTTAGCGTGGTGTAGTGGTTAGAGTGCTGGACTAGGACTGGGGAGACCCGAGTTCAAATCCCCATTCAGCCATGAGACTAGCTGGGTGACTCTGGGCCAGTCACTTCTCTAGCCTAACCTACTTCTCAGGGTTGTTGTGAAAGAGAAACAAGTATGTAGTACACCGCTTTGGGCTCCTTGGAGGAAGAGTGGGATATACATGTAAAATAATAATAATAATAATAATAATAATAATAATAATAATAATAATAATAATAATGATGATGATGATGATGATGTGAGAGCTATTTCCCACTGCACTTACCTCCTTGCAGTGCTGCACATTTCCCAGGACTGGTGGACCCCTTTAAAAAGACATGGAGTCCTGTGGAGACACTCACCATCTTGGAAGGCATGCATGGAGTGCTGGGAAGTATAGTTCTTCCCAGCACTTTCCTTGTAAAGCTGTATGGGGAAAGCACTGGGAAGACCTAGACAAGGGCTGCTCATCTTCGGCCCTCCTGCAGATGTTGGCCTACAACTTCCATAATCCATGCCTATTGGTCACTGTGGCTGGGGATTATGGGAGTTGTAGTCCAAAAACAGCTGAGGGGCCTGAGTTGAGCAGGCCTGAACAAGACTTTCAAGCACTCTCTCCTCTCTGAAACAGAGTCCTCTTCCAGGAAGGTGCACAGACTGGGATTTGGGAGGACTCTGTTTCTTTTTTTTTTAAGGCCCCACTGGTGCTTGGCAAAGCACAGCACTATGTGATGGGAACAGTCACCTCTGTATGGTGTTGGGGGACTGATCACAGGCCCCCAACACCATGAAGCTTTACAGAGGTCTAATACACAGTTTGTCACAGAGCCACACTTGGATTTGATGGGAGCTACCACTGGCTCCCAGGCCTTGCAGTGAAGACTCTGTAGGGTATATCAAAAGATTAGAAATTAGCACATCACTGAGCTCAGATGGCATCTACTCAGGGGCCTAGAGCACCTTTCTTATGAGGCAAGGCTAGAACAACTGTGGCTGTTTAGTTTAGAAAAAAGATTACTGCGGGAAGACATGAGAGGTCTATAAAATCATGCATGGTGTGGAGAAAGTGGATAGAGAGAAATTCTTCTCCCTCTCACATGACACTAGAACCAGGGGTCATCCCATAAAATTGATTGCCAGGAAATTTAGGACCAACAAACGAGGTACTTTTTCATGCAATGCATAATCCACTTGTGGAATTCTCTGCCACAAGATGTGGTGACAGCCAACAACCTGGATGGCTTTAAGAGGGGTTTGGATAACTTCATGGAAGAGAGGTCTATCAATAGCTACTAGTCAGAGGGCTATAGGCCATCTCCAGCCTCAAAGGCAGGATGCCTCTGAGTACCAGTTGCAGGGGAGTAACAGCTGGAGAGAGGGCATGCCCTCAACTCCTGCCTGTAGGCTTCCAGGGACATCTGGTGGGCCACTGTGTGAAACAGGATGCTGGACTAGATGGGCCTTGGGCCTGATCCAGCAGGGCTGTTCTGATGTTCATGGATCGGTTCTCTGTAAGAGAACTTGGAAAATCAGTGAAATTGCTCTTCTTCTAATAACAAAAATGTGTAACTTGTCCCTAAAATGACCTCTGTGCCAGAGAACTGGAAGATAGCCAGTGTAATGCTGATCTTTAAAAAAGGATCGAGAGGTGGATCCATGAAACTACAGACTAGTTAGCTTAACATCTGTTCCAAGTAAATTAGTGGAAAGCATAATTAAAGATAAAATTATAATTATTAAATATAGAACAAGTCTTGCTGAAGGAGAATCAGCAATGGCTTCTGCAAAGAAAACCTTACCACTAAACTTTTCAAGTTCTTTGAGTGTGTCAACAGGCATTCTGATAGAAG
Source organism: Hemicordylus capensis (assembly GCF_027244095.1). Lineage (NCBI taxonomy): Eukaryota > Metazoa > Chordata > Lepidosauria > Squamata > Cordylidae > Hemicordylus > Hemicordylus capensis. The sequence goes on from NC_069662.1 coordinate 39,274,292, forward strand.
TAAACCGGTTGGCACTGCATACTTGCTTTCAAAAGGTTTTTGACAATGTCCCTCACAGAAGGCTGTTGAATAAACTTGACAGTCTTGGGAAACGAGAACAGCTTATGTTATGGGTTAGTAATTGTTTAAAGAACAGGATGCAGAGAGTAGGAATAAATGGACAGTTTTCATGAGCGAGGGGAGAGAAAGGTGGGGTACCTCAAAGACCTGTATTGAGACTGGTGCTTTTAAACTGTTTTATAAGTGATCTGGAATTAGGGGTAAGCAGTAAAGTGGCTGCCACCTAATGGCGCACTCGACTGCACACTTTACCTTTACCTTTAATCAGGTGGCTAGATTTGCAAAGATACCAAACGATTCACTGTGGTAAAAACCAGAATGGTTTGTGAAGAGCTCCAAAAGGATCCGTCCAAACTGAGTGGGTAGGTGGCACAACATGGTTCAGTATAAATAGGTGTGAAGTGATGGACATGAGTGGGGGTGAGAATCCCAACTTCACATATACACTGTTGGTGGGGGTCCTGAGCTGTTAGTGATTAACCAGGAAAGAGAGCTTGGGGTTGTGATGGGTAGCTTAATGAAACATTGACCCAATGTGTGACAGCTGTTTAAATAAAAAAAGACAATGGCACTCTAGGGATCATTAGGAAAGAGATTGAAAATAAAACTGCTAGTTCTGTAATGCTGTTATACAAATCAATGGTGCAGCCACACGTGGAATACCGTGTGTAGGTCTGGTCACTCTTATCTCAAGAAGGATATTTGTAGAGGTTGAAAGATACCAAAAGGGGCAATCAAAAGATGTTCCTGATCAAGGGCAAGAGCACCTTTTTGTGAGGAAAGGTTTCTGAACTTTATAGTTCAGAAAAAAGGTGACTAAGGTAGGACATGAGTGCAGCTTATAAATTATGCATGGACAGAGAAATGTTTCTCTCTCTCATGCAGAACAATTTTATTTATTTTATTTTATATCTTTATACCCCGCCCCTCTAGTACACTACTACTCGGGGCGGTTCACAACATCAACAAAACAGATGCAATGTAAAGTAAAAGATTAATAAGTTAAAAGACCAGGCTAAAACCACATTTAAAATTTTAAATTTTAAAAAGTTTTTAATTAAAATTTATTAATAGCTAAAAACTGAAAACAAGAAAACCTAAGAAATCCTATCAGATATAAGCAGCAGATAAAACATTAAAAAGTTTCTTTAAAAATATGTGTTTTTAATTGTTGTTGTTGTTTTTAAAAACACTGAGTGGAGGGAGCATGGTGAAGCCCTTTGGGGAGGGTGTTCCAAAGTGAGGGGCCACAACTGAAAAGGCCCCATCTCTAGTCCCCACCAACTGAACCTCTGTTAGTGGCAGGGTCATGAGCAGAGCTTGAGATGCCAAGCGAAGGGCCCTGGCAGGTTTGCGAATGCGGTCTGACAACTAGAACCATCCAATGAAACTTATCAGTACACAATTTAGGATGAACTAAAGGAATTGCTTTTTCACACAGCATGTAATTTATCTATAAAATTGGCTTCCATAAAATGTGATGATGGTTTAGATTACTTTAAAAGGGGATTAGATACATTTATGGAGGAGAGGGCTGTAAATGACTGCCAGTGTTGGCTATATGTTAAGGGGGGGAAAAGCAGCCTCCAGAATTTGCTCAAATAAATGAATAACACACCGTGACTGAATATATTAAAAGAGGAATGTTCCAGACATAAACTAATCACCCCCAATTCTTGTATATATTAGACATATCAGAGCTAAAGTAACATTCCCACTTGATGTAACAAAGTGCATAAAAATATAGTCCAAAATTCTCAAACAGATGTATAGTTCAATAGGCACTTGGGTGTAAACAGTTCTTATCTTGTAGTCCTGATAGTCAACTGATGGGGTTCAATACCAGTTGAATCCAATAGGGAGAAAACTTCTCATCATGATGTAATAGTGCATTCTCATTCTCAGTTTGTTCGAGGTGGAGATAATATAGGTAATTCAACCATGCGTTATAGGGACCTAACAATGTACAATATCCCAAACAATGTACAGAAAGCCTCCAGAATTTGAGCAGTATGCCTATGAATACCACTTATAGGGGAGCAGTGGCAAGAGGAGAGGGTTTTTGCCTTTGTCTTCACTGTGTGGGCTCCCCAAAGGCAACTTATTGGCCAGTGTGGGAAAGAGGATGCTGGACTAGATAGGACTTTGGCCTGATCCAGCAGGACTGCTCTTAGGTTTATGTAGCTTTCTGATAAAATGGAGCCATCATTGTAAGAGCTCTGGATCTTATTCTCCGAGATCACTGAAACTCATCCTTTTCTCCCTTCCTGATGGTGTATTTAGTACCACTGGTCTAGAGGAATCTGTGGAACAGAAAGCACAACAGCTTCTTTTTGTTGGATCAAGGACTAGATGAATGGCTTTATAAAATAAAATTTAAGTTTGTCATGGCTTGCAAATGGGGCAACACCCAGAGGCTCTTAAAATGTAGTAATGTTTCAGAAACGTTATATGCCACGCTTCCCTTTTCCCCTATATATCACACCTGGCATCAGTAGAATGCTGGCCCTTGGGTGAAACACCTCCCCCACCCACCCCCAATCCTGTGTATTATAATAGCACCTTCCTACATGATGCATAGTGCTGTAGACCAAACATGCGCAAGCAGCATGTGCAGGGGTTGCTGGTTGAAAAGCATGTTGGTTATTAATGTTTGCAATTGTGCCTGCAGGAAGTCCCACCCCCATCCTCCCTCCCCAACGTAGCAAAGTGCACTGTGGATGCGGCTAGAGCAGACGTGACATAGACACTGCCAGTGGTCCCTCTGATTCTTTTCATCTGTGTTCAGAATGAGTTTTGTTCTGGGCAGTAGTATCCAGGCAGTGTGTGTACACCTGCATTCAGAGTGGGACCCTTCTGATTCAACCTGAGCGGGATCTAAAATGAACTGAGTGGACATCAAAAAACTTGTGAGTGTGCACCCCTGTGAGGGAACAGTGGACACTGCCTGGGACAAATAACAAATTCACTCTTCCTAACACTCTCAGCACTCACTCTGCTACTTACCAGATAGCTTTGGGGTTCACGGTTCACACATCTTTTGGCTTTGTGTTTTAAGTGCTTAGCTGATAAACCTGCAAAGATCAAGCTATTTTCTTGGAAGCCATTAGATACAGGTTTTGAATGTGAAGCAGTTGAGTTCTCTCCCCCCCCCCGCCTTTTTAAAATAAAAAGTAAAATGTAAATAGGTTTGAAATGGTTGGCTCTGTACTTCTCCTGTTTGGACATGTGAATTGCTGTCCTGTAGAACCAATATTTCTTGTTGGTTTGGCACTCTCACACTTGGAGAACTACCTAACATACCTCTGTAATGTTCCAGATTCCAGAAGTCTATGTGCAGGTTATTCTACATGGGACAAAAATCGAACTGGAAAAAAGTTATTTCTATCTGTAGCAGAAATAATTTGGATTCAGAGTTCATTCTCTCTTGTTGGCTGCTTAAACTTCCATTCATAAATGCATTGTTATCGAATTCTACCAGTAACTGTGTGCTCAGAATATGTTTATATAGAATTGAGGGACGTGTCCCTCATGATGTTTGTGTGTATGCTTGTGTTAGAAATCTGACAGTATGAGCTTTGCATTTAAGTTTCTAGCTCTTGTGGTTGTGGAGACAAGTATTAAAAGGTATGAAAATAGGGGACAAATTGCCAAATAACTTTGCCTTCTGCTCTTATGGTGTTTCTGTCCAGGATCCACTTCACTCTAACCACTTCACACTTGATTGTAGCCATTCTGGTGGAAGAATATTGCAGGGAGGTATCCCTCAAACTTTATGTCATCTTCTCCTTCCAAATCAGGGTTGTGTAACTGGCCCTCCAGTCTTTTTGGACTACAGCTCCCATCATCCCTTGCCACAGTGGTCAGTAGTCATGGTTTATGGAAGCTGTAGTCTAGTATCTGCAGGAGAGCTGATGTTCTGCAGCCTTGTTCTAAACACACTAGCTCTTTTGTCTAGTCTAGAAACGTCACTGTGTTTACCTGCCTTGCTTCTGCATCTCCTGCATTTTGCATTTCCCCCCATCCAGCATCTCAAGTCATGCTCTCATGGAGTTTCACCCTCTGACTAGCTGGTATGCGCACATACTACCCCACTTCTTCCCGCTGGTTCCTACACCTCCCCTCCCCAGGCTTCTCCATTTACTATTCACTGCCTTAAGTGAGCTCACATCACACAGGGGTTTGAACTCCAGCTTTCCTTTGTAGCAATCCTAGTAGGGGGTGTGCTTTGAGAAGCTCTGAGCTTTGAATGTTTGTCGATCTTGGTTTCTAGTGGGTCCTGCAAAACCTTCTGCACAACCCTGCTGAGCAAACTTTCATTTTCAAGCTTGAAAAATACTATTTTAAGTAAGGGCTAAATGCAGATCTTGTTTTATCAAGAGCTATGCTCACAATAGTAACAATACTACTTGGGACTTATATCATGTGTTTTGCATGTTCTAAGCACTTTCCATACATTACCGCTGTAATCTTTGAAACAGTTGTATAAGGCAGCCAGTCTATATCTGGTGCATAGTCACCAGCCTAGAGAATGTTCTGAGGGCACATTATGCTCTTGAATTATTAAAGCAAAGTAGGGCTCAGTCTTGTCTGTGTCTGGATGAGTCACTTCTCAGGAGCCCCACATAAGCTGTTTTAAGCACCCAGAAGGAGCAAATAGTCTATATGTGAAATATATAGTGTATTGATACTGTTAATCGTATGTGAATCCATGGCACTCCGGACCATGAGGTCTAGAAACTCTTCAGAAAAACTCATGTTTGTGGGATTCTTGTGACAAGCCTGTAGAGGGCACCCTGGCAAGGCCAGAGCGGGAGGTCCTTGCTTACTTCTAGGCAGAGGGCTTTTTTGATCTTACATCTTTGGGTTTCTGGATTGAACTGTGTGTGGAAGAGAAATTGAGCTTCCACACACAGAATTTCTTGCTGACTTATTTTGTGTTTTCATATTGCTATATTTTGCCTGAACTAGGTATGGGATGTTGCCAGTTGGTTGTCTGTTCCTTCCACTGTCCCTACTGAGACTTTTTTTTTTAAAAAAATCTGCGATCACATACTTAAGGTTTAGCAAACTTCTACAACATTTATCCCCTTCTAAGATTACTGTGAAACTTTAAATGGAAGCAACAATGTTGGATTTTAAGTTATCCAGGTTCTCTGGACACTGCGGCTGATCCTTAATTAATCCCTTCTTGAAATAGTTTCTTCCTCCTATTGTTTTCCTTTAATAACTTGACTGCAATCAAGCATATTCTTTCCTGGGAGTAAGTCCAACTGAAAGCAGTGGGACTTCTGAGTAAACATGCATGGTAAGACCACCATTTCCTCCTTTAATGTTTTTTGCTTAATTGCCACTCTTTTGATAACTGGGAGGGGAAAATAATGTAGCACTAATATTGCTGCTGTTTTTTTTTTTTAAAGTTTGTTGTGTGTGTTGGGTGGGACACGATAAGGGAATGGAGGAGGAGGTTAATCAACTAGGCATTGCAGCCTGAGGGGTAGGGCATGCAGGGTGTGATTGGCTGTAGCACACTTGAAAGTTTGGAGACTGTCATTTACGTTGTCTCAGTTGGAGCAGTAGGGATGGAAATAATTTTTCAAAATAAATAAATCCCTGTATCTGAATTGTGCACAGTTCTGTCTTTCCACCCAAAGCTCATGGTTATCCTCTTCCCTCTTCTTTGGGAGAAAGTCCCATGAACGTAGTGAGACTTTCAAGCTGTCTTTTATTTTATTTATTTATTTAAATCATAAAATTGAAAAATAAAAATGGGAAACGGAAGATCATAATAGCAATAATACGGGCCCCTGTTGTAAAAACAGCAGCAGTAATAATAATAGAGCTAAAGGGCAATGACCAAAGGGGCAAGGCTGCAAGATGTGTTTAGGTGCAGAAGAGAGGGGCATGCCCTTGGGAGCCAAGCCTTCCATAAATTGCCACTTATGCAGAAAAGCCACTCTTCCTCTGATCCAGACAAGTTGTGATACACCTTTCTCATCATGCAAATTGTTCCCCTAGTGTGTTCAGGTTAGAATAAATGAGATTTGAAAAGAAACGGGTGTTTCGTGGAAATAGGGTACATTTCTCAGGGGATGTGATAAACATCATCTGGACATACTGCAAAATCACCTTGAACAGTGAGTGCTCATGAGGGAATAAACCTCTGTCTCAAAGTGCTGGAGTCTGTTATGCTGGATGTAGCAGTGCTGTGGTTAAAAGCTTCTGGTGATCTCAATTGCAATTGCTTACCAGTAGGAGATAATCTTTTTTTAAAACCCAAATTTTGCCTGATAAATTTCTCAGTGACAAGAACTGAACATAAGCCTTGGGGGAAAAACCCAGGTGGAAGCACAGACTCAGAAGTTGCTTTACAGAGCATGTTAGGATGCCTTCGCATTCAAAAAAAGACAGACTGGCCATGATATCTGTATTGATTCATACTTATTTCAGAAAAGCTAGGAAACTGTTTTGCTAAGGGTGCTAAGTATTTATCTCGTTAAGCTTATAGCTTGCCTATCACAAAGTCTCAGGATGGGCTGCTGTGAAAACAATGCAAGAACAGCCCTGCTGGATCAGGCCCAAGGCCTGTTTAGTCCAGCATCCTGTTTCACACAGTGGCCCACCAGATGCCTATGAGAAGCCCTCAGGCAAGAGGTGAGGGTGTGCCCTCTCTCTTGCTGTTGCTCCCCTGCAACTGGTACTCAGAGGCATCCTGCCTTTGAGGCTGGAGATGGCCTATAGCCGCCAGACTAGTAGCCATTCTTAGAAAAATTCATGGAGAACTAAGCCCCTTTTAAAGCCATCCAAGCTAGTAGCCATCACCACTTCCCATGGCAGAGAATTCAATAGATTCAGTATGCACTGTGTGAAAAAGTACTTCCTTTTGTTGGTCCTAAATTTCTCAGCCTTCAGTTTCATGGGATGACCCCTAGTTCTAGTGTTGTGTGTGAGAGAAAGAAATTTGTCTCTGTCCATTCTCTCTACTCCATGCATAATTTTATAAACCTCTGTCATATCTCCCCATTGTTGCCTCTTTTCCAAACTAACAAGCCCCAGATGCTGTAGCCTTGCCTCATAAGGAAGGTATTCCAGGCATCTGATCATCTTGGTTGCCCTCTTCTGCAGCTTTTCCAGTTCTACAATGTCCTTCTTAAGATACGGTGACCAGATCTGCATGCGGTACTCCAAATGTGGCTGCACCATAGATTTGTATAAGATCATTATAATAACCTTTTTATTTTCAGTGCCCTTTCTGATGACTCCTAGCATAGCATTTGTCTGTTTCACTGCTGCCATACACTGAGTAGACACTTTCAGTGAGCTGTCCACCATGACCCCAAGATCTCTCTCCTGGGCAGTCACTGACAGCTCAGACCCCATCAACGTATATGTGAAGTTGAGGGTTTTTTGCTCCAATATGCATCACTTTACACTTGCTTACATTGAACTGCATTTGTCATTTTCTTGCCCACTCACCCAGTTAGGAGAGCTCATTTTGGAGCTCCTCCGAATCTGTTGTGGATTTTACTATCCTACATAGTTTAGTGTCATCCACAGATCTGGCCAATTCACTGGTTACCCCAGCTTCTAGATCATTTATGAACAAGTCAAAGAGCACTGGTCCCTCCCTAAACAGATCCTTGTGGGAGATCCCACTTCTTACTTCTCTATATTGTGAAAACTGTCCATTTACTCCTACCCTCTGTTTCCTGCCCTTCAAGCAGTTACTAATCCACACCTGAACCTGTCCCCTTATCCCATGACTGCTAAGTTTACTCAAAGCCTTTGGTGGGGAACTTGGCCAAAAGCTGTTTGAAAGTCCAAGTATACTATGTCAACGAGATTACCTTCATCTGCATGCCTGTTGGCACTCTCAAAGAACTCCAAAAGGTTAGTGAGACCACACTTGTTCTCCTTCAGCAAGGTCTGTTCTTCTATATGTTTAACAACTTTGTCCTTAGGTATGCTTTCCATCAATTTACCCAGCACTGGCTTGTAGTTTCCCAGATACCCCCTGGATCCCTTTTTGAAAATTAGAGTTAACGTTAGCTATTTTCCAGTCTTCTGGTACAGAGCCTGACTGAAGGGACAGGTTACATATTTTTGCTAGGAGATCAGTAATTTTACATTTGAGTTCCTTCAGAACTCTTGGGTGGATGACATCTTGCCCTGGTGATTTGTTAATTTTTAGTTTTTCAAGACAGTTTGGAACATCCTTTTTCATCACTTCAAACTGGCCCAGTTCTTCAGTGTCCAAGCCTGAGAAACTCCGTTCCGGAGTGGGTATATGGTTAGCATCCTCTGCCATGAAGACAGATGCAAAGAACTCATTCAGCTTCTCTGCAATATCCTTATACTCCTTAATAATCCCTTTCACACCCTCATCATCTAAGGGTCCAACTGCCTTCCTGGCAGGTTTTCTGCTTCTGACATATTTAATATTATACATACATACATGCGTGTGTGCATGTATAATATACACACACCATACAAAATGGGTTTCACATTCTAAACTTGAGCAGAATCGCCCAAGTGCTTGGCAATGGTGCTACTATAAATAAGATCTTCATACTTTTTTGTCCGCTCTTCCTTCCTTCTGCTATGATAGATAAAGTGATAACAGTCCATTTAGCTATCCCTTAAGTGTATAATGTAGTAATAATCCCTTAATTGTAATAATTCTCTTTCCCTCCTTCTAACGACTTCTATTCTGGAGAGGCAAAGTGACTCATCCTCCTGCATAGGGGCCAGTTAGTTCAGTCAACCAGAACAAATGTTATTTAATGCAGATTAATTTGCCCAATTGTGGGGGCTCATTGCAGGTATCAGCACTTTAAAAATAAAACCAATATATAAAACCAAACCACCTCATCTAGTCTGTTGTAACCTTCTCGCTGGCCTTCCCTCATGGTCCTTTTCTCTCCAGGCAGTTTGGAGTGTCTCTGCTAAATGCATCTTTCTTCACTTGCAAGATTGTGTTAATACTTTTTCCTTCAGCTCCATGTACTTTGGCTTCTTCTCAGTCTTCCTAAAGCTCCCCACCTCCCTTGCTTTATCTATCCCCACAAGCTCATCCAAGAACAAGCCCTCTTCCTCCCTCCTGAAAAAGTCTCCTCTGCCTCTTTTCTGCAAGCAGTTTCTACCTCCCCCATCATTGACTTCTTTAGCATTGCTTTTTCTGAACTACTCTAGCCTTATCTTAATTTGTCCACCCATGACCTCTCCCTTCCACCCCTGCCTTGTCTAACACATAAGAGATTGTAAGCGCTTTTGTCAAGTTCTGTATACCACATACAACCCAAACTTTGAATAAATGTGCAGTCATAGCAGTAGGTCATAGCTTCTCTTCTTCATTCATGGCAGGTAGAGGGGAAAAGTGGAAATCTTGTACTAATCATGCATAGCATGCAAAGGGAACAAGTCTAAATTCAGCAAAATAGGTTAGTCTTGCATTGAAGAGTACATGTGAGCCCAACTTAAGGCTTTTTATCAAAGCCTGAGCTCTAGGGAGGCGGTGAGTTGAGGGTAGCTGGAGAGCAACAGGTTCAAGACACTTGGGAAAGCCGCTGCAGTACTGAAGCCATGCAGGAGTTAGAAGAACGATTAATTATAGAGAGACTTGTTAGTTCCTAGCTGATGGTTTACATCTCCGTTAGGCTACCCTCTTTCCTAGTCAGTCTTGATGGTGGCTGAACAGTGCCCTCAAACAGGGGTGGCCCTTCCATAAAGCGTGGGGAGGCAGTCTCCTCAGGTGCAGAGAGGGGCACCCGGGGGCAACAAGTGCCAGGGCCCTGTCACCATGGGTGCCACCTCATTGTGCATTGCCATTGCCCTTCCTCCCTCTGTTGGGGTATGCTGTTCATTGATGGTGGGGCGGGGTTGCCATAGGCAGCAAAATGTCTTGTTGGGTTTGAGGACAAGGGTGGTCCAAAACGTACACAGAATGTTGACTTTCTTGGGGGGGGGGGAGTTGAGCTACACATTACCTATCCAAGTCCTGTTTCCAAACTCCAGCTGCCCACCTATCTCTGTTGCAAAGCCGGGTCAGAAGGTAATAATTTGCAGGGAGGAAAGAGCAGCCTGCTTAATCCTTCCCATGCTTGTTGTTTTGGCATGAATACCTCAGCCACTTCTCCTTCAGCAAGGATTCTAAATCCATGTGTCTGACAGAAAACAGATCTGGAATCTCAGCTGTGGAAAGAGTTGCTTAGGAAAAAGTGTCGCTGGGGGATCAGTTAAACATCTCTCCTATCCATCCCCCTCCCTTATAAATTGACCCTTTTTAATGCAGTACAAAAGTGGTGCCCAGGGTTTGGAAATTGCCTACTTAAGAAGAGCTCTGATGGGTCAGACCAAAGACCCATCTAGTTCAATATATTGTTTCTCACAGTGGCCAAAAATACGCCTTGAGAAAGCCCACAAGCAGGAGATGAAGGCAATACCCCTCACCTGCTGTTGCTCCCTTGCAGCTGGTGTTCATGAGTATATTCTGATTTTTAAAAAAACATATGAACATGAAGCTTCCTTATACCGATTTGGATCATTAGTCCATCTAAGTTAGTGTGTCTACCCTGACTGGCAACAGCTCTCCAGGGTCTTTACCAGCCCTACTTGAAGATGCCAGAGATTAAATCTGCATATGAAAAATATGCCCTGTCACTAAGATACAGTCCTTACTAGCTCACCTCTTCTTTTGCCATAGGTGCATCTAGGGCTGTTTGATGCCCAAATTAAAAAATGGTTACTTTCCCTTTAAAACAAAGCTTGACAAATCCCAGGTGCCAGGGAGTCATGGCGCCTAGACACGAATATTCAGAGCATAGTGTTTAATCTTTGCTTGTCCTAGGCATCCCTCTTCTAAGTATTGTTTTCTTTCCATCTAGGAGCCAGCCCAGAAATGTAGGAGCCAGACATTGGAGACTTGTACAAGAATATCAGGCTTAGATGCATGCAGTGAAATGTCTTTAACCAGGACCTGTCTGGGGAAGCACTCTGCCTTGTAGAGATGCAGAAATTCATCAGGGGCATGCAAGCCGGAGCCAAATCCTTTCCTACTTGCATGTTTTTTAAAGAGAAAAGAAATGCTGTGACTTATACACACATGTATCCTTATCTAGTACAATATGTGCCCCATTCCCCCCTCACAAAATGTTCTGCTACCTCATCTCACAGTAGACCATTTCTGTTAAGAAATATTGTTCAGCTGACTGGCCAAATATTGCTCAATTTAAACTAATCATTAGGTTTGTTGATTATGCATATTGCAAAAACAAATTGGTTAAATAATGTGAAACATGAAATTAACTTAAAATGGTATTGAATTACAAATTCAGCAGCTGTATTTAGATCCGGCAAACTATATTTGAGAGGATTGAGGATGCTCATACACTCCTCTGTTGTAATACATTACGAATACTTCCTGGTTTAATCAAGCCATAGAATTTCTTTTCTGTCCAAACCAGCATACTGTGGTTTGAGTAGGCTTTCAAAGTAAGATAAAAGTATGCAACAGCATACTTCCTTGCTTGCTTAAACCAGGAAGAAATGTACTAAGCTGTGCCCAAAAGGGGAGGAGGGAGTATGCAAACCCAGGGTTCATTCTCAGCCCTCCAAAATATAGTTTGGAGGATCATCTGAATGCAGCTAATGTTAGGTAAGGTTTTTATAAATGTGAATGGTTCACTTCAACAGCTCTTGTATTTGGCATTTATCTGTTACCAAGACCAGCCTACAATTACATTTCAAAGAAAAATAAACTAAAACAAATACAGCAAAGTAACAACTGTCTTTTAAAAATAGTTTAACTTTTTAAAAAGCCAGCTGTGTTAAGTAGGAGGCCAGCCAGTTCATCAAGCACCAGCAACATCATGGCTTCATGGAATATTTGACCAGTCAATTGATGCTGGTCATCCATACCCCTCTTCAGGGGTTGGCAGTGGAGAGGGTCTCATGACATCTCCCAGGAACCATAAGTCACTGGTATTCAGGTTCAATTGAGACTCCCGTTATTTTATTTTAAAACAAGCAGATATTACTGGAAAATGAATTTCCCATAGTACAGTAATATTGGGTTTTTTCCAATTTCCTCAGTAAATGCCATGAAAGTTTGGTGAAGACCAGTAATTTCTCATTCTTCTTACTATGTAATCTGCTTTGAGAACTTTTTGTTGAAATGAGATGTGTTTATACAAATAAATAATAAACAGCGCCCTGAACAAAACTAGTGTTTCCTGGGAAGCTGCAAACTTTGGCCCTGATGTAGCTGAACGTCAGCTAACTTAAATCAGGGCTTGACAAATCACAGGTGCCAGGGAGCCGTGGTGCCTACATTAGGCTATTCAGAGGTAGCGTTATTTAACAAAATCTTTGTTTCTCAGGAAGTCATGAGGATGTTACTTGTAAAAGGGATAAAGAGTTTGTTCTCTCTCTGTTTTTTTTCTAAGGGTGTTGCTTGTAAATGGGATAAGAAGCCCATTTTACCCTCCCCCGCCCCCAGTGTCCGTTACAAAGCCTGATCATTTTATTAAGTGTCTGTTGTCTGACTCCTAATCTTTTGGATCTCAGACCCCAAGAAAATGTATCAAGGCCTGAAATATGTGTGTGTTGCTGTTGAGGAAGCTATTTTATAGATCTAATATCTTGTGTAGCCTGTGACTTCAGTAACATAACTCTAAATAACAGATATATTGCAGGCATCTGAGAACCTAGGAACAAATAAAAGGCCTTTTGTTGTTAGCCCTGATCCAGCACCTCTGAGGCACATGAGTGGACCCTGCACATGGATTGCTCTGTCACCTTCAGTGAGAGGGGTAGTTCTGTAATACTGAAAGTAGCTGTCCCTGTTTGAGCAAGGTTCCTTATATGCATTAGAACCCTGCCAAGTTCTGGCTCAGGGCTTGTGTTTGATTTTAGACCCTATAACCACTCTTTTGCCAGTTCAGTGTATTACTTATGGCACTTGAGCATTTGTTGCTTATGTTGGATTCTCATTTATTGTCTTCTGTTGAATTGGAGGTGGAGATTGTCCTGTGTGTGTATGTGGTTTTCCCTAAAGTCATTCTTCTGACTCTTGATTTTTGTTTTGCACTAACTGTGGCGAACCAGGAGAAGGTGTCCTACATTGGATCTCCCCCAAGTTTGTTAAAATTCCTCCAGTAGAGCTGCCACCAGTCTCCTATGAGACAAAACAAACTTTAAAATCTTTCCTATCCAGACCCAGGGTGAACTCAAAATATAGCAAAATGCCTTAAAACCTCTTAAAGAGCATGAAAGTCAAAGTAGGCACTTAAGGGGCCAGAATGGATCAAGTTTAAACAATCAAAACCTAGTTTATTTAAGTAAATATAAAAAGCAAGACCGTTTACAGGCAAGCAAGCAAAATGGTTAAAATGCCCAAGTGAGGTACTTTTCTTCCTGTCTTGTATAATAAGACAGGAGGCTCAGTAGATCTTGGGTCTTCAGTTACAGTTCAGAAAACAAAAGCTTGTATCATGGTGAATTCTGCAGATTCCTAGGAGCCATGCAGCATGGTTAAAGCTAACAAAGCTAAATTAACACAAAAGTAGCATTCTGGAAACAGCAACCTTAAAAGCCCCTCCGGTGGCCAACAACATACAAAAGCTGGCTGTTTCCTTTATATGGAAGAAGTTTGCAAATTTAGAGTCTAGCACAGAAAGCAGCATAGCCAGGTAGTAATTAAATTCCTCTTCTTGGAGATGGGTAAACATCCTAGGATCCAATTTCTCAAAAGCTTATTTCAAAAACTTAAGGTCTCCCTGTGATAGTAGTAGGTCCTCAGACAATAGGAGCAACCACTTGCATGATGTTTGAGTACTTAGCTCTGAGTCTTTCCTGGTGTATGGAAACCACCTGATTCACAACAGGCTAGTGCAAGACCAGAGGCGTATCTAGGGGAAATAGTGCCTAGGGCAAGCACTGAAATTGCGCCCCCTGTCCAAACATCTGACACCCATCTTTCAGATAATTTTACCATAATATCAGCTCAAAAATGCAAGTCAAGCTCATTAATCTTTTAATATTTCAAAAACTATTTAGCAGTGGACGTAGCCAGACCAAAACATGCTGGAAAACTACAAATTTCAGTATGCTGGGGCTCCTGAAATACCCAAATACTATGTGGAGGTGTACTTGGAAAACTAAACAGAAGTGCCTGTCTAATTCTCTACTATGCATTGTAGCATCACTTTTACATAAGTTTTAAAAATAAATGGAGAATTTGACTTTTCCCAGATACTCTGAAAATAATTAAAGGATATGCAGAGTAAACTGTGCCACTGCTTGGAATATATTCTAGTCTTTCAGAAAGAGAGTTAAAATGAGAGAAAGAGAGCAAGAAACTCCCAGTGGGCCTTAATACTAAGGATTTCACACTGATTCAAGGACAAACTCACCATTAATAGCTATATTATTAAGACATCACATTTAACTCACATCACAAGAAGCAAAGTAAGAGCAAATGAATACAATCCTAGCTCATAAGCTTCAGCTCGGTATTCACAAGCCCTGATTCTCTGTATACAGTGCCAAACTAAATATGTGTACAGGGACTTATATATATATTTTTATTTTTTTTTACCTGTAGCCCCTTTGGGGAGCTTCCTAAAGGCCATGGGGGGGGGGGTCTGCAAAGGTTCCCCCTCCCCCCGCTGGCCTCTAGGGCCTCACAGGGACCATTTGAGCAAGTGCGGTGGCCTTTAAAAAAATAATTTTTAAAAAAATGGCTGCTGAAAACAAAATGGCCACCATGCAGAGGCCATTTGAGCATGCACAGTGGCAAATTTTGTTTTCGGTGGCCTTTTTTTTTTAATTTAATGTTTTAAAACATTTTATAATATTTTATATTTTGCAGCAACATGCCCAAATTGCCCCCCACCCTGCTCCCTCGGTGGCCATTTAAAAAATAATTTAATTTCAAAAAATGGCACCCCCCTTCAAATGGCGCCCAGGGCACATGCCCTGCCTGCCTCACCCTAGATACGCCCCTGTGCGAGACCAGAAATACACAAAAGAACAGCAAGGCCAGACCAAAATGGCTTTTGGAATTGAGAGAAATTCTGATATGAAACTTAAATGAGTTTTTGGGCTGAACAAAGGCCCATACCTTGAAACTAACAAATAAAAAATATGCGAGAGATGTGCAGTACATTGGTTATTGTTCTGCTTCTGTAAAGGATCGCTATTGCAAAATGTTAAATACTGCACTTTTTAAGCTAATGCACGTTGTCATCCACCACCATTTCAGTTTGCCCGAAAGATACACCTTTGGTCGGGCTATGGGTAGAGTACTGTTTTGGAAGTGGTTGATATTTTAAAGGGAGAAATCCTTTTCTCCTGCTGTGATTCAAGGCACTTCTTTTCCTGCCTAAAGATCTCAGTTAACAGATCATGAATTCTGAAAATGTTCTAGACTAGATAGTATCTTGGCCTATTGCCACTGCTTTCCCTCTGTTACTCTGGTGTGGTTGATTCCTTTTGCAACTGTACTTGGTCAGGACTTTCCTCTCTTCCCCCTCCCCCATACACCCAAGAAGGGCGAGCTGTGCAAGTGTCATTTAATCAGCACTAGTCCAGACCATGGTTGCCACTTCCATTGATAGGATATGTCTAGGTTTCATTTTTCTTTTCCTGCTTTTTTTGTGTACTTGTGTCTCAGTCTTTGGTAGCAACAGCTCTGTGCCAAATTATATAGCTCTGGCAATATTAATGAAAAGCATTAACAGCAATTTTCCTTTCTGGCCTGTTAAGTAATCTTTCTTACAAATGGCCCTGTGGTCGTCTCAGTGTTTTCCCCGCCCCCTTCAGCTTCTTTTATAGCTTGATAGTCAAGCTCCTGTCCTCTTTCATCTGTATGAATCCTTCCCCTAATTATATGTTGAATCTCCTGCTTTTTCTGTACTGGTTCTATTGTCTCATTCCCATTAGTGCCTTTGCACCTTCACATTATCTATGGAAGATGCCATCCCTTATTTTTTGTGTGCTTTTTCTAGTCCCTAACACCTATTCCTTTTATTAAGGATTTCACATTAGAGGTGATTTCTCTCTTTGGTGTGGGCAGCCTGCTGATCCATTTCTCTCTAATGTTCCACAGTCCAGCCAACTGTGTGCTTTAAGTATTGGGACTTGCTTATTTATTTCTACACCATCTTGAAAGCTTGGTCTTAAAAGTCATATCTAAAATTAAAATGCTGGTCAATTAAAATACTGTTGTAATTTTCAGTTGGTAATTGTATCTTTTGACATGATGAATGATATTTACCATTTCCTGGAAAATGTGAGTCTTTTATAGTTGTCTAAGGCATGATACATCCTTAATCTTACCTTATGAGTGCACATTTAGAAGAAAAGTTCTATATTTGAAAATTGTGTCAGCTGTGTTACTTTGTGGTGACTTTCCCACATCAGAAATGAATGTGAGAATCTGGTCAAACACAGTCAACCAAAAAATTTGGCAAGCCTACACATGGAAGGTGGTGTTCCGTGGATGGGGACTCCTGTTATTTCCCCATTGTCATGGATGGACCACCCTCTGGTTAAGGTAGGACTTGCAACCATAACCCACCTCAGTAGGGAAGAAGGACCCATTAGGTTGGTCCGCCCAAGAAGGTTATTGGATCCAATGGGATTTCAAGAAACCTTGGATGGGTTTCAAGTTGTCTCTGCCAGTGATGCTCTGGTGAAACTCACCAGGGCAGAAGACACAATTGCTTCTAAGTGTCCTCTCTGGCCTGCTTAAAAATTAGCCCCATAATATTCAGAAGAATTAGAGGAGCTGAAGTAGCAAGGTCAGGCTTCCCCAAACTGCGGCTCTCCAGATGTTGCTGAACTACAACTCCCATCATCCCTAGACACAATTTTTTGTGGCTGGGTATGCTGGAAGTTGTAGTTCAGCAACATCTGGAGGGCTGCAGTTTGGGGAAGCCTGAGCAAGGTAGACTAGAGTGCAAATGGAGAAAGACTCAACTCAAATCCAACAGGTTATAACATAGAGCATATCTGAAAATCTGTGTTCTGACAGTACGTGTGTCAAAGAAGCAATTCTTTTCATGGCATTCACAAGTTCATGTCCAGCAGAGTTGTCTAGGGCTGTGAGAGGGCTAATACAAGCCCTCTCCCCCTCAAATCCACATTTGGAAGCATTGGTTACCCACTGTGATACTTTTAATGCTTTTTCCGCAGACAGAATCTCTCTTATTTGAGCTGAATTTGATTCTACAATTAGGGCAGAATCTGTTATGGAGGTGTCTAGCACCCCCCCCCCCAAATGTCAGACTGGATCACTTTTAGGGTTTTTTTTACCTCTGAGGATGTGGACAAGCTGTTTCAGACTGTGTGTCCTACCACCTGCTCTCTTGAGCCTTGCCCAAGTTGGCATTTTATCTAACAGATTGTTAGAGAGAGTCTGGTAAACATAATAAACACTTCTCTGAGGGAGGGTAGGATGTCTCCTTGTCTTAAAGAGGCTATCATTAGACCATACTTGGAAAAACCTACATTGGACCCTTCAGAGTTCGGCAACTATAGGCCTGTCTCTAATCTCCCTTGTTTGGGCAAGGTGACTGAGAGGGTGTTGGCCTCTCAACTCCAGACAATCCTGGAGGAAACTGATAGACCCATTTCAGATTGTGTTTTGGGCAGGCTATGGGGTAGAGACTGCCTTGGTTGGCCTGATGGATGATCTGCAATTAGGTATTGACAGAGGGAGTGTGACTCTGCTGATCCTTTTGGATCTCTTGGCAGCTTTTGATACCATTGACCATGGCATCCTTCTGGGTCACCTGAGGGAGGTGGGATTAAGTGGCACTGTTCTACAGTGGTTTTGTTCCTACCTCTCAGGTAGGTTTGAGATGGTGTCACTTGGAAACTGTTGCTCTGCAAAGTGAGAGATACTGTATAGAGTTCCACAAAGTTTCATACTGTTTCCAATGCTCTTTAACATTGCAATTTATTGTGGCTGGGTATGCTGGGAGTTGTAGTTCAGCAACATTTGGAGGGCCGCACGTTGGGGAAGCCTGAACATGATTGCTGGGAGAGATCATCAGGAGGTTGGGTGCAGGGTGTTATCAATATGCTAATAACACTCAAATTTATTTCGCTGTATTGACCTCATCAGGAAATAGCATAACTTCCCTAAATGCCTTTCTGGAGGCAGTAGTGGGCTGAATAAGGGATCACAAACTGAAGTTGAATCCAAATAAAATGGAGGTACTGATTGTAAGGGGTTTAGATCTGCCTGTTCTGGATGAGGTTACACTCTCCCTGAAAGATCAGGTATGTAGCTTGGGAGTGCTTCTGTGTCCCAAACTCTTTCTGGTTTCTCAGGTTGAGGCAGTGGCCAGGAGTGCTTTTTATCAGCTTCAGCTGTGCCCATTTCTGGAGGTAAATGACATTAAATGACTTGCCTAGCGAGCAAGAGGTTGCTGGTTTGAATCCCCACTGGTATGTTTCCCAGAATATGGGAAACACCTATATCGGGCAGTAGCGATAGAGGAAGATGCTGAAAGGCATCATCTCATACTGTGTGGGAAATGGCAATGGTAAACCCCTCCTGTATTCTACCAAAGAAAACCACATGGCTCTGTGGTCGCTAGGAGTCGACACAGACTTGAGGGCAGAACTTTACCTTTACTTATGCTGGTAACCTCCAGGCTTTACTACTGTAATGCACTCTATGTGGGACTGCCTTTGTACATAATCTGGAAACTACAACTCGTACAGATGCAGCAGTCAGACTGGTCTCTGGGACAACCCAAAGGGACCATATAACACCAATTTAAAAAGAACTGCACCAGCTGCTGCTATGTTTCTAAGCAAAATACAAAGTGCTGGTTATTACGCCCTTAAATAAATAAATAAAAAGCCTTTAACAGCTTGTATAAAGCCCTTAACAGCTTGGGTCCAGGGTATTTAAGAGAGTACCTCCTTTAGTCATGATCCTTGCCACCTATTAAGATCATCTGGGAGGTTTGGTTATGATTGTCACTGGCTTGTTTGGTGATGACTGAGGACCAGGCCTTCTCTGTGGCTGCCCTCTGGAATGCAATCCCTGTCAAAATAGGAGCTTTTCATCTCTGATTTCTTTTTAAAAGACCCTTAAGACACACCTGTTTCTTAACAGCCTAAAATCAGGCTTTTGATTAAAACTAATTTAACCTGTTTAATTGTTTTTATCCTGTGAACTTATTTTAATTGTTTCACTCTGAATTGTTTTTGTTTTGTGAAAGTGTTTTAACTGTTTTTATTTGTATATTGTAGTTTGGATTGTGTACACTGCCTAGAGATGTATATATCTGATATAGCAGAGATACATCATATATATATATATATATATATATATATATATATATATATATATATATATATATGAATGATAGATGAATAAGGAGATTACATAGTCAGCTGAGAATACACCTCTCTGTTCCCTTTTTGGAATTCAGGATGTAGCTAATTTTGTTAAGAGAGCACTGAACAACTGAGTTTCATGACTGAAGAGGGATTTGAACTTGGGTCTCCCCAGTCCTTGTCCAGTACTCTAACCACCACACCATGGTGGTAGGGATGTGCACGGAACCACAGAGGAGCATACTGGGGGGTATGTAGCTTGAAGGGCAGGAGGGTAGTACTTACCCCTCCTGCCGCTTTCCCCCTCTGGCGCTTGACTTTTAAGCAAAGTTTTTGGGGCGGCAGCGTTCCTCCGTCGTTGCCCGGCAAAAGGAGAAGTTTAGTGCACACGTGTGCCCGTTGCGGCGTGTGCCCGTCGCCGCCATGCACACACGCGCCGCACACGTCACATGTTGCATGCACACGCAACATGTGATGTGTGCGGTGTGCGCGGTGGCGCAATGGGCGCATGCGTGCACTAAACTTGTCCTTTTGCCGGGCAGTGATGGGGGCAGGGGCGTCAGGGAAGAATGCTGCTGCCCCAAAAACTTTGCTTAAAAGTCGAGCGCTGGAGGGGGAAAAGCAGCGGAAGGGGTAAGTACTACCCCCCCCACCCTTAAAGCTACATACCCCCCTCCAATCCGGACCGGTTCGGAGGCCTCTGACATGGCCCCGGACCAACACATCTCTACGTGGTGGCTCTATTTGGGAATTTCTGTAATTCCTTTAGGAGAACTAGACTTCTTTTTTTGAAGTAAAAGGCATAAACCAATCCAAAAGAGTACCAGCATGATTGAATAGCAGAGTTACTGGGGTTTTTAAAAAGAGGAGGCCCTTGCCCAAGAGCGTTCCAATATACATTGATAAGGCAAGCCAAAAAGGCATTTGAGGGGCAATTGCTAGAGATGTAAGAACTAATAATGCCAATTTCTTTAAATGATGTAAGAAGCAGAGAACAAGCCAGAGAGTCTTCTCTTTGCTCCCGCTCTTGAGACTCAGACTAATCAAAAATGTAGGAGGAGAATCTTTGTTAGGCATGTCAGTGTTATTCTGGGAAATGGGACATTGGGTGAAGGATCAAGGCAGGAGGTAAATGTTCTCTTGAATTGTTACTGTACAGCTTTTAAGGCTGCTTGTATCAGGTGTGCTCTCTTTGGCTATTGCTGTGGTCTTGCCATATGTTTTCTCTGCTGTGGAGAGTGAGATGTAATCTCTTATTAGTTTTTTTTAAATAATGAAGGTGTAAAAGAAGCACTGAAGGAAGAATTGAAGTATGTAATTTATTGCTAAATCAATTATCTAATTAAGATTGGAAAGCAGCCAATTTTTGAAAAGGTTGGTGGGGAGGTGGATCCAGAAAATGAGCTGTGTGATCCAAGTAAATATTAAGGTTACAACTATTAAACATATGGACTAGGATTCAAAGAGTTATTTCAGATGCTTTGAAGGCTTGGGCATGATCATGAAGGAGGTTTTCCCAGCATCAGAACTGAGCATCAGAGACCCATGCCATAGCTGCCTAGATATATTTGGCCATTATTTGAGCAGCCAGTAGTATGGAGAGTTCTTGGAGTTGTGAATTTTCCAAGAAGACTTGCCAAATTCAATATCAACAATACATTGGGCAGGTTCAGATTATCACTGGGAAGTCCCGTGGGCATGTTATGCAAACACACCAAAGTCCAGTTCTTGTGCCTTCTACCCAGCACTTGCCAGATGTGTTCTGCCCATTTTCAAATGCATTTTAGAAATGGGTAGGGAGTGTCAGACATAAGGCCTGGGAACTGGACGTTGGTAGGTTCAGACAACACGTCCATCAGGAACACACACTCTCTGGGATCAGATGTTACTCAAAGATGTGAGTGATGGCCTTACTAATTTAGGTCTCAATTTTGCTAGCTTAGTCCTGGACTAAGCTGGAACTAGCTTCTCAACAGGGCACAGATTTCAACATCTGTGCCTTCCAGTGAGGTTTTGCTCAGAACTCTGCCTTTTGCAGGGTGGGAGCAAGGTCTTTTCTGCAGCAGCCTCAAAGCTCTGGAATTAGCCCCAAGTAGAGAAGCAACACCATGCACTTTATGTATTAACATTCAGGAAGCCATCTAAGGCCCAGGTATTCAGGCAGGCTTTTAAGGTCAGAGCAGTAGTAGCACAATCAGTTTCTGCTGCTTGGAATTGTGGATTGTGCTGCTGCTTATTATTTCTGTTTATAAGTATTCTCATATAGTCGGGAGGGGGGTATAAATGTGTTAAATGAATTATAATCTGGATTATTATTATTATTAATAATAATAATAATAATAACAACAACATTTTTATATTCCACTCTTCCTCCAAGGAGCCCAGAGCGGTGTACTGCATTGAGTTTCTCCTCACAACAACCCTGTGAATTAGGTTAGGCTGAGAGAGAAGTGACTGGCCCAGAGTCACCCAGCAAGTATCATGGCTGAATGGGGGTTTGAACTCGGATCTCCCCGGTCCTAGTCCAGCACTCTAAGCACTATACAACCCTGACTCAGGATTTGAAAGGTTATGCCATTGCTTTAGCATAGTCAGGGCTCAACAATTCCCAGGATCCGGGTTGCCATGGTTCCTGGAAATTTAAGTGTGGCCCTTGAGCCAGGCGACAGCCCAGACATGCATAAACAGGAAGAGTGAACTAACAAGGTAGGGTGGGTTGTTCCCTCCTCTTCTTGATTGTATCAGTCCATTGCCTGCCTTAGTCAGATGGCCACAACAAGGAAGACGAGGGAATAACCTGCCCCCGTCTTGTGTGCTCAGTCCTCCTGTTCACGTCTGTCTGTCTTTTGCCTGGCTCTGTGGCCACACTTAAATTTCAAGGAGCTGTGGAGAACTGGCACCTGGGAATTGTTGAGCCCTGATTCACAGCATAGTCTGCCTGGTGGGAGAGTGAGCAAGCAAGCTGAAGGCAAGACAGGGAGTCCATCGCTGCCCATGAAGTGGAGGGCGTTGCTGAGGGCAAGTGGCAGGTTCATGGAGCAAAGGACAGTCTGGCTCCTACATTTTTGGGCTGGCACCTTGAGCCAAAGAATTGGTTGCGGCCTGAGTGTAGTGGTGTGTGGTGCCTCGTCCAGTCTAATTATGAAATCCAGCATGGGAGGGTGTCACAAAACTGGCTATTCAGGCCTTCCTCCTCCTCGGTGTGGTGAATCCCACTGGAATCCTTGTCCTGTTGCTGCTTCACCTTCAGAATGTGGTGAACAAGCAAACCCCTTTGGGATTCAAATGTTTCTGCAGCTTCTCTGGAGGAAAAAAGGTGTATTTGAGAAATGCAGGAGCAGGGTACTATTTGAAGAACTGCAGCGGGAGGGAGAGCTCATCTTCCTCCTCTCTTCCCCGCTGCAAGTTGGCAAAAGAAACACACTGTAAGCTCCTACTTACAATTCATCTTGTTCCTTTCTTAGTGTGCTGACATCTACTCTCTGAGAATGACTTGAGAATTTTGGACAGGACTTGGGAATGCACAGAGGTTTAAGGCAGGCATTTGATAAACAGTTTGGACACCAAGTGTGTGTTTCCAAAAAACCCCACAAAAAAACCAACCACCAAAAAAACAAAAACCAGAAGGGGCGGACAGGAAGGTAAGCTGCTCACATTCAGGCCACACAAGGAGTTAAGTGCAGAAAGCCAGTCTGCTTCACCACCCCCTTGTTTAAGCTGCCTTGTCCCACATTTCTGTCACTATTCTGTTCTCTTGGATAAAACAGTTGGTGTCTCTGGAGAAATCTGGAATTCGCTCAAAGTTAAAACAAAACAAAACCCCCCAAAAATCTGTACTTTGTGCACAACTGTTTTCAGCTGCCAAGCTTGTTTCCCCAGCAATTAAAATAAAATACCCTCTGTGAATGCCTTAAGAGAAAGCTCAGTGGATACAGTTCTCCTTCTGATTGTGTCTTTGCCTGACAGCAGAATCTTGAAGCCTGAACCTCCTGGGTGTCTGTGAGGATCTCACACAAGGACCTGCCCTGTGAGCACCGGGGAGTAGGGCGGGGGGAATAAGCTAAATATTGTAGGGAGACAACTACCTGGAATCGAATTAATAATAATAATAATTTAATGCCTCCTAACTTTCCTTTCTTTATGTACCATTTCTGTGCTTTGTAACCCTATTCTCTGTCCCAACATTCTGTCTTTTCTTATCACCCAATAGCAAAGGAAAGGTGCTCTGTACAGGTTCAGGAAAACTCTTCAGAAAGCTTGTAGAGAAAAATCTCAATTGACACATGACTATGTGCCAGGCTACACAATCAGAATGTGCAGCCTGAATCTGGGATGGTACCACCTGAGGATACAGGTGGGGGATTGCACATTTGAACATTCTCCCACAGTAAACATTCTCTACTCATGGAAATCTAGCACCACCTTTGTTTAGATTGTCTCACAGATTTCAGGGCCAGATAGTGGCTTCTGAAATGGATATGAAAACAGAAACAGTGCAGTGCAAGAATGACCCAAATTTGAAGTGCCCTGTTGTGTGTGTGTGTGTGTGTGTGTGTGTGTGTGTGTGTGTGTGTGTTTATTGGGAGGGGCCTTAACTCAGTGTTAGGGCATAGACTTTGCCTGTATGAAGTTCAGATGCAGTCACTGGCATTTCCAGTTAAAGGATTACAGGGGTGGGAAAGATCTCTGCTTGAGCTCCTGGAAAGTAGAACAGACTGATCATTTGACTCTGCCTGAAACTTCTGTGGCTGTGTTACTTCCCCAATTCAGCACAGTCAGAACATTCAGGGGAAAATTAAGCACTGAAGAAGGGTCTCCTGTCACTGAAGTAACATAGCCACAGAAAATGCGTTGGAAGCTACGGCTGCCATCCATAAGACATAACCCCTGCTAACTTGGCAAAGAGGCACCTTTTAATGTGGTGATTCTCTTTATTTAGCAGGGGGAGAGTAACTGGCCCTATCCACCCCCAGCACAGTACCTCCAGTGACTGTTGCTGGTGTCTATCTTATGTTTCTTTTTAGATTAGGAGCCCTTTGGGGACAGGGATCCAACTTATTTATTTATTATTCCTCTGTGTAAACTGCCCTGAGTCATTTTTGGAAGGGCAGTATAGAAATCAAATAAATAACAATAACAATAATGAGTTGTCTTGCTGGATGATACCAAAGATAGTGTGTATTGTTCCCAGTTGTGCAACCAGATACCTCCCTGGAAGCTCACAAGCATGGCACAATGGAGATAGGCATGTAATATGATGACGGATGTTTATACTGTATTCTGCTTTTCAGCAAAAGTTCTTGAAGTGGTTTACATAGATTTAAATAAATAAATATAAAATGGCTCCCTGTCCCTATAGGGCTCACAATCTAAAAAAGAAACATAAGATAGACACCAGCAACAGCTACTGGAGGAATGCTGTGCTGGGGATGGATAAGGCCAGTTGCTCTCCCCCTGCTGAATAAAGAGAATCACCACTTTAAAAAGGTTCCTCTTTGCTCAGTTAGCAGGGGAAATATTGTGTCTTTCTCGATATTCAGAGGTGTATAGCTTCTGAACATTGAGTTTCCATTTAGCTGCCATAGCTATTCACCATATTGTCCATGTCCATTCCAATTGTCCACAAATCTCTCCAATATATATTTAAAGCAGTCTTAGCTAGAGGACATTTTCAGATTTTGTGGCAATGAATTCCATAGGTTACTTAAGCCTTGGATGAAATGATGCTTCCATTTGTCATGAGCCTATAGCCAATCAGCTTTATTGAACAATCCCAGGTTCTGGTCTTCTGGGACTTCACTATACTCTTCACAATCATATAAGATTTCCTCATGTTCCCTGTTGCCCAGTGAACTTTACAAGAAAGAAAATTCCCTTCCTGTCCTATTCGTTGCCATTTTCTGTTTCTTCTCCAGTTCCATGACTTTGATAATATGCTAATCAGGGCTGCACATAGTGCCATGGTTTAGTTATTTATTATTCATATTATTATTATTCTGCCCTTTCTTGGGCAAAGTGTCCAGAAGGTGGGGCTGGGGGACTACTGCTCAGCTCCTTGGCCATTGGCTTGTGGGGTCCTGCAGGGTTCGGTTTTGTTCTCCAACATCTACATGAAACTGCTGGGAGAGGTCATCTGGGGATTTGGACTGAGTTGTCAGCAATATGCAGATGGCATTCAGCTCTACCTCTCCTTATCACCTGATCCTAGGGAGGAAGTGGATGACCTGAATCGGGGACTGGAGGCCATGATGGGCTGTGTGAGGACTAGTAAACTAAGAGTGAATCCAGACAAGATTGAGGTGCTGTTGGCCAGTAGGAGAGCCAACTGGGATAAAGGGATTCAACCAGTTGAATCCTGACTTCAAAGTCTCGTTCCCACTTGGTGGCACATTTTTCCTCAATATGTCAGGCCGTTGTTAAATATTTTTTAAAATAATCAAAATACATTGGCTTAAAATGCAAATCTCTGCCAAAATTACCAGGGCCATGAAGTGAACCACATTTGTTCTCTTTACCAAAACAAGTTGTTGTTGTTGTTATCGACTTTATTTGTTAGCTGCCCCATAACAACCATTGTTTGGGTGGCTCACAAAGTAAAACAGCTGAATAAAACTTACAATTAGGAACACGTTATGGATATGGGAGTGGAGTGGGTGGGTATGAGGATGCGTTATGATGATAATGGGGAGTTGAATACATTGTAAATGAGAAAAATGTTCAATTAACTATTAATAAAAACAAACAAATTACAATAAAGATACAAAAACTAAAAAAAACCCCTCTTTTTAAAAAGGCCTTAGTGAACAAAAAGGTTTTCAGCTGCCATCTAAAAGAACAAAGTGATGGTGCCAGCTGAGCCCCACTTAGGAGACCTTTTTATAATTGGGGTGTCCCTGACGAAAAGGCCCTAGTAGCCACCCACCTTGCCTTATTTGGCAGGGATACTTGGAGCAGGGCCTCTGAAGAAGATCTCAAGGTTTGGGTAAGGACATATGGGGTAAGGTGCTCTCTTGAGTCCCAAACCATTTAGGGCTTTAAAGGTTAAAACCAGCACTGTGAACTGGGTCTGGAAATGGACTGGCAGCCAGTGCAGCGGATGAAGCACTGGTGTGATATGATCAAAATTCTCAGTTAATAATCTTGCAACCCTCTTTTGGAACCAACTGCAGTTTTGGAACCATTTTCAAAGGCAGCCGCATGTACAACATATTGCAGTAATCTAAATGGCAGTTTACTAGACTATGAGTGACTGTGGCCAAGCTGCCTCCATTCAAGTAAGGTTGCAGTTGGTGTATCAGCCAAAGTTCATAAAAGGTGCTTCAAGCCACAGAGGCCACTTGGGCCTCTAGTGACAGTGCTGGATCAATGAGCACCCTCAGACTGCAAACCTGGTCTGTAGGGGGAATACAACCCCATCTAGGACAAGCTGAAGATCATTCACATGGGCAGATGAAACGCCCACAAACAGTAGTTCTGTCTTGCCTGGATTGAGTCAGTTTGTTCATCCTCATCCAGTACATTACCACACCCATCACCTCATTTCATCTGCATACTGATGATATCTCAGTCTAAATATCTGGATGACCTCTCCCAGCGGTTTCATGTAGATGTTAAACAGCATGGGGGGAGAGAATGGAGCCCTGTGGAACCTCAAAGCACAACTGCCAACAGGGTTGGTTAGATTTACATCATGATTTAAATTGCTTCACAGAAGGACTCAATTTTAATGATTTAAATTACTACTCAGGTTCCGTTTAATCATTTTCTATAAAAGTACATACTTATTGTCTAATATAACCTTAATACATATATAGAGATAGATGTAGGTTTCATTTTTAGAAGGTAGGTACACACTATTTTCATAACACTGTTTTGTTTCAGGCAACCAGACCTTGCATTTCATTGTTGCACTGTTAGCCTTTCACACACATGCCTTTCTTACCCACAGTTACATGAACTTCATTAAAATAGTACCAAATGGGGGTCTCTTTTACACCCTGCTGCCATGATAGGTGATTCCCTTCAACAATGGAGAATACACTCGGGAAAGGTTTCCTCAGGATTGAATAAATATGTTCTGTTCACTTTCTATTTCCCTCCCCATCCCATGTGTTTATATCAATCAGGTCATTCTACAGGGCAAGCAAGGCAGTTTCTGTTCTAAAACCCATCTCCAAACCAGGTCTGAGGCTTAACTGAAACAGATCTAGATAATCTGTTAACACCAAGAGTATCTGGAATTGATCAGCCACCACGTGCTTGAGCACCTTGCACAGGAAGAGAGTATTAGTCACAGGCCTATAGTTGTTAACATCCTCTGGGTCAAGACTAGGTTTCTTTAGAGACGAGTGATAAGCTTCCTGCAAGAAAGCTGGGACTACTCCCTCTCTCAGTGAGGCATTTCAAAGCTGCTGGACCCAGCTGAAGATCCCCTCCCTGCTAGATTTAATAAGCTGCAAGGGGCAAGCATGCACGTGGTTGGTCGAATTTGACTAAATACCTTGTCCACATCCTCTGGCACCAATAATTGAAACTCATCCCATAACTGAACTAGATGATATTCTGGACACCTCCCCCATTAATACTGCATTAATTGTAGAGTCCAAATCACTAAGAATGTGAGTGACTTTATCTTCAAAGTGTTGTGCAGATGTGTCACAGTGTGCTGACTGATCCAGCCAAACCATAAATTGTGAGAATCCCTATGTGTTTTCTCCCATTGCCAAGTCTAATACTTCCTGGCTTCCTAAAACCATTGTTTGCCATAATGACTGATCCAGAGAACTGTGGCTTGGTTTGTTGGGATTTGATACCCTGGTTTGTTTGGGTCACTTAAACTGTAGTTCTTTGGCTTGGACGTCGTAGGAAAATCTGTGATTTAGGAAATCGATATGTGTTCAGCCAGGTGTAAATGGGGAGAAGGAAAGGGGAAGAATGCACACACAGGCTCATTCATTATCCAACTATGGTCCTTCAGATATCTGAAGCAGGCCAGTGTAGTTCCCTGTATTCTTTCACTTCTCCTTTTTACATCTTTGTTATCTAACAGTTCTGTTGCCTCTCTGAGTGATTTCCTTTGGGTGAATTTAAATATTAGTGTTTAAAGCTTTTAGCAGTTCATTCTTAGCTTGCCTTATTTTCAATTCAAATCTGATTTGCCAGGTCAGGTAAAGTTGTGCCATCGAGTCAGTGTCAACTCCTGGCGACAACAGAGCCATGCAGTTTTTCTTTGGTAGAATACATGGGGTTTTACCATTGCCATCTCCCATGCAGTATAAGATGATGCCTTTCAGCACCTTCCTATATCGCTGCTGCCCAATATAGGTGCTTCCCATACTAGTGGGAATTCGAACCAGCAACCTCTTCGGGCAAGTTACTTCCCCACTGTGCCCAGAATTGGTACTAATTCAAATAAAGATTAAAATCATGTTAACAAAGCTTCTATCTTCCTAAAATAAGCCTTGCCTATTTATTTATTTATTTATTTATTTTTCAAAGAGGTTTTTATTAAAATAATAATATGGTCCCTTATTGCCAGAGGGTTCACAATCTGAAGAAGGAAAAGGAAAAAAGAACATGCTCAGAAACAAGGTAGACAGCAGCGGTAGTCACTGAAGCAATGTTGTACTAGGGTTGAATAGGTTGCTTCCCCACCACCCACTAAATATAAAGAGAATCACCACCTTGAAAGGTGTTTCTTTGCCCGGTTAGCAGGAGACGTATATCCTCCTTCATTCTATTTAACCACACTGGTATCCTTTTTGGATTTATTTGTTTTTTTCTTTTCTATGTCATTTGCGCTTTGACTCAGGTGGTTGTAAACAACCTCCAGGCTTTCTGCAGAGATTCAGTCCTCCTTGTTATACCTTTCTTTTACCTTATCACCTCTCCTCTTGTCAGTTCTATGACTTGGCTCCAAGGTACAATTGATCATTGTATCTAGAAATGTTCTCTATGTTGTGATCCAAAATTGCATTTATCCATCTTGGAACATAGGAAGCGGCCATATACTGAGTCAGACCATTGGTCTATCTAGCTCGGTATTGTCTTCAGAGACTGGCAGCGGCTTGCAGGCCAAGGTTGCAGGCAGGAATCTCTCTCAGCCCTGTCTTGGCGAAGCCAGGGAGGGAACTTGGAAGCTAGATGCTCTTCCCAAAGCGGCTCCATCCCCTGAGGGGAATATTTTACAGTGCTCACACTTCTAGTTTCCCATTCATATGCAACGAGGGTGGACCCTGCTTAGCTAAGGGGACAGGTCATGCTTGCTACTACAAGACCAGCTCAGTGGCAAAGTCCAGATGCTGCCATGAAGATTCTAGAGCTTCCTGGGAGGATCTGTTGGCTTTGGGTCCCCCCTCGTCCGCCCCATCTTCAGGATGCCGCTCCCCACCCAAACGTACCAGGCACATCTGATATTCAAGATGCTTGCGGGCCTCATCGCTGAGGTCTTTTTTACAGAAGAAATGCAACATCTTCCTGCCATGTCTGCTCATCTATCCCAGCTAAGTGGCAGTACATCGAATTGTACTAATTGTGTAGTCGAAGTCACCCATTATTATTAGACTTTCTGCTTTGACTGCCTCTGTGATTTATTACTGTTGGAGTTTTGGTCAGTGGGACAGTGTTACATTCCGAAGATTATATTCTTTGCCTTTTGGTCCATAACAGGACCACCTCCAGTGCAGCTTACAATCACAATGAAACATGGAAACCACAGGCTCACAAGTGTTGACTAGTAGCCAGCCAGAGTTTGTGGTTGCCACTGACTCCATTCCTCTTCCCAACTTGGAGGAGCAATAGGGGCTGGTCCTTCCACTTGCCCTGTCCTTTGGATCAGTGATTGGTTTCATTGTGTCCAAGTGCCTCTGAAGCCCACTGTGCAGTCAGATGAAACCATCACTCATTTAGCACTTGCCAGGTTAAAAGCTTTGCTTGCTGTTGGCAAGGATATTTGTGGACCCCCTAATTAAAAGCTCAAAATATGACAGCACTTTTAAAAAACCGAACAAACCCCAAATAAAATGTCAAGACCTCAAACTTTCTGTTTACCAGTGTCAGATATGTAGGATGAGCAGTTAACAGGCATGCCTGCTTTTTTAAAATCTTTTGCCCGTGGGAGCTTGGGCTAAAACAATGTTAAGAATCAGCATTAAAAATACACGTGCATGCACATATGTGTGTGCGTGTGTGTGTGTAAACTGAACCAGTATTCAAATTTCTGAATGCCAATTCATGTTCTTAGGAACCCAGCTGACAAGGTGGGGGGTGGGACTGTAGCTCAGTAGTAGAGCATCTGCTTAGCACGCAGAAGGTCCCAGCTTCCATCCCTGGCATCTCCAGGTAGGTCTGGGGAAAACCCCTGCTTGAAAACCTGGAAAGCTGCTGCCAGTCAGTGTAGACAATACTGAGCTGTACCAATGGTCTGACTCGGTATAAGGCAGCTTCCTGTGTTCCTAAGGTATCTGTGCGATGTGGTTTGTTTCTGTTTTGTTTTTAGTCCTATCGCACTCTTGTTGCCTTTCAGGTGACTATGTATTTGAAGAAGGGAAGGGAAGCAGTAGGGACAAATTCAATTGAGAGCATCTGTGATGCAGTTAGGATGCAAGTCAGGACTGTGATCTATGTTCAGCGCTGGGGGCCATGTTGGAAATATTAGCAGGAGGCCAGCTGTCAATTTGCAAGGGGAAGCAAAGCAAAACAAACACACCACACGGGCATAAAAATAGGGAGTGACTTGATTGGCCACCAGAACTGTCGGGCCACACAGCAGGCCTGCAGTTTGGTTTGGGTGGGAAAATAAGTTTTGGGTGGTATATAAATATGTTAAATAAATTTTAAAAATAAATATCCCAGGAGCCTTGCTCTCTAGGCATTGATCAGCACTTTTTTCCTAGGACCAGAAGATACATTTCCTGTCCTGCTTACTCAGATTCTGGAGTCTGTCTACTGAAGAGGTCCAGTGACCTACCAGCAATTGCTTGTTCCTTTTTAAGGAACACTGCCTGACATTTTCTTTTCCTGCCTCCTTTTTATTCTGGGGGTAGGCTACAACTTGAAAAAGAGAGTGCAAAAATCATAAAAGCCTACAATTTTAAATTAAATATTGTTCAGAAGTTGCAAACCTGAGAACTTCGCTAGTAGGTACTCTCCATATAACCCAGCTTTCCCCTATTCAAATTGCTCTCCTGTCTCTCACTAAGGGAGCTTCCCCCATATAACCAATCCCTCCCCCCTGCTTGTACCTAACTTCTAACTCACAACCCCCACCCCTGCCTCCTAGCTCACTCTCCAGCCGGCTCCCCACACATGGGGCTATAGATCAGGGTTTCTTAACGTGTGGGTCCCCAGATGTGATTGGACTTCAACTCCCATAATCCCCAGCCCCAGTGACCTTTGGTTGGGAATTATGGGAGTTGAAGTCCAGTTACATCTAGGGACCCACATGTTGAGAATCCCTGCTATAGATCATGGTCTTTCTGTTGAAACTTGGATTTTGTTTTTTACACTCATTCATGACTGTGTGTACTCGTGGGTCAAATGGGCCATAACCCAGAATTTGGCTTTTTAAAAGTCAGTCTGAATGTTTTCATTCATTTGTTTGTTTTTCTTCTTCTTCTGAGAGTCAGGTTTTCAAAGAGTGTGGATGGTGGGGGCTAGCACTGGGAGGAATGAAGGACATGGAGGTTGGCTATAGGGTTCTGTCTGGACCCAAGGATTGTGGTGGTGGGGTGAATATTGTGGTCGGGGAGCAGACAAGCAGGTGTATAGGAAACCACAGCTACTGGAAGTCCTGTTCTGCACACCCTCCTTCTCTCTTCTAGTACCTGATACATTTCCAGAGATGCCACCTGAATTTTTCTGCAGCTGCACAGACTAGAAATAGTGCCTTCAGAATAAAGAGGAACAGAATTGTTTTGCAGGATTTTGAGTATTTGCAGCATATATGAAACGTTCTGTATTGAAACTTAGTTAACCAACTCTTTTTCCTCCTCCTTTGCCTTAAAAAGCATTTGAAAGTATGTTTGTGCGCGTGCTTCTAAAAGGTCCACTGGTGGTTTCCTTCAGAATATAATTTCCTTTCCGTTTTTCTTCTTTTAAAAACTTGTTTTAAAATGTGGTCTTATTGAATTTTTCAATTGCTTTTATGCAAAGTGACCTCAGCTCCAGCTGATGGGGAGTGGGAAATAATATAAATACAAATATTATTCTTTCAGCAATGAAAGAATATGCTAAGCACAACACAGCGTTGCTGCTGTAAAAGGCTAATCTGCTGTTTTATCTTGTAAACTATCAACAGAAATAGTGTGTGGCACGCACATGCTTGCTGAGTATCTGGGACGTGCTTCATGCAGAATTACCATGCACTCTCTACTGCTATTCCCCAAACCCAAATAACCAAATAGTTATTTACTGCTTTCTACCTCTAAGAAAGAAAGAGAAAAGCCACCTAATGGGGAAGTAACCTGCCTAGAGAGCAGGAGGCTTTTGGTTCGAATCTCCGCTGGTGTGTTTCCCAGAATATGGGAAACTCCTATATCGGGCAGCAGCGATATAGGAAGGTGCTGAAAGGCATCATCTCATACTGTGCGGGAGATGGCAATGGTAAACCCCTCTTGTATTCTACCAAAAGAAAACCACATGCCAGGAATCGACACTGACTCAACGACACAACTTTGCTTTTCCTGTAAGAAAAGAACGAAACAATATTTGCCCAAAGTGCTAGTGGAGCAGCTGACAGGGCTTAGTTCCTTCCAGGGCCTCTTGCCATCCATTCCACTATAACCATGGGATTCACTGACTCCTGTTCTTTTGGAGTTCTCTCCACTGATCTAATCATCGCTTTCTCTAATGCCATGCAGAACTAACCATTCCACAGTCCCACAAGGTCACCTGGAGGAATTCTGGAGATGGCGGGCATGTGAATTTGCATGATCCCTGCAGGCAGCAGGTCTTAATCTGAGCCAGGACTTGGCCCCAGAACCTGTTTTCCTTGTCAGGATTTGCCTTGGAACTCCATCTCTGCATTTGGTATCTCATGCTAGAGTAGTGCTAGCCAAGGCCCTGCTAGCAGTCTTTCCTAGCCGCCCAACTCCTGTTCATCAGGGATATAATGGAATACAGAGAGAATCCTCCAGCTGTACGTTTTGGCCCCACTCAGGGGATCATAAGCGTTTTGAATTAGGTTTATATGTTTAGATCACTTGCATGGATAAATTAAGTGGGGGAAAGAATGAGAGCTGCATTAATTTTGAGTTTGGTCTAGCACTGGCTAGCTTCACACCTGATACCTGTTTTAGACGCCAGAATGGTATGTTTTTGTGTTAGATTGCAGGGGAAGAACTGGAATCCAAACCTTCCATATTCTGTTGGGCTGGAAAAGACTCATTAGTCTATAAACCTTCTGTCTGGCGTCCAGGAATCTTTTTCCAGCCCCAGTTGAATTGATTCCCACCCACCCTAACCCCCAGCATCTAGAGTTGGGGCAGGCAATGAGCGGCCTACCTCAATGAGAGGTGTAGTCCAACTGTTTTTGGACTTCCCCTCCCATAATCTCAGCTACAATATATTACAGCTGGGAATGATGAGAGTTGTAGTCCTAAAGCTGCATGTTGTCTGCCCCTGATCTAGTGGCTTGCCTGGACAGGAAGGAAGGTTCATCTGAGCCTGTACAGAGTTCCCCTCACTCGCCACCAAGTTTCAGCAGGCTTGCAAGAGTCTGGGGATACTGAAAGGGTGTGCAAACAAAAAAAGGGCTAGAGAGCGCTGCTTGTGGAGCATCTGACACAGCAGGAATCAAATTAATGGTTCGTTCCAAACAGTAATGTGATGCCCTGGCATGGCAGTGTGTGAAATCTTCTTTTCAAAGAGAGAAGCGTGGCGGGTAATCTCTCTGTGCCAGGCTAATCTCGATATCTGCCGTGTTTCTGAAAGCTTTGTTGCCTTTTGAAAAATCTATTTAATTTTCTCTTGGTGATTCAGAACTGTGTTGATAATACTCTTATCGGCTTCCTTTAAGCCAGACATTTATGCCATGTGCAGATTTGTCTGTGGTGTCTTTTTAGCACTTTTCTGTTGGTTGCTTCTAAGTTTGCCATGTATGTTGCTGGAAGTAAATCCTGCTCCCCGTTATTTTTAAGCAGGGTAGGATTTTTTTTGGCAATTTTGTGACTGGCATTTTTATCAGATTCATTTGAGTTATGCAAAAATGTTTCCCCTCTCTGCCAGTAGGCCACTGTATAATGAAAAAATGATCTGGTGTCTCCTCAATTGATTCCCTCCCAGGGACTCTAGGTAGCCCAAACTTTTTGTTGGCACTAGTGCTGTGAGTGGAAGATGGGATTGGGATGAGAGGTTGGGTTGGGGCTGGGGAAGGTCCAGGAAAGGCCATATTAGGGCAAATAAGGCTTGAGAGCCCATAGACAGAGAGTTGGGTTCTGATCTAGGAGATATTGCCTCGAGTCACATTTCTGCCCTGTGGCCTGACATGTGGCATCCCTTCTCATCCTTGGTTTGCTGTCTGTAAAATGGGAATAAAATCGACCTGCCTCATAGGAAGGGGAGCATAACAAAATATGTCAAGCACCCAGCACATAAACTGCAATACTATATAAATGGGTAATGGTACAATTTTAGATTTTGCATCTGTTTCATATTCTGCAATATCCCATTTTACACTGGCCAGTCTTAAGAGAAGGCTGTTGCCATTTGTAGCCGCTGCCTATAGCATCTGGGCCCTGTAGCCAAGTAGATAGCTTTCTGGAAACGTGAATGTTGAGTTTTATTCCCTATAGGCCATCTGCACTGGTTCCAGCCACTGACTTCTGGAAGCCCCACACAAAGCTCCTCTTTGGATTCTGAGCCTTCAAGCAGGGTTTCTCCTTCCCTTTTCCCACTGTACCTCCATGAGGGCTGAGAACTTGGTTCTTCAATAGAAACTGATATCCTTAAGAACCCATGGTATGCTCCCAGAAATGCTTGATTCTCTGTGTAGTATATGCCTGGCTAAGGTTTTTGCCGTAACTGGCAACTGTTGGAACGACTAGTTAATTGCTGCCATGAGTGAGTGTCCGCATGATATTGATGGCAGACGTGGGCATGGGCACGTGTCTAGAAAGCCTGTATATGGCGGCTCCCAGCTGGTGACGGGACCCTAGAGATGTAACACTTGCCAGTCCTTGCTTGTGTTTGACTTTCTGGTGTGAATAGACCTAAAGAGCTTATAGTGTCTATATCAGGCCTAACACCCACTAACCATTCTAAAACACTGCATAAATAGGTTCAGATGAATATTCATAAGCAAATCTGCCTTATTTCTTAGACTGAAGATTATGCAGAGGTAGCATTCACTCTGTTGGGATGTTGATAGTGAAAAGTAGAAGAGTAAGCAAATGTCATTTATAGCTTGATGGTTGCACGTCTGCTGCTTCAGGAGATGGTGCCATTTTTTTCATTGGGAACAAATAAAGAATGTGTTTCTACCTTGCATGACTCTCAAAGTACAAAGTATCTGAAAACTGTGTTGAGAAAGGTAAAATCTTGAAACTAGGGCCTGTGTTGATGAGGCAGACCTGGTGTGTTTTGGTTTTCTAAAAACGAAACCTTTATTCATCCCCCCCCCCGGCAAATTCTTTGAGAACATCTGTTCTTCCTTAGCGCTTATCTCTCACACCTCTGCTGTTGGTGGCAGTGTGTTTGGTCTGTTTTTTGTTTTGTTTTTTTAATTTTAGATTTTGCAGGGCTGGTGGGTGCACACGTTTTGCAACAGCTGCTGGCAGTCAAGTGTGTTAGGAAGCCACGGGGCTGGGAAGCCAGTGTGCTTTGCTTTCTCCCACAGGACCCTGACTATTCACTGCGTGTGTCTCTGGAAAGGCGGGCAGCACAGAATTCAAGTATGGTAGGATGATTATGCTAGCTATAGGGGGAACTAACAAGCCACTGCACATCAAGCAAGGAACCTTCAGTCTTTTTACTTGAGCTGGCTCCCGAAAGGTGTGTGTGTGTGTGTGTGTGTGTGTGTGTGTGTGTGTGTGTGTGTGTGTGTTGCCAAGTAGGGCTTTGGGAAGCAAATCTAAGGTACTGCCCCCTTTCCCTTGTTCCTCCAGCCATGCAGGTTGCCACTCACCATCTTGCCTGGAGCTGCTACTAGGGGTGTGCACAAAACCGGTGGCATGGTTCAGTTTGAGTCCGAAGTGGACCCGAGCCAGGCCAGTTCGGATTTGCGCCCCCTCAAACTCCCCCCCCCGTTCCGAACTGGTTTGCACATCCCTAGCCGCTACCAGTTTTCTCAAGGCCCATACCTATGTGGCTACATTCTCCTGCATCATGTGCAGCTGGCTTCCCCAGAGAGCTATGCTTTTGGAGGGTCATGTGTAATGCTTTCTTCTTGCTTTGGAGAGCTAGGTGAGAGAAGTGACAAGTGCATGGCACTGCTGCCATAGAGGGTGGGGTTGGGGAGGAGGAGCAGTAGCAGGACAGGTGGACAGTGACCTCCCTCTGTTATTTGCAAGCCTGTGTTAACCTCACTTTCATGCACATTGAATTTGTGGCACATGTTTGGCCTTTGCCCTTGGTATCCTTGCTTCTCTCCCACCTCATCTGCTGGTGAAATTTAGATTGTACATTCTTTCAGGCAGGGACTTGATGCATGTACACGCATTCTCTTTTTTGCTTAAGTTTTGTAAAGTATAATGTACATTGATAGTGTGGTGTGGTAGTAGTTATTCAAAGTGTTTATGAACCAGAGTTGGGAACTGGTGTAAATTAGCTTACTAAAATCAGTCCTTGGTTTATAATCCCCAATCTATAGCACTACAGAATGTGTGTTGGGAGCAGAGAGAATCCTTGTGTTTTTAACTGTGGAGTTGAGCCCTGATTTACATGGTGCCCATGTAAATAGGCTGTGGGGTGTGTGTGTGTGTGCGTGTGTGTGTGTGTGTGCTAAGAATTTGGGGTGTGCAATGGAACCATTCTGCTTTTGATGCAAGCCAGTGCTTTTCGCCGCCGCTGCTGATAGTCTTGGAAATCTTTGTGATGGTAGATCAGCCCCAAGTCCCTTTGTGGTGGCGCTGTTAAATGTCAGCCTGTATTTGAAAAACTGGGACCTGAGTGTGTGATAAAGCCATCACAGCTGTCCTATGTGCATAGAGCTAGGGTGGGCTGTATCTCCTTATCCACTTTCTCTTCTCCCGCCCCCCTCACTTATGTGGACTAAAAATGCACATTTTCCACCTGATTTATAGTCCTTTGTATACTTGAACCCTCCTGAGATGATAAAGCTGTACTTGTGTTGCATGACTTGAGAGCTGGTTTGTTCAAGAAGCTAAAGTGTTAGCTTTGATTCAAGCCCCATCTCTGCCATAGAAAATACTCTGTGACCTTCAGAAAATACCATCTCTCATTCTTTATTCCCCATCTGTACAAGGAGTCATAGTGACTTATGTGGTGGTGGTGATAGGATAAATAGTAAAGATTACAAGCATTTCCTATATCCACAAATTAAACTTGCTTTAGAAATAAGCAATAGGGGAATGTAGAGAAGTGGAAGAGATGAAAATAATCTCAGATACCTATCAGTCCGATACAGACTTCAAAGAATTAAATACTTTCCCAGCTGTGGTTACAGATAGCCAAACCCTGCCAGTACTTCATTAGGCATAACACTGTTGACCTAGCATAACACACGCAGAATAAAATGTGCTTTAGGCACAGGAGTACAGGGAGGAGGAGATGTGGAGCAGTGAGAAGCAAAACTACAATCGCAGAATTACGCTTTGCAGACACAGCCTAACTGAATTACTCAATTTTTACTCTCATCTTCTCTCCCTCTCCCTTTTCTTGTTGATCAGGGTGAAGATTGTTCCCAAAGATTTCTTTAACTAACCTGTGAAATCCTGCCTGACCTCCAAACTGGCGATGTCAAGGGTACCGAGTCCTCCTCCTCCGGCAGAGATGTCAAGTGGGCCTGTTGCAGAGAGCTGGTGTTACACTCAGGTAAGTCTGTGGTTTGGAATTCCTTGTGGAAGGAACAGCCCTGTAGCCTGGTGGGGCCAGTGAGCACACTCCCCTACCTAGGATTGGGCGGGGGGTGGGGAGTGGATTGGCTTTCAAATTTGTGACATGACAATGACAGCTTCCATTTAAAGAATGACAGCTTGTTTCAAGAACAGGAATAATTATAGAGGCAGGGCTGCAGAAATCCACTAGTCTACTAGTCTAGTGACGAATGAAAAATAATGCCTAGCGAGTGAAAAAAGACCTGATGAGCAATGTACCAACATATAGCTTGACGAGTAAAGTATTTTGTCTGGCTGATGAACTGAGCCAACATTTCTTCATCCTCAATTATAGGTGTTCTTGTTTTAATGGAGTGGTGCTGGTCCTCCCTCCAAAAGTACAGTAGGACTCCAAAAGTCTGATCACTCGAGAGATTTCCCCTCAGGTAGGGTGGATTTTCCATGATCACAATTGCCCTATGATTACTTAAGTGATCCTGAAAAATACACCGTGATCCTTGAAGAGTTAAATATTAGAACATCCTTCTAATTGGCTAGAGTTAGACATCACCCCTTGGACTTTCCTTTGCTGTTTTTTATTTTGTTTTAAGTGTGTCTTCTAGCCAGCCAGTAATAAAGAAGCATATTTGTTTGCCTGCAATAAGTGGTAAGAGTTTGTTCTGAAATCATTATGATAGTGAGAAGTTGGAGCACAGTCGGGTGCTTAAAGGGTGTAATAAGAGGTAAGTTTAAGTGATCTGGAAAAGTATGTATCCCAAGTTACCCATTACTCTTTTAAAGCATCCACTGCACTCACAATCATAGTGACCAAAAACGTAATGAAGGTAATGAAGAAAACAGAGCCCTCGAGAAATAGAAACACTGCTTTGCCACCTACACTGTATTTGGGCCAGGGCTTCAGCACCCCAGAGTTGCACCACTTGCCCTCATATTTCTGATTTCCCCCTGAAGTGTGCAAAGCAACTTGAGAACTTTTCAGGGTTCCTATCCAGCAACCAGTAAAAAATCTCAATTATTTCTCACAATTTGTATCCAATTGTTAAGTTAGTTCTTTATATGGTAACCAATCTAAAAGTTTGTCCTGGCTGTCTGAGAAGAAAATCTAAAAAGAAATCAGGAACAAGACTAGAAGGAGGGACCCTCAAGGAAAAGTTGAGAAGCCTTTGGATGGGGTGCCTGAAGATCTTCATTTCTGTTCTGTCCTTCCAGGATGGAAATAGGCATGGAAAAACAAATGTTTTCCAAAAGGTCTGAAGGAGGTTCCAACCTCAAATTGGTATGTTAAGGGATGCCAAAGGACAGATAGTAACTGATTCTGAGAAGATCAAACAGAGATGGAAGGAGTATACTGAAAATCTGTACAGCAGGGATGTCAACATCCAAGATACTTTAGAAGATATTCCCTGCTTGCAAGAACCTCTAGTACAGGAAGATGAAGTTAGATCAGCACTCTGGTCATTACCAAGTCGGGAGGCTACAGGAATTGATGGAATAGCTACAGAAATATGGCAAGCAACAGAAGAAGAATCAGTCAAGGCTATAACCAAACTATGCCAGCAAATTTGGAGAATGACACAGTGGCCAACAGATTGGAAGAGGTCAGTCTAAATACCCAT
Organism: Hemicordylus capensis; assembly: GCF_027244095.1. NCBI lineage: Eukaryota > Metazoa > Chordata > Lepidosauria > Squamata > Cordylidae > Hemicordylus > Hemicordylus capensis. Next base: position 39,314,340 of record NC_069662.1, read on the forward strand.
ACCAAAGAAAGGAGACTTAACAAATTGTGCAAACTATCGCACAATTTCCTTAATTTCACATGCTAGCAAAATAATGCTCAGGATCATCCAATGCAGATTAAAACCCTACATAGAAAGGGAAATGCCAGATGTTCAAGCTGGTTTCAAAAAAGGCAAGGAACAAGAGACATCATTGCTGATGCACGCTGGATAAGTGAGAAAGCCAAAGAATACCAGAAAGAAGTCAATATGTGCTTTATTGACTACAGAAAGCCTTTGATTGTGTCAACCATGTCCAGTTGTGGAATATCCTTAGGAAAATGGGCATCCCAGAACATCTCATTGTTCTCATGAGAAACCTATACACAGGGCAGGAAGCCACAGTCCAGACGGAACATGGTAAATCAGACTGGTTCCAGATTGGCAAAGGGAGTAAGATGAGGCTGTATACTTTCTCCTTATTTATTCAGCGTATATGTTGAACATATACTGAGAGAAGCTGGATTGAAAGAAGATGAGTATGGTTTTAAAGTTGGAGGAAGAAACATCAGTAACCTGTGCTACGCTGATGACACCACTCTGATCGCTGAGAATGTGGATAATCTGCAAGCTCTAGTACTGAAAGTCAAGGAGCACAGTGAAAAAAATGGACTATGACTAAATGTAAAGAAGACTAAACTAATGACAACAGGTACAGCAACCAGCTTCAGAAATGATAATGAAGACATTGAAGTGGTGGATAGCTTTTGCCTTTTAGGATCGACCATCAACAGTAAAGGATTCAGCAGTCAAGAAATACACTGTAGACTATAGCACATGGTAGGGTAGCAATGAAGGCCTTGGAAAGGATATTTAGATGCTGTGACGTGTCTATACCTACAAAGATTAGAATTGTTTGGACCATGGTTTTTCCCGTGACACTCTATGGATGCGAAAGCTGGATTTTGAAGAAGCAATATAGAAAAAGTTTTGATGCTTTTGAACTTTTGGTGCTGGATAAGACTTATAAGATACCACAGACAGCCAGGAAAACAAACAAATGGATCTCAGAACAAATCAATCCAGAATTTTCACTCAGCAGAAATGACCAGGCTCAAACTATCATACTTCGGACACTTTATGTGAAGACCCAGCTCCCTTGAGAAATCTTTAATGCTGGGAAAAGTTGAAAGAAGGAGAAGAAGAGGATGACCAGCAGCAAGGTGGATGGACTTGATTACGACAGCAATGAATGCACCACTGGGAGACCTTAAAGGCCAAGTTGAAGAGAGATCATCCTGGAGAGAATCGATCTTTGTGTTTGCTAAGAGTGAACACCGACTTGACAGCACTTAATCAATCAAAGTATGGCCAAGTTTGTTGTTTGGGTGGAGACTGAAACTGAGATACCTGGACAAGTGTCAAAGACAAGCTTTAACATCTTTATTTCTTGTGAAACAAACAAAAATGCCAGTCACATAATTGTGATTCATTCTCTCTCTCTCTCTCTCTCTCTCTCTCTCTCTCTCTCTGCGTGAAGGAGTGAGGGGAAAGATTGCAGACTTTCCTTCCCCCCACATCCTCCTTCAGCAGTGAGAGGGGCGGGAATGAATTTGTGCTGTGTGCCAGGCCAAAAAATTTAAAAAGCCTGTGTAGAAATGTGGTTGATCCACCTAACAAGGCTGGCTTACAGGCCTGAAAAGGGACAAGAATATCCAGTTGTAAACAGTGGGTGTAATACCAGCTTGCATTCACTGTACCTTGCTTGAATTGTAGTGATCCCAGGCAAGCATTTTGTGCTGCTGAGTTCTGCTTTCTATAAACAACTTAGATTGACTTATAAAACCTTGAAGGTCAAATTGTGCCAGCTTTAGCAGTAATAATGAATGTGGTGTGTTGTGTAAAAGCATGGGGTTCCCAGATTTATTTGCTGCTCCTGCCATACTTCCCAGGCGTGGACTTTGGCCTGCCATATTCTAGCTGCCCTGTTAAGGCAGCCTTGTAATTAAGCCCACAAAATGTAGCAGCCTGCAGTGGTTATTACTCATCTGCTTTAGCGGGCTTACCCTTGGTGGTGGTACTGCAGGGAACTTTTTTTGTGCATTATCATTGCAGGGTCTCTGGAAATCAGTGTGGTCATAGCTGCATCACAGTGTATGAAAATATGACCTCTTGATTGTGTATTGATTATCTAATCCAGGCCTTGACAAATTTTATTTGAATCTAGAAGCCTGCCCCAAAATTTGGGAGCCAGACAATGGGCACTTGGGGGGAGGATAAATTACCTTCTCTTCCTCCCCTTTACAAGTAAAATACTTAGTTAGAACAGAAATAGGGTTGCTTGGGCCAAAGAAATATTTCATTAATTAACTCTCCCTAGTCTAGGTGCAACAGTTAAATTTCTAGGCTCCCTGGTGCCTGATATAAGCAAGAAAAGTGCTCTTGGTTGGTCTTAAAGAAAAAGCCAGCTTTCACACGAGGGCAAAAGCTTTCTTAAATGGAGTAGCCTCTGATGCAGCATCCAGCACTTGAAGACTGTGAATCTAAGCTTTCTTAAAACAAAATCTAATCTTCATGGATGCAAGGAAAGAAACGGTTTAAAGAAGTCTGTGTTCATGTACAAGATTTTTCAAAGGATGCAACTGTTGATCCCTTTTCTGTGTGTGTTTGACACATGTCATGCTTCCTCCAAGGTGATATTTCTCAACCTTTTAAGTAACAAGTACCCCCTGAGTTTTGAAAAATTTAAGTAGCACAATATGTTGGTGGCTATAGGCCACCTTCAGCCTCAGAGACGAGATGCCTCTAAATACCAGTTGCAGGGGAGCAACAGCAAGAGAGAGGGCATGCCCTCATCCTATGGGCTTCTTGGGGGCATCTGGTGTGAAACAGGATGCTAGACTAGATAGGCCTTGGGCCTAATCCAGCAGGGCTGTTCTTAACTTTTCAGAGGATTTTGTATTTACAATAATGTGTGCTGTATGTTGGGAAAGGACTGTATATATAGGGTTGTGACATGAATGATGCCCAATCTAGTGTGTGTAGGGCTCCACCTCTTACACTGGGTGCACAGCCTGAGTGTGTACATGGGCAAGAAGTTATGTTGGCCAAAAGCTACAAGGGATGAGCCCAGTGCCATCAAAGCATGGCACATCAAATTATTGCTGAGACATATGAAGCAATACACATTGTATGGCATGCCAACTTCTTTGCCATCATTTTGAGAGGAGAAAGGAACAAGACAGAGAGACGAGAACAGAGGGGTAGGGGGGGAGGGAGAGAGAGAGAGAATGAGAATTCTAGGCATTAACCATCAGCAAAGACTGAGGATCAAAGACATGCAGGCACTCTTTTCTCCATCCTCCTTGCTGGGCTTTCCCCCCTCTTGTCTTGTACTTCTCTGCTTGTGTCTTATGTACCCCTAAGGGTGCACACACCACACATTGAGAAACTGTGCTCTAAGGAGCTCAGGGCAGCATACAGGGTTCTTCTCCCTCCCTTTTATCTCAACAACTTTGTTAGGTAGGCTAAGAGAGAGTGACTGGCCCAAGATCCGGTGAGCTTCATGGTTGAGCAGGGTCTTGAACCTGAGTCTCCCTGGTGTTCTGCTTCCTTCTTTTGGAGTTATCCCTGATAGCTAGTTATAATTATGCACATGAATGTGCCCAGGTGTTCACTTCCAGAAGCCATATAGCAACCTTACTTTGAAGTAACAATGAAGGTAGATTCTTGGGTCTCTCTCAAGTTGAATTGTTGCAGGCCATGTGTACCAGGTTAATGACTGTGGCAACCTCTCAGTTGACTTTGGCTCTGTACCCATGAATCACAGAGACCAAATGCTCCTCTTCACCTCTGGGTGAGGGAAATGACCATGGAAGTGGTGTGGTGCTTCTGACTGGAAAGCCTCCAGTTGGCACACATGGACCCTTTTGGATTATTTCTTGTGCTTCAAAAGGTAGGAGAAGTGTTCAGATGGTATTTATCACCTTTCATTGTTCCCTAATATGAATGAAAGGTATTCCCTCTAAGGCTTCTTAGATCATTAACTGATGGGGTTCTCTGGGTTCTGTCTTTAGATCATCTTGTTCTTTGTTAATGATGTGTCTGAGCTGCTGGTTGTCACTGTGTGTTTCTGTTTGTTTTTAAGATTAAAGTGGTAAAATTCTCCTACATGTGGACCATCAACAACTTCAGCTTTTGCCGGGAGGAAATGGGTGAGGTCATCAAAAGTTCAACCTTTTCATCAGGAGCTAATGATAAATTGAAATGGTAAGGACCACCACATGATACATATTTGACTGCAATGCACAGTTGAACTGGGGAACAATAAGAGATATTTCTTCAATATTCGTTCACAGCATGTGATACTTGAACTGGGTTCAGGAATCCAGCTCAGCCACCGGTTCACTGAACAGCCTTGGGCAGGTTGTGATTGCTCAGCCTTAGTAGTGCTGTGATTCACAGGGAGTTCTCATGAGGATGGATTTTTTTTTAAAGGAGCTGTTGACTTCAGTGCTTAGAGCTGGGTTACCTGGGAGAGCGCCGCCTTCTGCATGATTCCCACCGCACATTAAGATCATCAAGAGAGGTCCATCTCCGTATACCACCAGCTCGTCTGGTGGTGACTCGGGAGCAGGCCTTCTCTGTAGTTGCTACAGGGCTGTGGAATGTGCTCCCTATAGATATTCATGGTTTAACATCTTTACTAGAATTTAAAAGAGCCCTTCAGACACACTTTTTCAGCCAGGCTTTTAATAATCTCTGAAAGTTTTAAATTTTTAATTGCTGTTTAAATTTTTTTGATTGTTGTAATCTTTGAATGTTTTAAATTTTAATTGTTTAATGATTGGTTTTATTCTGTTTTTATTGTGTTTGTTTTTATAAACCACCTAGAGCCTTTGGAGTCAGGCGGTATATAAATAAAAATAAAATAAAAATAAAATAAAATAAAATAAAATAAATTCTTAAGGGAGTTGTAGATATGATATACCAGCATGCTTTGTGTGAGCATTCCAACATTTTCCCTATGTCCCCCAATAGCATCGTCTTCATTCAGAATGTGAGTAAAACATTTCATTGAATGAACTGGAAGGGGCCAATACATGTTTTCATTTGTTGGCTTGTAGCAAGGCTGTGCATTGTAGGCTGCAGTGTGCCATAAGCAAAAAGCCACTGGTGCATACCATGAGAGCAATAACTCCAAATGACTCAAGCAAGTGAACCAAGCCACAAACTGCAGAAGGAAGAAACACATCCAGGGTCACTGGGTAGTCTGAACTGGGGAAATAGTCTTTTCTGACCCCTGCATGGTGGTGATCAGAGCCTCTGAGTATGAATAAAGCCCATCTGCTGAGGAATCCAAAGCAAGCAGGTTGAGTGCAGCTGTATCTTACTCAACAGCCTTACTCAAAAGATGGGGTTGTCATTGACCCCCCCCCCAAAAAAAAAGAAAGAAAGAAAAAGAAAAGAAAAAAAGGATGTGGGGAACTCATCCATACAAGGGATAAAAACATTGAGAACCAGTGGCCTGTTTTGGAATTTGTATGGCATAGTGTAGGGGATTAAAGACTTTGTCTCAGAGGAAGCTCACATGAGGGAAAGAAATGCTGAATCATCCCTGCTGAGCTGCCTGGCTAGGCTTCTCCTAAAACTATTATTTATTATCAGTAGGTTCAAAATGCTGCCACCACCACCCCTCTTATCGACAGAACTTGAACCACCCTGGGCTTGGGGTGGGCTCCCAGGGAAAACTCTCTTTATTTTGCTATTTGATAAATACAAAAACCTTCCACATGTAGGCTTACACGTGATGAGAAAACTGATAGTAGTTGAGTGCTTGAGGCACTCAGAGAAATCCAGAGAAATTTTGCACCAGAGAAATCCCCTTTTCTGCCTCCCCCATTTTCCTGAGTTACAAACCAACTCTGAGAGGCTAGTAAAAAGGAAAGGGTAAAAAAAGTTTTATTCAATTACTATAGACTGCTTCTGTCTGAGGCTTCTGCATATATCTATATCTTCTTCTTAGATATACTCAAAATATTTAGTAATTTACAAAAATACAGTGGGTATAGGAAAGAATCACCCCCTTTGATAGACCTTAAATTCTGGTTCCCTTACATCCTGAAATGAAAACACAAAGAAAATTCCCTTCACCAGCTGTACTTATCCAATGCAACCTATAACATCCAACTGAAAAACATCACAATTACAGTCCAGAAAAAGTGTCAGAAATAAAAAACAAGAATTACTGAGATTGAAAAAGGATCACCCCCCCCCCATGTCAATATTTTGTTGAACCACCTTTTGCTTTAATAACAGCCTTGAGTCTGTTGGGATACTTATCAACCTTGCACATCTAGACGGAGCAATATTTGCCCACTCCTCCATACAGAACTGTTCAAGTTCGGTCACATTGGATAGTAGGTGTTGGTGGACTGCTATCCTCCCTGGATCTGGTTGGCCCTCCAAACTGGATGGAAGAGCAAGGAGGAAACTGGTAAAAGAGGTTACCAAGAGGCCAATGGCCACTCTGAAGGAGTTAAAGGACTTCATGGCAAAGAGTGGTTGTTCTGTGCATGTGACAACAATTTCACGAGCGCTCCACAGATGTGGCTTGTTCAGGAGGGTCGCAAGGAGAAAGCCACTTCTCAAGAAAGGCCACATTAAAGCTTGTTTGAGCTTTGCCAGAAGGCACCTTGAAGATTCTGATGCCAAATGGAAAAAGGTCTTATGGTCAGATGAGACCAAGATTGAACTATTTGGCCTCAACACCAAACAGTACACCTGGCGTAAATCCAACGCAGCTCACCATCCAAAACACACCATACCTACAGTGAAGCATGGAGGTGGCAGCATCCTGTTGTGGGGGTGTTTCTCTGCCTCAGGGACTGGGGCTCTCGTTAGGGTCGGAGGAAAAATGGATGGGGCAAAATACCGTCAGATTCTGGAAGAAAACCTGCTACCCTCTGCCAGACAGTTGAGGATGGGCAGAAGATTCACCTTTCAACATGACAACGATCCGAAGCACACAGCAAAATTGACCACACAGTGGCTGAAGGAGAAAAAAGTGAACGTCCTCATGTGGCCCAGTCAGAGCCCAGACCTAAATCCCATAGAAAATCTGTGGAGAGATTTGAAGATAGCAGTCCACCAACATCTACCATCCAATGTAACCGAACTTGAACAGTTCTGTATGGAGGAGTGGGCAAATATTGCTCCGTCGAGATGTGCAAGGTTGATAGAGAAGTATCCCAACAGACTCAAGGCTGTTAATAAAGCAAAAGGTGGTTCAACAAAATATTGACATGGGGTGTGTGTGTGATCCTTTTTCAATCTCAGTAATTCTTGTTTTTTATTTCTGACACTTTTTCTGGACTGTAATTGTGATGTTTTTCAGTTGGATGTTATAGGTTGCATTGGATAAGTACAGCTGGTGAAGGGAATTTTCTTTGTGTTTTCATTTCAGGATGTAAGGGAACCAGAATTTAAGGTCTATCAAAGGGGGTGATTCTTTCCTATACCCACTGTAGGTTGTCTTAGGTGCAGTTAAATGTTTATGGAGTATTTTGCAATGCCCTAAGTGGGTTGGGTGTAGGCTTGTGTTGCCTTATTTAATTACGTTGCAGGTAAACAATACCAGAATGGTATCAGGGATATACAAAGCGCGCACACAAAGAAATATAAGTTTCTAACGCAAAGTCTGGCTAAACAAACCTTCCTCTAAATTAATCTTCCCGAAGCCAAAGCCCAGGCTTCCTTTTCTTGAACTCACCAAACTCCTGTTGAAAACCAAGCCCCTGCTGTTCTATCTTCCAAGAGCTGCAGTCATCCTGTTGCAGCAAACTCCATTGCCACAGGTGCCCTTGCTCTTCCAGCACAGAACTTCCTTTCTTGTTCCCAGAATTCCCCGCAACAGCTCTCTAGCCCCCCCCCCCAGTGGACTGATTGGGCGATCTCTGTAGGTCACCAGCCTGTCAGTAAAGACAAGGGTTCACGTCTGGTTAACTCTTCAGAGGGAGGGGAGACTGGTCACTACATATAGCCACATGTTACTCCATCACGAGATAGGGCTATTGACACTTCCCTGCCATACTTCTGTGCATCCCACAGAACGTGGGTCCATGACAGCTCTGAACGTGGAAGCTTGCTTCTGCCAGCAAGTTAGATTCACTGGATTGGAGCAAATGACTGGATGGAGATGAAGAGGGTTTCTCTGTTTTTGCAGGTGTTTGCGTGTGAACCCAAAGGGCTTGGATGAGGAGAGTAAAGATTACCTTTCACTCTACCTGTTACTGGTCAGCTGTCCAAAGAGTGAGGTCCGAGCCAAATTCAAGTTCTCCATCCTGAATGCAAAAGGAGAAGAAACGAAAGCAATGGGTATGCATAGTTGGTGGTGGTTGAATACTTGTGTTTCACATGGAGATCAAATAACAGTCTCAGCTGTATCTTAATGGGTGTGTGTGTTCTTTAAAAACAAAAAACTACCTTGCATGTTTTCAGAGAGCCAGCGAGCTTATCGGTTTGTGCAAGGCAAAGACTGGGGATTCAAGAAGTTTATTAGAAGAGATTTTCTCTTGGATGAGGCCAACGGACTCCTTCCAGATGACAAGCTCACTCTCTTCTGTGAGGTAAGGAGGGAAATGCTGCAAAATCTTCTTTCATTTGGGAAATAAAGCCAGGATGTTCATCAGAGTGCTTCTGCCATCTCTGCTCCCTTTACAAAACCAAGTCCTTGTTTGTTGTCTTTCTGAAAATAGCTCGATCCTCCTATTGCATGGTGATGGTAGACAGGCAAGCCCCTCCATCTGTCCATATTGGGGTCTAAGTACAGTTTATGGTGCTGGAAGGAACATTGAGTGATGACCTTGAGTTTTTGGTGGGGCTGGGTGGGTTTGCACTTTTTTGCCTGACTCCGTGGGGTGTGGTTTGGCTGATGTGTTTGAGTTGCCCGGAGATACTGCTCTGTACGCACCTTTTCTGATGCACTGGCTTTGTGGCATGCTTTCACCTGGATTACACAGGTTGATTGGTGGGTGAGGGGGCTGCGGAAGCTGGTGGGTGGACCAGCTTGGCTGAGGGGTTTAGAGAAGGCAGCCTTTGAGCCCCCACCCCAACTCTGTGATTCATTCTCCAGAACGCCTCCTAAAATAGGTAGGCTCTTCATAGGTTTTTGTCAGCCAAGAATGCATCTGGGATTGGGGGACAATCTGGAACCCAGAAGCTGCACTCAGGAATGTGCTGGCTTCTGCTGACGCTAAGAGGTTTTCCTGCCATTTAGGTAGGTATACCATATGCTCAGCTAACTGTTAAAAAAAAAAAAAAAAAAGCTTTTGGCCACAGGTGCCTACAGCTGTGTTTCCATTTAGCAGGAGTAGGTTTAGGTTTTTTCTCTCTGCCGAGGCTCTCTAAGGATTCTATCGTGTTTGGTGAACTGAGAGACTGTTGCGGGGGATTCTGTTTCCTTTAAAACTTGCATACTGTGTAGGAAGAGCATTTGTCTGCCTCTCTTACATTTTAACTGTTGTTCTGCTACCTGTCTGCTGTCACCTGCATCAACACGGGCTGAGTATGGGCCCTGCCATCTGAGACACTTCTCTGCATTCACCATCCCAGCTGCTCTCTGTTTTACTGGCTAGCATCTCTGGTCCTTTAGCTGCCACCTAGGTTGTGTTAAGATCATTGAGTTTTCCGGGTGAGGTGACTGCTGTGTCAAGCTGGTAGGAGCAAGACTCTTTATATTGCACGGCTGCACTGCACTGCTCGGGACAGATGGCAGCATCCTGCAGGTCTGCCTTTTGTTAAATGAAAGCGGAGGGGCTTTTTAGCACTTCTGACTGTGAAGATCCTGACCATGATCCAGCCACAGTCAAGCACTTCTAAGGGCCACTGATCATGATGAATGAGATTCTAAGCACATTTTTAACTCTCCCGCTGAACTCAATGAGGCTTGAGAGTGCTGCTTGGTAGCTGGATTCATATAAGTTTATATGGATACAGGCAACCTGTGAACCCAAAGGCAGTGGATTGCTGAGCTGGGCCTTCAGTGTAGACTTGCAAAATAAACCTCAGTTTATACTGGGAGCTTTTGGGGGGTCAGCCTGATTGACCAGGGTCTGGGAGCTTGCAACAAGGATAAATATTTCAGTTGTGCCCTGCTTGTGAACTGCTGTTCTCCAAGGGAACTGGAGTGCTAGACCATTGGTGTGACCCAGGTTGGCAAAGTGTTCTGTGCATGGTCCCTGCTTCCTCTTTGGACTAGCTTACCCCTCAGACTACAACGAGCGTAGGCACATCCATGTCTGTGCTGTGCCTTGGGTAGCTTTGGATTTATAACTGAGTTTATCCTGCCATCTCAAAGTCACTTCTGCATGGTGTCAGTTGCATGTCACTTTGACCTCAGTCACACTCCATTTTTCATTGATCTGTCTGGAATGAAGCCAACATGAACTTGGCGTGCATCCAACCATTCAAAAGTAACATTGAAAAGGATCTTAAGGTCCCTTTCGATAAAAAGTCACCAATGAAATAGCCTTTAACTTTACCTGGGCGGGGGGGGGAGCGGTTTGAGTAGCTATTCCCTTGTCTTAGAGCAGTGTTCTTCACTACAAGGCCCATGGGCCAGTGGCGGCCCCTGACTTGCCATTCGTCCTGCTGCTGCTAGCCCCCTGGCTGTCCATCCGCCTCCAGCTTGCTCACGGGGCAACAATAAAGGAATTGATGCTCCCGGATCTCCCTCGCCTTCTTCCTGCCTCTCCCCAACTTCCTGCAGGTTTGTGTGGTGCTACGGTTGAAGGAGCCCTTACCACTCCAGGCAGCGTGAGCACCAGGATTTTCAACAGGGAGTTGATGTGTCCCTGCTCACGTTGCTCCGGGTGGTAAGAGCTGCTTCAGTGTTAGCGCCCCCCAAACGGGCAGAAAGTAGGGCAGAGACCGGAGGAAAGTGAGAGGGAGCAAGAGAGGGAGAGCAGAAGGCCAGGGATGGGGCCTGCCCCAAGGGGGCTAGCGCTGGGCCAGATTACTTAGCAGGGGCGGGGGCTGAGTGGAGCTTTGGCAGGCCGGTGGGCTTGGCAGGGGAGTGGTTGGATAGAGGGTGCCTTAAAAATTGGCAGTGTCACCCCCCCTCAAAAAAAAGGTGGGGCTGCCCTGGGCTACTTGGTGTTGCTGGTCGCCATTTCAAAGACCATTGTCTTGGGGAGTCTCAGGTTAGTTTTTGGAACCCCTATACTAGCTAAACTTTAGGCTTTGTTTTTGAAGGAGTTGGTGCCTGACTTCTGCTCAAGTTTAGGGACTGATAAATGACCATCTGTGAGGCCAGGAAGGAATAGGACTGTTGGGTGAATTCAGATGAGCATATACCACGGTAACCTAGTGTTGTCTGCGTAATCCTTTGAAAGGTTGGTCTCTCGTACCCAACCAAGTGACAAGAAGCATTTTACCACATACCTAGACCTGGCTAAAATTTTGGTGACATAGTGGATTGTTCTTACAAGAGCTTACAGAAAGCTGGGGATCCTAGTGTTTTCTTGAACATCACACTAGCTGCACTTGGTACAAGGTTACCTGTATTCCCCTACTGAAATAATTTTGCTTGATAGCTTTGCTTGATAGTCTTCTGGGGCTATATGGAGCCTAATAGGCACGTTTACCTGTGGTGCCCTTGCTTTTTGTCTGTAGCATACAGTGTCTGGGTGGAAATTAGTTGCATCTGGCTGATCTGTGGGGTGCATGGGCCTGTCTTTTAGGCAGAGGTGTCAACTATATCTACATGGATTTTTTTAATTCCTCAGATTTGGATGGAAGTCCTATGAAGCTGCCTTATACTGAGTCAGATCCTTGGTCCATGTAGCTCAGTGTTGTCTACATTGACTGGCAGCAGCTTTCCAAGCTCTTTCCCAACCCTACCTGGAAATGTCAGGGATGGAACTTGGAACCTTGTTGTGACTCCTACCAAAGCCAGAGGAGGGTGGGGCAGGGGAGTTCACTGGAGTTGAATCTTGGTTTGTAAGGGATTCACAGTAGGTTGCCCCCATCCACTTTATTTTAATGGGGGACAAACCACTCTTTCCACATCAGATTCCTGGGGGAGGTTAAAGTGACAAACCCTCCCCAAAAAGGCTGAGCAGTCCTAGGCCTTCAAAGGCATGTGACTAAGGCAGACCCAAAATGAAGAGTAGCACACTTCAGTAACAAGGATTTACTCTTAGATTTAAAGAGAAAAGTATACAATAAGAACAATTGTCTTTTCATAAAACAGATTATAAGAGAGTGTTTTCATTAAATTAGGCAACTTGGATTCCAAGCAATACAGAAAAGAAAAATCACTTTCCTCATGTGTCTTAACTCTACTGGTCCTTATTACTCACAGGCTGCAGCCTTCCCATGTCCCCAGGAGCTCAGGGCCCTCTCGGGACAGACTAACTAAGACAGCGCTGCTCCATTTCGACTCCCATAATTCCTGGCTTTGGGCCACTCTAGCTTGGGATCATGGGAGTTGTAGTCCAAAACAGCTGAGGGGCCTAAGTTGAGCAGGCCTGAACTATGAGAACAAAGCTTTCTCTTCTTCAGTAGGTGGCTGTGTAGGTAGTTCCTGTTTGTAATTTGTGATTGTTTAGCAAAGCACCAAGAGGAAGCTGCCCACTCCAGTTACGAAGTAGACCAGAGCCTTATTATTGCAGTTAGTCAAGAACAAGCAGGAAGATTGTAGTGCAGTATAAAGTAAATAAGATTTATTAGGCTAAATACATTTGAGATAGGAAAGATCTATCCTAACTATGAGCTACATAGTGAATAGGAGGGGAGAGAGAGAGATGCTCACATCTGCTCTCCAAGGAGAAAGGAAGTAGAACTGACTCACTACAGGAAATACCTGAGGAGTCAAGGCAGGGGTCATAGAGTAGAGGAAAAGCAGGGACAGGTGAGGGGATCCTCACTAAGTACCTCTACTCCCAATGCCCCTAGTGGTCGTTAGGATCGTTGGCATGAAAGGTCGATGCACTGGAACTCAATCTCCAACACCCCTTCTCATCGCCTGTCACACCGGCTCACAATTCCCATCTTCTCCCAAAGCCCTTGGAATCTGTCTCTAGGCAGTGGTTTAGTCAATCCAACAGCCACCATCTCTTCTGTTGGGCAGTACTCCAACTGGATCGCTCCCTTTTCTTGCAAGTTCCGAACATAGTGGTACTTTGTGGGAATGTGCTTAGTTTGACACTTCATCTTGTCTATTTGGGAGATCGGGATGCAACTCTGGTTACCCTGAAGCATGGTTGTGAGCTTTGGTTCCGCAGTCCCAAAAGTCCAGTAGTAGTTGGTGTATCCACACCACTTCTTGGCATGCTTCAGCTGCAGAAACATATTCTGCTTCTGTGGATGAGAGCACAACAAGTGACTGCTTGCAGCTAGCCCAATTTATGGCTCCACCTCCATACAAGAATAGATATCCACTTGTGGAATCAGGATCTGCATCCATGTACCCCACGAGCCTGGGATTGCTGTTTGCTGGAATCTCTAATGCATAGTCAGTGGTGTCCTTCAGATATCTTCTCAGTCTTTTGACTGCAATCCAGTTGTTGTGGGTTGGTGCACTCACTTTTCTGCTCAGGATTCCTACTGCTGAAGCAATATCTGGCCTTGTTACTGTGGCTGTATACAGAAGCTTTCCAACTGCCTTTCTGTATAGATTGTTGGCTGGTAAAGGCTCGTTGTCTCCATCTTGTTTCCAGAAATTTGTATCCATTGGTGTACTGACTTCATTGGCATCTGTCAGTCCCAGGCATTGTAGAAGATCCATTATCTTCTGCTTTTGGTTGAGAAGGAATGTTCCATCCTTTTCTCTTTCTGTTTGGATGCCTAGTTAATAGGAGATGCTTCCGAGCTCCTTCACTTCTATTTCCTTGTTCAAGTGCTGCACCATCTCATAGCTGTCTTGTTCTTCTTCATATGCACAGATCAGGTCATCTACATAAGCCAGAACATAAGTCCATTTATTGTCTCTGAATCTTGAGTATAGGCAAGGATCAGCTTTCCTTGCATGAATCCCTCTTTAAGAAGTAGTTGATTCAACTTTTAATTCTATGCTCTGGCTACTTGCTTCAAGCCATAGATGCTCTTTTTTAGTTTACACACAAGCCCCTTCTTTCCAGGTACCTCAGAGCCTGGTGGCTGTTGCATGTATATCTTCTTCAATTTCCCTATGAAGGAAAGTGGTCTTTCGTCAAAATACACTACATTACAAATTCTGACCTTTCCACTTATAGGATCAAGGATTCTGTATCCCCTTCCGCCAGGGACATATCCAGCCAACACTCCCAGTTTGCATCTGCAGTTGAGTTTGGTTCATTTGGCCTTCAGAATATATGCATAAGCCTTTGATCCAAACACTTTGATATGGTTTAGAGGAGTTCCAGTGCATTGACCTTTCGCACCAACTATTCGAATGACCACTAGGGGCATTGGGATAGTTGGCATGAAAGGTCAATGCACTGGAACTCCATCTCCAACAGTGCCCGCCCAGGCCTCAGGATTGGTCCTTCTATTTTGAATTTCCCAGGCTTTTTCTCTTTTTAGGAAAGGCCTAGCCTGCCAGCAGTTGCTCTGAGTTAGTCCTGGTCCTTCCCCAAAGCCCTACCATCACTACACACCTTCTGCATGCAAAACAGGTGCTCTACCGCTGAGCTATGTCCCCATCCCCCGTGGGCAGATGTGCTGGGAAAACCTACCTTTCCCCCTGTGCAGTACTCATAGTATTCAGAATGTATTCTAGTCGGAAGGCCCACAGTGCAATACAGGAAATAAAAGAACACCTTAAGCTGGCAGCCATCAGCACATCTTTGTGGCAGTGAATCTCCTACGATCCCTTCTGCAAAGTACTATCTTTTGCCCCCATGATTTTCAGGAGTAATTTAGGATGGAATAGTTTTTGTCTTGGGTGCCCTTCAGTTCACTGGAGCTAGAATGAAATTGGTTGCTGTGCAGTACCATGTATTGCCTTTTAAAAGGAAGATCTGCATTGCTATCTACGGTGCACTACCTGTGAGCTCAGTGGGCTTTTTATTGTTGTTTTGTCCTTTAGGATCACTGTTGTTACTGCTTGTAGTAGAGATGTTGACCCTCTGCTTCTTTTCAGGTGAGTGTAGTACAGGACTCTGTCAATATCTCCGGCCAGAACTCCATGAACATGGTGAAGGTACCTGAATGCCGCTTGGCTGATGAGTTGGGAGGCCTCTGGGAAAACTCTCGCTTCACGGACTGCTGCCTGTGTGTGGCAGGCCAGGAGTTCCAGGCTCACAAAGCCATATTAGCAGGTCGGTATCGCCACGGGCCTGAGGCTTAGCAGGATGGCGGATGGACAGATCATTGCCAAGCTGAGTGCTTTTGCAGGTTGCCTCTCCCCCCACCCCCGCCGAAAGGGGCTTCAAATATCTCTTTTAAAAGGTGGATGAAACAACTGACCCCTGGGGAAAGATGAAGGACAGTGGGGTTTTGTCTTGGGAAGCCATGTGACAAAATGCCTAATAGTTAAGGACATAAGAGAAAAGTAGTAAAGGAAGATTTAAAGTCTACTTCACTAAAGGTCTCCTAGGGCAGAGGCACACACAACATATGCCTGTGATTCTGTGGGAGCCTAAGAATTGGGAGCTAGTGTGATATATTGGATAGGGTAGTGGACTAAGACCAGGGAGACCCCAGTTCAAATCTCTGTTTGTCTGTGAAGCTCTCTGGCATCTCTCAACCTTGCCTACCTCCCAGGGTGATTGTGAGAACCGTGTCTATTGTTCTGAGCTCATTGGAGAAAGGATGATAAATGATTATAAATGTTGCATCAGCAACAAAATTTGTCCTTTTTTAAAACTAAGAAGGCAAGTTCCTCACCGCTTATGGCTGCAAAGATATATTTGAAAGTGTGTACCCAGTACCTGCTGAAATCCCAGAAGCCAGAAGGGTGGCTAAATAAGATTTTCCAATGTTTGGAAACAGATTTCAGTACCCCACATAGGTTTTTGCGCTTCTCATGGCCAGCAAAACCAGAATAAATCGTGCAAGATGGTAATTTTTGCATAGTGTGTGCAGACTGCAGAATCTAACTGTGTCTGGGGGCAGAATTTTAATGTTTAGTATGGAGTGCACACAGCACTGTATTTCTTGCTGCAAACTGGTTTAAGTGTAATGGATTCCTGTCAAGGAACCTTCAGAATGAGAGTGGGAGAGAGTGGAGCTGAGGGTATCTTAACAAGCATACTATCTGCCTCCTTACCAAACTGCAGTTCTCCGATTGTCTTGCTGGTGTCAGATGGGCTGGGAAAGCCATGACTCATTTAAATGAGTATTAAACTAGTTTGCTTTCTCTAGCGTATGTGTGCCCTTGGGAAGAAGTTGGATACGTTTATCTCATGAACATTTTATTTATCTTTTGGCTTGCCTGTTGGAAGGTATTTGCATGTGCAGATTTTATGCTTCAGTTCCTCTCTGAAAAGGAGGGTTACCTCTTCGTCTCTTAATTGCCTTTGTGTTCTCCTCTCTCCTCCCTCCCTCCCCCTCTTCCTGGCCACAGCACGTTCTCCAGTTTTCAGCGCTATGTTTGAACACGAAATGGAGGAGAGTAAAAAGGTAAGTGAACAGAGAAGGCAGCTTTTAGTCACAGTGAAGAGCCAGCCATGTGCTAGTCCACAGACTGGGAGGTGCTGAAGAGGTGAAATGAAATTATTCTTGGCTGACCAAGAATCAGTCAAAATATATATTGTTTTCATTAATATTAATAGCTTTTAAAATATTTCAACCTTCCGACCTCCACCCATGAAGACTTTCTTGGGCAGAGAGGCTCAAAGTGGAAATGAAATACATTGCTGTTAAGTGTCCAGGCTGTTGAGGCATCTTACTCTGGGAACAAAAGAGAAGAGAGCTGACTCTGTTAACTGCCCCTGGGAGAGTTGGATCTTGACCAGCGGAATGGCTGGTGGGGCGGGGGGAGCAATGCAGCCCATGAAAACAAGGTGCCAGTGCAATTGACTTTCGGTCTTGTGTTTCACGGAGCCAAAGCTAGACATTGGGTGCAAGCTTGAGATTGAAATCTCTGAGCTGTGAAGTTAATTTGTTGCTGTCTTTGGTCCATGGCACAGTGTTTCAGCCATTCCTATCTATCTATCTATCTATCTATCTGTTCGATTTCTATACCGCCTTCCAAAAATGGCTCAGGGCGGTTTACACAGAGAAATAACAAATAAATAAGATGGCTCCCTGTCCCCAAAGAGCTCATGATCTATAAAGAAACATAAGATAGACACCAGCAACAGTCACTGGAGGTACTGTGCCGGGGGTGGATAGGGCCAGTTATAAAGATAGGCATGAGGTATGGGTGCCTTGTGACCTGCATTGAGCCCTTGGGATTGGGCAGGAAAGAAATGGAAATAAACTCTTGTAAGGCCACCGAATGGCGCAGCAGGGAAATGACTTGACTAGCAAGCCAGAGGTTGCCAGTTCGAATCCCCACTAGTATGTTCCCCAGACTATGGAAAACACCTATATTGGGCAGCAGCGATATAGGAAGATGCAGAAAGGCATCATCTCATGCTGTGTGGGAGATGGCAATGGCAAACCCCTCCTGTATTCTACCAAAGACAACCACAGGGTTCTGTGGTCACCAGGAGTCGACACCGACTCGATGGCACACTTTACCTTTAAGGCAGTAAATAGACAAAAATCAGTATATTAGCAAAGCTGGAAGCTTTGTCTCTGGAAGTGCCTTTGTGGTGCCTCTTTGTCTCTGAAGGGACTTCTGTGGTGCCTCTGGTTGAGCAGAATGTTACAGTTATGCTATTCAAGCCAATGTTTATATAAATGCCAGCTTCTTCTGTCACTGTCTGAGATGGTGAAAATGGGATTAAAGAAATTTCAGAACATCTTCTGTAGCTGAAAGGGGGCAGTTGTGTCTGAGAATTTACTGTGCACTCTGAACATTCTTTACTAAATGTTTATGCCGTCTCTCCAATAGTTCCACCTTGTCCCAAATGAGATCTCTGGGGCAGGAGAGGGACAGCGGAGTCTGTTTGAGCATTGGAAGAATAATCCTGATCTCCTCTTTGGTGCAGAATCGAGTTGAAATCAATGACGTGGAACCTGACGTTTTTAAAGAAATGATGTGCTTCATTTACACGGGGAAGGCGCCTAACCTTGACAAAATGGCTGATGATTTGCTTGCAGCTGCTGACAAGGTACTTGGGATGCTTGGCAGAGACCAGTTATTCTCCCCCTCCCCTTTTTAAAAAGAGAGAAAGAAAAGTAGTTAGAACTAGCATGACATTGGAACATGCATTTTTTAGATTTGCCATAGATAGCCAGGCCTTGTTTTGTACCTTCTCATATTTGCAGATAGACACATTTCATGAAATAGTTTTTGCCTTTTGAAACATGAACGTGGCGACTTCCTGTGATAGGCTACCCGTTTGTATCCTGCCAAATTCATTTCCTGGTCTTTGAACACCTCCAAGTTTTCTTGGCTTTTCCGCATCTCTTTGTATGGTGGGGATGTCCGACTTACTGAGTCAGGTAGGGCCAGATCTTCTCCCCTGCACTTCCAGCCATGTTGTGGATTGGCTCTAGGTCAGGGCTCAGCAAACGTGGCCCTCTGGATGTTGTTGAACCACAACTCCTGTCACTTCCTGCCACAGGGGATGATGGGGGTTGTAATTCAACAACATCTGGAGGGCTAAGTTTCCCCAGCCCTGCTCTAGGTAGGTGACCTCTCATACCCCAATATTTAGATTAGCCATAAGTTGTATCAGGAAACTGTATTGTGAAAATAGTGTGAATTAGAAAAGAAAGAACTCAAGAGATAAAGTTTCTGTTAAGTTACTAAAAATTGTTTAAGTAAACTAGGACAACATTATAAAGCATATTGCAAAGACACAAAACTGATTACACAGGGCATTACATGGCAAGCAATTACAAGGAGCTTAGTCTCAATTTTCAAGGCTGTACCACAGCTATACTCACAAGCTGTCCCAAAATCAAGCTTTGAGGGGTCCAAGACATCCTGATATCTTTCTGAATCTTCACCTTTGTATCCCAAAATATTCATGACTGTACAAAAAGTCATAAATTAGAGAAATATATCAACATTCCAGGCTCTCTCAATAGAAAACTGGTTACCACCTCTGGTTTGTTTGTTTGTTCTTTGATCTGTTATTACTATAACTCAGTATAAATTCCTTCACTAATCCTTGTATGTGAGGAGCAGGGTACACCACCTAACTTTATTCTATAAAATCTGGTTCGCAAAAAGATCTTGAAAAACGACTTTCAGATGCTAAAGTTAAAGTCACTACCTGAGCTGAATCAAATGGTGAAAGGAAAGAAGGGGTGATTTTATTCTTTAATATCCATGATATTAAGTGTAATAAATACGTGTAATAAAATAAAAATGGAAGGAAGGAAGGAATAAAAATAAATAAATAAATACAAATGATAGTCAAGCTACTCAGTGGCTGGATCTCCCAAACCATGACGGGATCACCAGCTTGGCCTGGGAGAATCCACCCTTGTCAGAAAGGGTGTTTGCAAGATAAGAAGCAGGGTGGGTGAGTTGCATGCCTGCACCTTGCCTTGTAGGTGTCTGTCCTGTTAGGAAATGAGGCTGCCTCCGAGGCCAAGATCTCCAAGGCAACCTCTAATTGCACAGAGAGATGCCTGCCGCTTTGAAAGCGGCACGTGTCTCTCTTGTGTACCGCTTTTAAGCTGGTTAGAGACTGACTTAGTTAAAAGTGACGTGATACCCATCTTTTTGCGAAGCAAGAGTCCCCTCATAGGTTACTGCAAAGACCACTGGGGCCACCCCTCATTTCCTGCTTAGTGGGACACTTGCATGTTAAGGAAAGGACACTCCTGGCTCCTACCATCCCTTATGCCATCAGATTGTGAGGTGCTGCAACATTTCTTACCTGACAGGAGCTCCTCCTGTTGGGTGGCAGAAGGTAAGAAGCAGTAGTGCACCTTGAACTCTCCCCATCTGGCATGAGGAGGGGGCAAAGGGGCAGTGGGGAGAACCCAGGACAGGAGCTGGAGGTGGTCCACAGGCTGCTGCCTGCCACCCATGCCTTATAATTTGCTGTTGGTGTGAGAAAAATGATCCTGATTTTTAGAATCTGGAGCCAAATTCTTAACCACTGGCATAGAGCTAGAATATGGAATGTAGGGACTTCACTTGGATACAAACTTCCCCACTTCCTTCTCTTTCCCCCTCCCAGTTTCCTCTCACAGGTGAATACAGATACTTGAAGGGACGGGGGGCGGGGTTTGCACCTTTTGGGGCCCCTGCTGGTATTAAAAGCATTCCCTACTCCTGTCTATCCCCCCCCCAGGAGAAGATTGGAGGGAGAGAAAGCAAGAGGGGGTGACCAAGTCCCTCACCAGATCAAGCCTTTTGCTTCTCTTTTGCTTGCTCTAAGCTTAGCTTGAATGTGGGTGGGATCTGAGGTATACCGTCTGGGGTGGGGGGGATCTGAAGTTCACAGAGAGTTGGAAAATGTAAATGAGGGTCCCTAATGCATTTCAGGCATGTTACCTTCTGTGCAGTGCTTTTTGCACCATAGAGATTGCTATCCAGTATAAAATAATTTCATCTATCAAAGTGAGAGAATAACACATTTAGACACCAGGATTCTGGGCCACCCCTCCTCCCACAAGGGTTGGGTTACTGATCACCGCTGAGAGGTTCTGATCAAATAGGCAGTGAGCAATATTTGAGATTCAGTAATTTTTGTTCCAAAGGCAAGTAGGAGTGGAGTCAGAAGCAGGGGCAGGTCAGAATAAAGAGGCAGAGCTTTCCGGATCCTGGTTTGTTGGTTTTCTAGTCCTGGTGCAATATGTCGACACAGGATAAACTGTCAAAAACCCCTTGTGGAATGTGCCATATTTATGCAGGAAAGGAAAGCAGTAATGAATGTTCAGCTGAAACATGGCAGTTGAGGACTTCTTTGTGTTTTTGTCTGAATTGGTCAACATAGAAGTTGACATGTGTTTCCCTTTCCCCCACCTCAAATGCACTATCTATTCCCCACTATTCAGCAGATGAAGAGTGAGTCTTTGCATTGATACAGAAGGAGCCCACCTCTGCCTCTGGGTCTGAGTTTAGTTGCAGGTGAATTTTGAAGCCTACTTGCAGTTGCAAATGCCCACCAGAGGGGCCTTTGTCTAGTTTTTGTGGCTTTTTATGTAGCTCTTTCCTCTAAACTTCCCCGGGTGTCTTTTTAAAAACAGAAAGCGAAACCTTTTATGATAGCATATAAAACCTCTTAATATTTGCCCAAGAGGCTTGGGAACAGCTTGTTCTGTCTTCCTCCAGTCTCTTGGGGGAAATACACAATTATACTATAAACAAAACACAGCACATATCCTAAACCCTGGAGACCTGCCATTGGCCTCTTGGGTGAAAATGCGATTAGAAGAATGGGGCTTTGTCTTTCCAGTGTTGTTGATGAGGATGGGCAATGATGCTGTTGTACCTGGAAGGCCAGAATACATTGACCTCTTAGTCCAGCTGCACATATGGGCTGCTTTATTAGGCTTGGTTGTTCTCTGTGCCCAAGCCTCCCAAGTTCTGCAAAAAGAATAAGCTATGTAGATTCGCTGTTTGAATTTTGCATAATTCTGCTTCTGTGATTCAGGCTTGGCACTAATTTTGAATATTTTTGGCAAAAGAAAGGGGTAACGGAGGAAGAGCGAAGAGATGGTTCCAACTTTTTCTCCCCAGCCAGAAAGCCTTGGAGGTTTTGTTTGTTTGTCAGATAGCATATTCTATATTTGTGTGGAACACTGATGTGTTCTGAGCATATGTCTCTCTTCTCTCCCCCTACTCTGTGCTTCTGTGTGGCGGGTCTTCAATTTTGTGTTGCAAACACTCAGCCTGTGTGGTTGGGGGGAGAGATTTGCTTTGCTTATGTTACCTTGATGTAATTTTGTTGTTACAATGGTACTATGAAGAACTAGGAACATGTGTTCCAACCGTCAGGAGGCTGTCTCAGTACAGCAGCATTAGAGGATATAAAAGGGGTGGGGAAGTCTCAGTTGCAAATGTTATTGTGTTTAAAAAGAACACACCTCCACAAAGCAGACTCCTTGCAGTTTTCCTCTTCAGCCTAACATCTTTGTTTATGTTTTGTTTTGTTTTTTCAGTATGCTCTAGAACGTTTGAAGGTGATGTGCGAGGACGCTTTGTGTAGCAACCTGTCTGTGGAAAATGCAGCAGAGATCTTAATCTTGGCTGATCTACACAGTGCGGACCAGCTAAAAACTCAGGCAGTTGATTTCATAAACTAGTAAGTAGGCTTTCCTCTTGGCCCCAGATTGGTGGAAATCTGGAAAGGAGAACCTTGGGGCGTGAAATCCCATTAGAATTCCCTTGCTCTAAGTTGTGTCCAAGGACTCTTCCTTTACCAGGTGGGAGTGGTTCTCTCAAAAGAGTCTCCAAGTAGGTGCATTGAGTTCCAAAAACAACTCTCCTATTTTTGTAACTCAATGCACCTGTACTTTCCTTTCCAGTTGGCAGTTGCATCCTCCCAGGTTAACTTGTGCTTCTTCTTCCATGGAGACATCCCACCCTCACCCCCCCACCCCCCACACACATATCTTTCAGATTTAAAAACCTCACAAGCCTACTAACAATCCAGTATAAACAAGAGCCATTAAAAATCAAACTAAACCTGTTGAGTGAAAGGCCTAGCAGAATCAGTTCATCTTGACCACCCACTTAAAAATAGCAAGCATAGGGGGCTGGCGAGCCTCTCTGGGGAGCTTCCAAAGATGCAGCACTGCCACAAATAAAGCCCTGTCCCTGGCTCCCACCAGTTGGATTTGTATTAATGGTGGGCCTGAAATCAGGGTTTGTAAGTCCAATTTGGTTCATATGGTCTGAGAAGGACCTTAAGGCAATCCAGTCCCAGACCTTGCAGACAAAGCTGTGGCTCTGTTTTGCCTACTTGCTGGAAAAACAAGTAGCGGCTATCGCATATTCCTCTGCTGGGAATGTGGAGGAGATTTCCTTTGGAAAGGGCATGCTCCCCAACTACTTCTGCCCAGAAGCACAGTAGTAGTTGCATTCATATTCGCTCATTCTCTCTCTCTCGAGCATCCCAAGGGAAATAAGCAGGGAACTTCAAAAGCAAATCCTGCAGCAGGAGGGGCATGTCAAGCATTATTACAATGCCAATGGTAAACAACCAGTGCAAAACGTTCTCCCTCTGGAATGAATTTGGTATCTCTTTTCCCAAGACCTGGGCAAGGATTGGGGAGGGAGAAGGGCCAGACTCTTCCATCGTGCTCAAATGGGGTGTCGTTATGAATTTCAGAATGTGCAGAGCTGAACTTGGATGCGAGCAGGAATGGAATGCACATAACAAGTATCATTATACTCATTATGTCTTACACTTAAACTTTACATAAAAATGGTCACAGATGGTATCTCTTACACTCCATAACCCTTTGTCCCTGCTGTTTAGTGTGTGTGTGTTTTGATGTGTGCACACATTTGCACTGTGTGTGTGTGTGTGTACGTGCGTGCACCCTTCCTGACATCTGAGGATAACACTTCATGCATCTGATAAAATGGGCACTAGTCCATTAAAACTGGTGTCACAATTCAATTGTTTAAGGCAGGGCTGCACAACTTTGGTAATCCAGCTGCTGTTGGACTACAACTTCTATCATCCCCGATGACCACTGTGGATGGCAATGGTGGGAGTTGCAGTCCAAGAACAGCTAGAGGGCCAAAATTGTACCAAAAAAGGAAAGAAGGAGTGGGGGGTGGGAAATGATACAGAAATATCAAGTAGTCTGCAGACTCCCTTTCTTAGTTTTGAACTTTTCCCCTGTTGCTATTCCATGTGTTACTCCAACCAATTAATTTTGGATGCCTGATGATTCTTTTCAGCCATGCTTCTGACGTCATGGAGACCTCAGGCTGGAAGTCGATGGTAGTGTCTCACCCTCATTTGGTGGCGGAGGCGTATCGTTCATTGGCATCCGCACAGTGCCCCTTTCTGGGACCCCCACGCAAGCGGCTGAAGCAATCCTAAAGCTGGACCCCATTGCACAACCCTGTGTGTGTGTGTTTGTGTTTTTTTTTTAAATGGAAGTAGCGACAGGAGCAGTTGCTTCTCCAACCTTGACCACCAGGTAGACGATGCAACCTGTGGAGCTTTTTACTCTGTTGTGGGGGGTGGGGGGGAAAGACTGCTTTGGGACGTGCAGACTCTGAAAACAAAAATGAGACAAAAAAACAGCAGCAAGTAAACGTGGGGACAAATGGGGGAGGGATGGACCTTGGGCAAAGGGGGCTGTTCAACCTAATATATCCCTGTTGCTGCATTGTCTGTGTGTTTCCCTTTGACTTGGCTGAGTCAAGAACTTAAGGGGGTTGGCCAGGCGCCGGCCCGAGACAACAGATCCCGACGATGATCCGGAATTTAAAGCAAACAAGAGATAGCAAATGGCCCTCCTGCACCTCACGGCACAGAACAAGAAGTCAGGCCTGCTTGGAGCAAAGAGGACGCTCTCGTTTTGTTTTGGAAACAATGTACGGGAAAAGTGGGTTGGGAGGGAAATGAGAGAGTCTGCCATGATGAAATGAAATCTGCTAATAGGAGCATCAATGGGATTTATATTGAGAGACTTGAGAGAAGGAGAGACATTCTCACCGTGCTGAAATTCCTGTACCTGCCATCCAGCCATGAGGTGATTGGTCTCTCTTGGTAGCACTTGTACAAGAATTGCAGGAGAAAGAGAGAGAGAACCTCTCACAAAACAGCAACTTTTTCAAAGCAAAGAGGTGAGGATATGCTGTTTGGAAGATATGGATTGGACGGAGGCAGCTGTGAATCAGCTTTCAGGAACTGTTGCAAAACTCTTGACTTGGAATTGGCTGTCCAAGAATGATGGTTACCTGTTTAGATATCGTGGGAATTTTGTTCTTCTGGTATCTCTTTTCCCTGCTTTTCTTTTGTTCCTACTCCTGTGATTCCTTCACACCCTCTGACCTTTTTTCGTTTTTTTAAAAGAAATTTTATTGTTCATGAACACTGTGTCAACGGTTTCTTGTCCTGAGTTGCTAAAGCAATTCTTATTGAGTGTTTGTACCCAATTTGCTGGTTTGTAGAAGACTTGGTCCTGTTCCATTCTAAGCCAGTTTTCTTTCACAGGAAAGAATTCCAAAATAGCTGGTAAATAATTTTTATTTTCTTTTTCTTCTTTTTGGAAATATAATTACTATTTTGTACTGTATGTTGTTCTGTCTTGTCTTCATGGCTTCATTTTTCTTTTTTAAAGAAAGACCTCTTTCCCCAGTTCGGATTTGGTTTTGTGTGTCTGCTTTATTGATGCTGATGTGCTGTTTTTGCAGTCCAGGAATCCTAGCAGCTGTCACTGAGATAATTTATTTCAGCAGGAGCCCATTCGAGAGTTGGCCTTCCTGGAGTCATCAAGGGAGATGTGGTCATCTACTTGACTCCTTCCATTTCCCTTTGCATAAACTGGAACAGAAGGCAAAGGCTGAGAAACGTATCCCTTTGTTCATCTAACCTTGCCTGTAACAGAAAACTGCAGGTACAGTTTGCCATGCAGATGGGTGGAAGATCTGCAGGTTTAGGGTTGGGGAGGGAAGAAGAGTGATGGATGAGTATGCCAGATCCCCTAAAAAAAAGCCCCATGCCTGATGCCGCTTGTGCTGAGTATCCAAGGGGCAATATTTTTCATTTTTTGCAACGGTGAGGGGTTCCACCCTCCAGAGATTATAAGGCAGATACGTCTTTCTTTTTTTTATCTTGCTTGGTGGTAAACTCAGAACACCTTGAGAATTCTTGGCTGCCCTTATCAGATGTTGTGGTGAGGAGAATGAGGAGGGGAGGGTAAGAGAAAAAGGTTCAAATCCCCAAATTTCTAATAGTTTGAAGTTCATCTAAACGGAAATGTTTGCACAGGGTTGTGTTGATTTTAAGCCCAAATAATACTGACCTACCTTACAGGATACCTTGCAGGATGCCTCTGAGTACCAGTTGCAGGGGAGTAACAGCAGGAGAGAGGGCATGCCCTCATATCCTGCCTGTGGCTTCCAGCGGCATCTGGTGGTCCACTGTGCGAAACAGGATGCTGGACTAGATGGGCCTTGGGCCTGATCCAGCAGGGCTGTTCTTATGATTACTGAGAGAATGTATGTGAGGTCCTTTGAATATTCAGGATACTATGTACATGCAAAGGATTGTCCAGATGGTATATTCAGGCTATCTTGACAAAGAAGCCATCACATACTGATGGCAATTTTATGTTCCCTCTGAAACCTTTTTTAAAGAAGTCCTGACAATGTTGTAAGCTGTCTCGGAAGTCTACAACCAAGATATCTTTTGGCAGCCAACTAAAAAAATACTGTGTCCACTTGGCCTCACTGTCGCCTCCTCCCACTCTTAAGTAGCCAGTTCCTTGCTTGGATTTTAAGAAATGATTAGACTAATACATGGCAAGTAGACTTATCAATGACAGTTAGCTTTGATTGCTAAAAATTGAGCCTCCATAGTTAGAGGCAGAATATTTTTGATAACCAGGTACTGGGGACAAACAGGATGGCCATCACTTCTCGCCTGTCCATCCTCTGAGGAGGATTCTTATGAGCTTACGATGGTCTTAATTCTGCCAAGAAATGCAGCATTCTTTTTCCTGAACTTGCTTGGCCTTATCTTTTTTTTATATATATATAAACACTGCTAGCCTTGTGGAAGACACAGATAAGCCCAATCTCCAAACTGCATTTCGAGGGTATTTTTAATAACAGGAAGGTTTGGTGGTGTCAATCGCATAGCATCTCTTTAGGTATGAGCAAGAAAGGCTGGCTTAATTATTCCAAGGAAAGAGCCGTGTTGTTTACTGAAAGGTTTGCTGTTACTTGACAAAGATTTCATCCCCACTGGGTTTGCAGGAGCAGCTATAACTGCTCAGGGAGTCTCTTGCCTCAGCTCCGGCTTGGAGGATGCAGACAGACTTGCAAGAAGTTAAACGGACCTTGACATCACCGGCCCTGCCTTCTCTTCAGGGAGGTGCTTGACTGGAAAGCAAAGCTGGTTTTGGCAATCTCCTTCCCAAGGGACCCAGAGACACACAGGCAGGAAGAGTAATCTGTTCTGGGAGTTGTGACCTTTTCTTCACTCTGAGGACAGAAGAGACCCAGAATGGGTGTTCTCAGTGGTTTTAGGAAATTCCCTAAGCAAACGGGTGAATTGCAGATAGGTGTACAGCCTGCTTTATTTTCAAGGACTAAGGTGAGAAACTAGAATAAAAATGAATAATATTTTAAAAATCAAAACATATAAATTGGAATGTTCCATTGGGCAAAACTGAAAGCAACACATCTCACGTGCAGGAAGTTTCCTCTTCTATGACAGGAAGTGATCCTCTTAGCATTCAGCAGGGTGTGAGTGTTTCTCTGCTTAAAGAATGGAGAGACCTTGGCATGCATTGCGGAGTCTCCCGTCAGTAGAGTGGAGATATTAAATTTATTTATTTATTTTATGCCATTTATATACTGCTGTTCAAGTGAACTTGCTCACGCAGTTTATACAGAAGCTTCAATAAAGAACCATACATCAAGCAACGTGCTTAGATCTTTACATGCTGAGCTCTTTAGGCTCACTGCTTTCTTATCCCCTCAGAGCAAGACACTTCTTACGTAGCTCTGTGGTGGCAGCTGGGAGATTGAAGGGACACCTTTGCTCACTCTCTCTTCCCTCACCTGGAACGTGGAAGCTGGGTGGTGGCAGCTCCCCAGCACCCACCCAGCCACCCCTCTCTTTCCTCTTCCCCTCAGAGCAAGATGGTTGCTGGTTGCTCTGTGGTGGCAGCTGGGGAGGAAGGTAATGTAATGTTCATTGAACTGTTATTAGCATCTTGGAGAGCAAAAAGGAGTTTAAATTCTGGTATCCTGTCAAGGGAAAAGACAGTTTGCAGAAATGATTTTTTCCTTTGCCCACCCCAAGTTTCAAAGAACACAAGAGCCTGATTCAGACATTGTGCTGGATGAGTGTACAGATGTTTGTACACTAGTGCATTTGTTTGTGTGAATGACTGTACCTATGTACATTTCAAAAGTGAACCTGGATACAGGCCCTTCAAATGCATGATACAGATAGAAAGTGTATTTCTGTATCTGCGTTCAACATAACGTGAATTACTGTACCTGTGAGGACTGTACACTCATCGTACAAGTGTTGAACATAACTTGTGAATGGGCCTAAGTCTGTTCACTCAAGTTCTGAATGCATGGGACTGACTGAAATTCTGAATCTGAGCAGAGTTTTCAGTTTGTCCCTAATTCTGTTCTTGTGGTGGAGGTGTTGTGGTGATTAGCTATTTGTGTTAATATTGCTTTTCATTATACAGAACTCTGTCCAGCTCTTGCCATGTTTGTTCCTCACTACAACACCGTGAGAATGAAAGAGAGTGATGTGCTTAAGGCCAGCTAGGTGACTTTGTAATTGGGTCTCCCACATCCCAGATCTTTAGCATCTGCACTACTCTACCCTAATCTCATTAAATACTTGGCAGCTTCGCTTTGAACCTCTTACAGAGGGCTTTCATCCATGTACATCTGAAGTTGCCAAAAGCTGCCTCTGTGTTGTTTAATGGTCCAGCGTTCGCTTTGGAGATGTGAAAGGCTGACAGGGACCCCAGAGACTTGCACGATGTGTGTCTTGTGCTCTCCTCTGACCCTTCCAAAACTGACTGAAGATATCCTTTTGTCATGACAGGAAGGTCAATTGGAGAACAAGATACAAGGTGCTTGAAGCATGCAGAACCTTGCTAGTTCATGTGGCTGAAACCCATGTTCTACTTTCTTTGAAAGAAGAAGTGGATGGGAGCAGTAGCTCAGTTGCAGATCACTTGCATAGCATGCAGAAGGTCCCAGGTTTAATGCCTGGAATCTCCATGCTGGGAAAGACCCTGTCTGAATTCCAGGGAAACTGCTGCTGGTAATACTGATATAGACGAACCACTGATCTGACTCTGTATTTGTATTCACAAAGATGTGTGTGTGGACGTTTTCTGCGTACTTCCCTGCAAGTGTTTTCAAAAGGCAAATGGGGATGTGACGTCAGAGAGAATGACTTGCACCTTCTAACAAACTCCTTGATGGGTGGACAGTTGCCAAGCATCCTCTATTTCAAGGTACCCCATCTGTTTTACAGCATACAGCTAACATTTAACAAGGGGTGGTTCAGACACTTAGATGTATTCTAACTCTGGCCGCTGAAATAACCCCACATTCGTTATTGCTGGCCACAAACGGCTTGTTCAAGCAAAAATAGCTTCTGCTGCTTCCAGAAGTGGCTTCATCGTGGCTTTTTCAGACCAGAGCAAGATAGTTCTGAAGTTCAAGGGCAGGCACTGAGAACCATCTCCCAAGTCTATTCACAGATGGAGGTTACAGCCTAGAAGCTTGCTTTCAGCAAACCATAGGGATGGCAATGGAACACCAAGGAAGGAGACAGCCGGCCATAGAGGTTATGCTGCTATAGGCTAAAACTGAGCAATCTGAATGATGTTTTGTAAGGCTATAGCAAGTGTATGCAGACATGCATCCTGATCCATTAAGGAGCACATGCAGAAACAGGTGCATTTGTACATGCTCATCCCTGAGTTCTATTGAACAGACTAGATAGTCTTTTTATAAAGCCCCATCCAGAGCCCTCCGTTATTAGACATGGCTAGTTGCCCACAAGAAAAGGTGGGGTGGAGTCACTTCCTGTAGCCACTGCGGCCTCTTTGTGTTCCAAAATGGTTAATCTGAAAGACCTTGAAGAGTGGCAACCTGTTGGTGTTGCGTCTTGTCTCTGCAAGCTAACACTTTATCAATTTTTGTGTGTGTGGGTTTCTCTTTCTCTGTTTTTTATAAGCAGTAATTGATACAGCCACAGCCATCTGGCGATAGTAGGATCAGAGCTGCGGCATACTGTTCATAAACCTCCCACTCCCGTCTCTCCCTTCCTCCCATCCTCCTTCAAAATCCAAACTGCAGCTCTGTCTGTGGCTTGTGATGTGCTTATGCAGAGAGGTCGAAGCCAGCAGAACAATTGGAAGAGCTGAATCCCTCAAGGAGAGGAGGTTTTATTTATCTAAACAATATTTCAGAGGCACACTTAAAAAAAAAAAAGAAGAAAGCCATCTGAACACAGTGACTTTCTTGTCCAAACATGGCAGGGGGCTGGCTGTAACGACATTTTGTGTTTTTAGGGGGTCTCCAAACTCTCTTTCAGAGTCAGCTCTTGAGATAATTTCAGAACTGAGAATCCAAATTTCAGGATGTATCATTTCAAAGAGGGAGGAGTTAGAATCCAGCAGCAAGAGTTGGGGGTTGCAATTTGTGATCTTGAAACGCCTTGCTGAATATGTGGGCCGAGAGTGGGGCAGTTCACACGTTACTGTTGACAGTTCAGAAGAACTGGACGTAGGTGAGATTGGGTTTCAGTTCTAGTGACTCCCCAGCAACAGCTCCTTAACTGTATTTTGTTTGAAATGAAAATTGGAATTGTGTTTAATTTCTAATTGTGACTTCCCCATGCTTTGCCCACTCCATTCTTCTCCACTCTTGTCTCCTCCTCACTCCCTGCACTCTGCTCAGTTTTAGGCCCAGAGATCTTTCCCAGCCCTACCTGGAGATGCCAGGGATTGAACCTGGGGCCTTCTGCATGCAAAGCAGATGCTCTACCACTGAGATACGGCCCCATCCCCATCATGGCATCGTACCTGCTCTCTCTTTCCAAATACACATTTGTTGATCCCTTCCTTCTCCTCTTACCTCTTGCAAGCTACTCTGGGCAGGACAGGATGGCTTCTGTGCCTTCAATGTCCAAGACCTGGCACATGATGCTGTGGTATTTTAATACTCCTTATCAGATATTTGTGGTGGTAGTTCAATTTACAGAAGTCTACACTGGTGCAGAATTCATATTTTCCTTGTGTTTGTGTCAGTACGCACAGAAGAAGAGCCCTATTGGATCAGACCAAAGGACCATCCCATCTATTATTTTGTTTCCTGTAGCCAGATAGTTCCAAGAAGCTCATAAACCCCTGCTAACCCCCTGCTAACTAGGCAAAGAGGCACCTTTTACCGTGGTGATTCTCTTTATTTAGCAGGGGGAGAGTAACTGGCCCTATCCACCCCCAGCACAGTACTTCCAGTGACTGTTGCTGGTGTCTATCTTACGTTTCTTTTTAGATTGTGAGCCCTTTGGGGACAGGGTTCCATCTTATTTGTTTGTTATTTCTCTGTGTAAACCACCCTGAGCCATTATAGAAATTGAATTATTATTATTATTATTATTATTATTATTATTATTATTATTATTAATTAATAAATGTGGATAATAGCCCTGCCCTCATGGTTGCCCCCCAGCAATGGATGTTCAGTGGCATCCCTAACCTTTCTAACTTCATTCATTCATTCATTCAACTTCTATACCACCCTTCCAAAAATGGCTCATGGGGGTTTACACAGAGAAATAAATACATAAGATTTATCCCTGTCCCCAACGGGCTCACAATCTAAAAAGAAAAACAAGATAGACACCAGCAACAGTCACTGGAGGGATGCTGTGCTGGGGGTGGATAGGGCCAGTTACTCTCCCCCTGCTAAATAAAGAGAATCAATCACCACATTAAAAGGTGCCTCTTTGCCAAGTTAGCAGGGGTTGGCAAAGAGGCACCTTTTAATGTGGTGATTCTCTTTATTTATCAGGGGGAGAGTAACTGGCCCTGTCCACCCCCAGCATAGCACCCCTCCAGTGAATGTCGCTGGTGTCTATCTTATGTTTCTTTTTAGATTGTGAGCCCTTTGGGGACAGGGATCCATCTTATTTGTTATTTCTCTGTGTAAACTGCCCTGAGCCATTTTTGGAAGGGCGATATAGAAATCAAATCAAATCAATAAATAATGATATTGCCTTTGAACAGTGAGATTCCATTTAGCTAAACATGGCTAGTAGCCGCTGACCTATCATCCATAAATGTATCTCATTGCCTTTTAAAACCATCACAGCTAGTAGCCTCTCCAAGTGAGTTCCATTACTTACACACTAGCCCTCTTCACATGTTATGTTCAATGCATTGGTACAATGAGTGTACAATGTACACAGTTATTCACATATTGTGTTGAACACAGGTACAGCAGTATGCATACTATCTCTACCCTGCATTTGAGGGCCTGTGCCCAGGTTTTCTTTTAAAATTGACGCCGGTACAGTCATTTGCACAATCATGCATGTGTATACGGACATCTGTACATTCATACCACATAATGCCTGAATAGGGATATCATGTGAAGAAGTACTTGAACCTATCAATTTCACAGAAGGGCCCTAAGTTCTAATGTTATGGAAGCGGCAGAAGAAGAAAAATCCTCTCCCCATTTCTCCACACTATGCATAATGTTCTAATCCCCTGCCTACATACGTACATTGTTGACTTGAAGGCTTTTGGTTTCCTCCATGCCGGGGAAATGAAAAATCCATCCATGAATCCATTGTCTCCTCCAGGCAAACAATAACTGTAGACGGCAAACTTCAAACCCCAGAAGCTTTGCAAAGTGTTTCCAACAATCAGTTGAACGGTGAGACGAACCGTTATTGGCGAAAGAGATCTTTCACTCCCAGCTCCCTTGGGCTTGAAATTATTGTTGGCGGATTCTGCGGAGGTATTTCTCTCACTTATCGTAAGGTTGTTTTTTAAAAAAACAAAAAACTTTTCTTCCCCCCACCGCCCCAGTTCTTTCTCCCTTTATGAAAGACAACAGCTTGTCCATTTTACCAACAAAACCAACCAACCAAGCAGGGGGAGCGGCTGTGCTTTGAAAACTCTTTAGCTTTTGTTCTGAGGTTTAAAGACAAACCTTCCTTATATGTCTATATGAATCTGCATATGGCAAAATCTGTTGTCTGCTTTTGTTTCTCTTTGTCTTCAGAAGAGTGTTTGGAGCCTTTGATTAAAAAAAAACTGTCTTGCTAAACTAATTACCTTGGCTTTAAAAAAAAAATTAGACTGTGCTGCACATATTCCTTTTTCCTACATGATTGTTGCACCAGACCTGATTAACTGAGTGTTAATGGCCACTTTTTCAGCAAAGCTTTTTGCCCTCCGTAGTATAAGAACCGTAAGATATTTAAATTTAAAGCTCCTAGTGAATTATAGAATGGTCAGAATTATTTTTCTTCTTACTTTGGGGAGTTCAGTTCCTGCAGATTATTCCAGAGTGAACTCCAAGCCATCTGGAGTCGGTCCAGCCCAGAATGCATCTGGATTTAACCCTTTGGCAGCACAGGCCGTACACCCTGGTGTGAGGTGCTGATGTCTTTACCATGCTTCAGGGCCTGTGTCCAAACCTGGCTCTAGTACAGGGGTGGGCAAACTCTGCCCCCCCCCAGCTGCTGTTGAACTGCAGCTCCCATAACCCCCAGCCAACATTTATTGTGGCTGAGGGAAATGGGAGTTGTAGTTCAACAACATCTGGAGGGCTAGGTTTGCCCACCCCTGGTCTGACAGGACAGCAGCTGGGGATAGAGCTCAGAGGAGGAGCTGTTGAACCAGCAATGGCTGGCAGCAAAGAGAGCCAGGAGCCCTGCCCCTTCCTGGAGCTCAAACTGGCCCTGGTCCAGAACAGATGTCTGATCTGGCTTCCCTCTCCTCCAGAGTAGGCCCATCGGGAAGGAGGGCCTGAGCAACCAGGCAAGTACTTTGCCTCTGGCATTGGCTCTGGCATGGTGTCACCTCTGCTCATGGGGTTCCAAGAGCAACGGAGGGGGTTGGGGGCAACAGGAGTCTCACTGGAGTGCACTGGGCCCTCCGAACTCCAGGACTTCCCCAGTGGGGCAGCTGTGGAGATGCAATGGGCTCTGACTCCTCTACCTCGGTCAGCTCTAGGGGTCTTTCACTGGGGTTGGAGGCCTTGGCTTGGACCGTGTGTGTTCTCCGAGTCAGAGTCCAGTTGGGTCCTGAAGGTCTGCTAGAGCCTTACCACTCATGTTGCCCTCTCTATGCAGGGTTTCCAGATAGGCTCGGGCATGGTAGTGAACTGTGGACTTTCTATGCTGTCGGCGAAGCCCTAAGTAAAGTAAAGTGTGCCATCGATTTGGTTTTGACTCCTGGCGACCACACAGCCCTGTGGTTTTCTTTGGTAGAATACAGGAGGGGTTTACCATTGCCTCTTCCCACACAGTGTGAGATGATGCCTTTCAGCATCTTCCTATATCGCTGCTGCCTGATATAGGTGCTTCCCATAGTCTGGGAAGCATACCAGAGGGGAATCGAACTGGCAACTTTGGCTTGATAATCAAGTCATCTCCTTTCTGCGCCATTAGGTGGCTTATTGGGCGAAGCCCTCCCACGCTGGTAAATGTGAAGTGCGGAGCACGTCACAGAGAGCTCCCCTCAAGACATGAAGGCTGCAACAGGCTCAAGGCCTGTAGGTGTGTTGTATCCCTTCAGGCCTGGAGGCTTCCAGTCAGTACTGACTCACCTTAATCCAGAGTTCAAAAAACTACTTTTTTCCACATTGACCAGCAGGCCTCTGAGAAATGAACCGATTTTCTTCAGCCTATTCCCAGAAAAGTTTGCTTTTTTACATCTTAATGGTCCTAAGAAAGGTGGTATTGCCATACTGTTGCTTTTGGGACACCCCCACCCCCCATGGACCAACATGGCTTTCTATTTTTGCTTATCATTAATTGCATTTTGTGCCTCTGGGACCTTTGGTCTGGCCGGAGTTCCTGGGCTGCAGCTGGTAGGGTTACCGTTGCTTGGTTCTCCCGTGTCAAAAAGCTGTTTTGGTGCCCAGATCAGGTCAAGGCATACAGCAACAAGTGCCTTAACAAGACTTGTAGATGGTGTGTGTTTGTGTGTGTGTGCTGCTGTTGCTGCTACTTCTGCCACATTCTAAAGCAAAGTTAAGTATGTTTTAACTCTTGTGATTCAAAACCAGTCTTGCGGCCTCCAGTGCAAGCCTTGTACAAGTGCAAGGAGGAGGCATGAAGCCCTGTCATGGCGTGGGTGGTGACGAGAGGCAGGTCTGCTCCCATTTCCTTCTGGACTGCCAAAACACATGGAAGCTGTTCTGTGTAACTTCTTTGGATATGTATGTTTTGTTTCTCTAAAGAGTTGTGCTGGTTTGGATATGTTCATTGGTTTACAGCAGAGCTGCACAACTTGGGCCTTTCGGTTGTCATTGGACTACAATTCCCATCACCCTTGGCCACTGTGATCAGGGATGATGGGAGTTGTAGTCCAATAACAACTGAAGGGCTGAAATGGTGCAGCCCTGGTCTGCGGAGATGTGGTGTGCCTTCCCTGCTGCAAAGTCCAGTCAGCTTATCTGGCAACCTTGTAGCTGTTTTGCACTGAAGAAATACATTGCAACTCTGTATGAGCAACTAGGAGGCCCACACACTAAATGTGCAAGTGTTTTACACTCCTGTTTTGTTTTCAGATATTCCTGTGAAGCAGGCAAGCATTAATAGTGTGTTTATATGTTTATGTATGCATCGCCTTCTCCCAGGACAGTTGGTAACACTTACTTTTTAAGATGAGACATGCTGGGTTTACAAAGTCCTTAAAAAGCCTTCTTTCTTAATTACAGGTGTTTCACTGTGGTTATTTGGTGAGGGAAATGCGCTCTGCACATTCTCAGAGGCATGGTCCTCTTTGCCATTCCTTTGCATGATCACACATTGAGAAGCTGTGCCCATGATCATAATTGGGGAGGGTGGGGTGGGGAGGCAGGGATGGGCCTATTTTCCCCCCCAGATGATCTCCACTCTCCTCTTCGGCGCGCCGGCACATGCCCACACAACCCCTGCTGCTCTGTATGGCACAGATCTCTGGAGGCCGGGACTCATTTTCCCAACCTCCAGGAATCCCATAATGCACAGCGTAATGAGCACGATGCGTTGGGGGATTTCCCCGGGAGCCGGGCGCTCTAGGTGCCTGACTCAGTGTATGCTCGGGCTGTGTGCACCTAAGCACACACATGGCCCTGGCGGTAGGGTTAAGGGTGGGTTTGCGCCCTTAACCCTGGCTAAAGGCCGGGGTTAGGTGGGGCAGCAGTGCCGGGATTAGCCTCAATCCCTGCGCTCCACACGAGCAACCTAACCCAGGCTAGGCTTCCCTAGCCTGGGTTAGGGTGCTCATGAGAATAGTCTCTGTGTGTATTTGGGAGTCAAGCAAGCCTTATCAAACTGATGTTCCAGGCCACTATTATGGGAGGTGGGGTGGGGATCAGCTTAGCCTACATAAGGAGGCAGCAGGTATAAAGATGGTGACTTTGCTTGCCTGCTCCTTCCAGCTTCCTTCTGGAACTAGGCAGCAGGTTGGTTTAGATAGCCCATTGGTACCATTACCATGCTCTAGAATTCTACAAATGGGTCTACTTGGACATCCGTGTTAGTATTTCAGGACCATATTTTCAGGACATTCCCAACAAGAAATTGTCACCCTGCTGTGGAATTTGAGTGCTGCAGACTTGCTCTCAAACTGGAATTTCCTGTAACAGGGACTCTCAGTTGTGAGGTGACTTCTGAACTCCTTCTGAACCAGGGGCCAGTATAGAGCGTCTGAGATGGCAAGGGAAGATATGGGGGTGGGCAGGGAACTGCAGCTGCCTGGTGTTGTTCCACGTACACTTGTCCCTCCATCCAAAAGACCTGGCTGAAAAATAAGGAAGACAACCACCTGCCTTAACCTTGTTTAGGTGGGCAGGAGGCCAGAGCATGCAGCTTATTGTGGATCTCCAGGAACATCATAGAGGGTTGGAAAAATCCAAATGGCCCTGCAGTTGCTCCTCCCCTCATACAAGGCTTGAGTCATCAAAGCATCAAACCCCAATTCTGCAGCCTGTGCAATCCAGATCCCTGGACAGGGGTAGTGGGAAAGGAATCTTGTTTGAGGAAGGTTTGTGGGTTGTGGTTTTTGGTTTTTTTTTAAGGAATCTGGTGCTTGCTGCAGTTTGTCTGAAAGCACTTTAGATGATGCACCAAGTTTGCTCCTACCCTGTGCTTGCAGACTAGTATACATTAGTGGGGGCTTTCTTCTAAAGAAGGATGTTGCAGGCAGGGGTGTAACTATAATAGGGCAAGGGGAGACAGTTGTCTGGGGGCCCACTGCCTTAGGCCCCCCCCAAGGCAAGTCACATGACTGACTCCCCCAGCCGCGCACCCGCCCGGGCTTCCTTCAGTTGTATTCATCCTCCAAAATGGATGTGAGTGTTAAAACCTGGAACTACAAGAACAGCATGTCTTTCTCTAGTACCATTAAATGACTTGCATCGTCCACAATTTACAAAACCTTTTTGATATGCTTTTTGTTACCACTATTCAGCCTCATTTAAGATTTCTTTACTTCATGAGCTGAGCTTCAGTGGTTGGGGGAGCCCATTTAAAAATATTGTCTCTGGGCCTACTCCGACCTTGCTACGCCCCTGGTTGCAGGGCTCAAGCCAGCTGAAATATCAAGCTGTGCCCTCAGCCTCCATGGTGAAGCTTGGTAGAGGTGATTTCTTTCTGTGTCTTGTTACAAAAGATAATATGCCTGCAAAATTAATATGCTGCCTAGCCATTCTATTAAGAGCGGATGTCCACACACAAAAACATCATCCAGCAGCCTTATTTTTAGAATCCAGTTATAAACTATACATCAAGTTTAACTCAAATATGTTTTATTACATATTTTTCTCCTACCCTTTCTTCAAGGAAGCTTGCTTTGTCACAACCTAAATCTAGTTCTCAATTTCATAACCCTTGCAATATATCTCGGGTTTTGATGATATTCCCTGGTGGATATGCTTTGCTTTATTTTATACCAAGGGCCTAAATGGTTTCCTGTATACATGCTCAGGAAGGAACTGTCCCCAAGAAGATTCATGTGGCTTGGCTCATTTTCCTGAGTCTGCTGGAGCAATGCCACATAGCCTGATTTGAAACCTGAGCCTAATGATATTTTGGTGGTGGTATTTATCTTCACTTTCCAAACTGAAGCTGAGAGACTTAGCCCAAGGCTGCCCAGGATGTGTTTACTTTCCCCCACGTAATGTGGCTGGGCTCACTTGCTTGAGTCATTTGCTCTTCTTGCTTGCATCCTTCCTTATGTGTATACATGTGTGTACTGGATTGCAGGCGATGTTCTACCAGGAGTGGCGGCGGCTGGTCCCTCTCTGCAGCAGGTGGCTCAGATCTGACGGCTTTTCAGGCTCTTCCAATTTGAATTCTGTGATCTCCTCTTCAGGAAGAGTGGCGGCCAACTTAAACTGATCCATTGCCTGTGCATTCGGTAGCGCAAGAGAGAGAAACGAGGATCGCCAAAATTATATTTGTTTGAATGGCTTTGGAAGGCATTACTTTTTTTTGGAACACCAGCCATTCATTTGTATGCAGTTCGGTAATTTGCACGGCCGCAGTCCCCTGGCAGCTGCGCAAAGCCCTGGCCATCTGTTGGGCTGCCGAGAGACTTCTGGAGAAGAACTTGGTGGTCTTTGCCGCTGACAGATATATCTGCATCCCCCCAGAGACCGCTGCAGCTGCCACCAAGTGTCTACTTTTGTCAACGCTTGCAGGGACACATTTGCACAAATATTGGTTGGAGTGATCCTTAATAGGCTTCACCCTGTTTCGCGCTGTTGTTTTTGTATGCGAGCTAAACTCAGTTTCTAGAACCGGAACCAGCCGAGCTTAATTATAGACAGTTCAGAAGCAAACCAAACAGAGTGCTTCTTCCTCCATCGCTGGTCTCTTCCCCTGCCACCCCTCTGCAGGTGAAGGGAAGTGCTGGGAGAGAAGCCTCATTCCGACTGTCTCCTAAGCAGGCTGGAAGCTCAGCGTCTCCTTGCCCTGATAGGTGGAGAAGAAAAGAGCTGGTTCAAAAGTCGCACAGCAGGTTTTGGACAGAGGCACCCAGCTGATGGGGTTGTAGCTGAGTGGGAGAGCTTTTGCTTTGCATGCAGAAAGTCCCAGTTGCAGTCCCTGCCTGGCATCTCCAGATAGGGCTGGGAAGGTCTCCTATCTTGACACCCAGGAGAGCCACTGTCATTCAGTGTAGACAATACTCAGCTAGATGGACCAGTGGCCTGACTCGGTATCTGGCTGCTTCCTATGTTCCTTTCAAAGTGGTGATTTTCTTATATTTAGCAGGGGAGAGCGACTGGACCTGTTCAACCACAGCATAACGTGGCTGTTGCTGGTGCCTGCTTTGTGTATTATTATTTTTTTAAACTGTGAACTGTTTGGGGACAGAAAACCATCATTTACTTATTTTTAATTCCCCCCCCTATAAACTGCTTTGGGAACTTGTTGGTTGAAAAGCAATATGCAAATAATGGTTATAGGATGTTATACAAGGCTTCAGGTTACAGCATGACCCCTAAACACTATCATAAGAAAAGCCCTGCTGGATTAGGCCCAAGGCCTGTGTGTGGACTGCAGCACTTCTGACTCTGGGTTCAGGCTCCACATGACTGAAAGCCGTTCCATATAGAAACATTCCCTGCAAACAGAAAACTAGCATGTCAGGGACTGGGAGAATGCCAGGTTAAACAACCCCTTCTCTCTGATATACTAGTTTTCGGTTGCCAAGAGTATTTTTACATGGAACCCGTGCAGGCGCTCTCCATGACCACCCACATTATAGCCACGCCCACCCCAATGGCCACACACCCCATAACAACTTCCCTGCTGGATCAGGCTCAAGGCCTATCAAGTCCACCATCCTGTTTCACACAGGGGCCCACCAGATACCTCTGAGAAGCCCACAGGCAAGAGGTGAGGGCATACCTTCTGGCCTGCTGTTATTCCCTTGCCACTGATATTCAGAGGCATCTTGCCTCTGAGGCTAGTGGTGGCTTATAGCTACTAAACTAGTATTTATTTATTTATTTATCATATTTTTATGCCGCCTGATATGTACATTATCTAGTACTACTACTAC
The DNA here is from genome assembly GCF_027244095.1 of Hemicordylus capensis. Lineage (NCBI taxonomy): Eukaryota > Metazoa > Chordata > Lepidosauria > Squamata > Cordylidae > Hemicordylus > Hemicordylus capensis. The sequence continues at coordinate 39,354,282 of NC_069662.1, forward strand.
AATCTCTATATAGCGCTTATCAACCAAAGTTCTCAAAGCAGTTTACATAGAAAAATAAATAATACATCAAGATGGTCTTCAAAGGGCTCACAAGCTAAAAAGAAACATAAGGTGGATACCAGCAACAGCCACTGGAGGGATGTTGTGCTGGGGTTGGATAGGGCCAGTTGCTCTCCCCCTGCTAAATATAAGAGAATCACCACTTTGAAAGATGCCTCTTTGCTTAGTTAGCAGGGGTAAATGTAGGGCTACTACTTAGGTAGTAGCCGTTGACAAATCTGTCCCCTCCTCCATCGAGGGGCAGGCCCTGAAAACCTCAAGGCAAAGCTATCCTCTGTCTATCCTGGGTATACACGTGTAGCAGAATGAGGTAGAATGGACTATACCACTTCAGATTGGAGGTGGGGCATATCACTTTAGAATGCTCCCCACCTTAAACAACCACCACCCTGCTCCAGCTGAACAGGCAAATGACTAAGCTAGGATCTCACCCTCTGATGTTCAAGCTTCCATTTGCAGGGAGCTTTTAAAATAAGGGAGCATTCTCACATCCTCCTGCTGCTTCTCCAGCTGGGATTGTGGTGGTGGTCCTCCTAAGACTAGAACCACAAACTGCCCTCTGAGTAGGAGGAAAAGCAGAAGCAGCCGTCAAGATGGAACAAAACAACCGCCAACCTTTTAATGATTTGCTATTTTTGTGGCTTTTTAAAGTAAGCCACTTTGGCAGCCTTGTCAGCTGGAGTGCAGGATAAAAATGCTTTAAACATATATTAAAATGTGTTATTTTAGTGTCTGGAATGTTGCTGTCCATTCTATTGCCTCCTCCTTTTGCATCCGTAGGAGACCCGGCCTTAGCTGAGCTCAACAGTTGCTTTTCGGATACCCTTGGAAAGCTGCCCATGGTCTACCATAGAAGAGCATGCATGTTACCTGCTCCTATTGCTGGTTACCACCATGCTTCCACCTGTGTGTGTCCAGTTTGGAGGAGTTTGCTTATTATCTAGGGCAGGGATTCAACATTGGGTCCCCAAGTGTTATTGAACTCCCATAATCCCCAACCAAAGGCCACTGGGATTGGGGATTATGGGAGTTGAAGTCCAATAACATCTGGGGGCCCAATGCTGAGTATCCCTGATCTAGGGCACCCATCTACCCACAGCAGGATCTCCCTCTCAACCAGATGCTTGGCGGACTAGTGTATTTTAGGGATGAAGGGAAGGCATCTCAGATATGCTCAGAGGTACCCTTTTCCGTTGGTCTGGAGGTACATAAGAAGCTGCCTTCTACCAAGTCAGACCATTGGTCCCTCTAGGTCAGTACTGTCTACACTGATTGGCAGCAGCTCTTCAGGTTTCAGACAGGAGTTTTTCTTGGGCCTATATAAGGACTTTGTCTACCTCTGACAGTTATTGGAGCAACTTGTCTCATGGTGCTGTCTGTGGTGCTGAAATGTGCCTTGCTGCCGCCTTGGCTCTTGTCCATTGGATTGAAACAATAATAAATAATAATAATAATAATAATAATAATTCAATTTCTATACCGCCCTTCCAGAAATGGCTCAGGGCGGTTTACACAGAGAAATAAACAAATAAGATGGCTCCCTGTCCCCAAAAGGCTCACAATCTAAAAAACACTGCACAGTTGTCACACAAGACTTGCTTTCCCTATCCCCATTGCTCATCTAGGATGTGGCCAGTGGTTACTATAACATGGTAGGGGGAGCAGGAATGCCATGTTTGGATGGCTTTAAAAGGAGCTTAGCCAAAGTCATAGAGGACAGGTCTATCAGTGGCTACTAGTCTGGTGGCTATAGCCTCAGAGGCAAGATGCTGATAAATGCCAGGTGCAGGGGAGTAATTGCAGAAGAGGGGACAAACCCTCACCCCCTGCCTTTGGGCTTCTCAGAAGCATCTGGTGGGCCACTGTGTGAAACAGGATGCTAGACTAGATAGGCCTTCAGCCTGATCCAGCAGGGCTGTTCAGCCAGCGTGGTGTAGTGGTTAGAGTGCTGGACTAGGACCAGGGAGACCAGAGTTCAAATCCCCATTCAGCCATGACACTAGCTGGGTGACTCTGGGCCAGTCACTTCTCTCTCAGCCTAACCTATTTTACAGGGTTGTTGTGAGGAGAAACTAAGAATGTAGTATACCACTCCTTGGAAGAAGAGTGGGATATAAAATGTAAATTATTTATTTATTTAGAAAAATGCCCTGAACATTGGTGGCCCCTGACTGGTTCTGGATCCATGAAGAGTGTTACCTTGCTGCTCATTTGCATATTTCCCTCCTTCTCCCCCACCCCCTTTTCTGTTCTTGCAGGCTGAGGGAGATGTGAAGGGGAGAGCAGGGGTCCTTCTTTCATATGCTCCTGTCTGTCACCTCCCTAAATCCAAGCAGAATGGTAGCAGCTGGACACAACGGCATTCCACCTTAGCCACTAAGACAAATTGCCAGCCAAACTCCTGGAACCTGCAGTGAATTGGATACAATCCAGATCTGCAAACTTTGAATTCAAGATGCCATATAATTTGATTTTCCAACAGTCAGTTTTGATGTGTTGTGTTGTTCTTAAATAAATCATCTGAGAATTTTAAAAGGCATTACCAAAACATCTGTCTCTCTCCAGCTGAACATGCCCATAATATGAATTTCAAAATTTATCCTAAACTTCAGAGAAATAAAGGTTGTCCTTCTAACTTTTAACTGGTTAATATTTATCTTGAAAACCTCCATAATATTTTGAGAACCATGCTAGTATTATAGGTAGAGCAATAAGTTTCCAGTTGTGCCGTCAAGTCAGTGTTGACTCCTGGCGACCACAGAGCCCGGTAGTTGTCTTTGGTAGAATACAGGAGGGGTTTACCATTGCCTCCTCCCTCACAGTATGAGATGATGCCTTTCAGCATCTTCCTGTATTGCTGCTGCCCGATATAGGTCTTTCCCATAGTCTGGGAAACATACCAGCGGGGATTCAAACCAGCAACCTCTTGCTTCCTAGGCAAGCTACTCCTCTTTGGTGGCTTAAGTTTCCAGTACTGAACCCAATTTAATCTTTTTTTTTTTTGCTGCCATCACATTTTTTGTCATTTCCAGATCTCCAGTTTCCAATTTGAAAAGTGCAGTCAGTGGCTCCAATTTTAAATATATAAATTTCAAAAACTTTTTCCAGAATCATGAGGACTAGAAATATGGAAGAGGTAGGCATGTTTTTCTTCTTAGTATAATATCGGGATTTTGTAGCTCTGGATCCTTACTTGTTTGCACCCAGGGCAGTGTTCAATCACAATGGATTTCTGCAATCCTTTGGCTTTCCTCTCCCACTTGTCAATTCCCGCCTTTGGAATTTAGATTGTAAGTTCCTCAGGGCAGATACTCGGTTCTCTTTCTCTCTTGTGCATATCTGTAATGCGCCATAAGCACTGATGATGCTTTATTGAGAAATAACAAGCATTTTCTGCAAGAATCCAATCCACAGAAGGCCATCTTTCAAATTAACAACTATTTTGCAGCTTATTGCTGACAAAGCTGTGTTAACTTAGATAGCCGACTTAAGGAAGGTGAGGGAAGAAAAGAAAAAACTGGACACAGGTGGAGGTCTTATTATCATAGGTAATTAAAGTATACTAATTAAATTAAGACTCCATCTGTCTGAGTTGAGCAAGCCAGCCGAGTCCTTTAATTAAGATACCGTGTTTACCATAATGGAGGCTGGGAGCAGAAGGCTTGACTGCAGAAGGGATAAGCAAATAACATTCAGCCAATGAGAGTGTGCCAAGGAATGGATCTCTGAAGCCGCCTAAATGGTTTAACAAACAAACTTTTTTTAAAAAAACACATACAGGGCTTAAAACAAACCCTTGCTTACCTTGGTCCATGGGCACTTTTGTTAGTCCTGTGCTCTGATGTTTACTCTACTGTGTGGGGGTAGATGCAAGCTAGCTTAAAAGGTGGTGGTTTGGGGTTTTTTTTTAAAGGAGATCACATCCTGACTATGAGGCAGGATTATGTCAATGATCATCCTGTCCTCTATGCTGTGATTGCCCAGAAATTTCACAAGTGGGTAGGAGCATTTTGCGCCAGTGCTTGCTGCTCTTTGAAGTAGAAAGCTGCTTTTATCAGGGCTTCAGTTGCTGGCAGGAAAGGTCTGGATGATGGTTAATGATGATTAATGATTTCCACAAGCCCCACTCTCTGACCTCTCCCCAGTGTTAGCCAAATCATGGTCCTCTGTAGCCTTCTCAAAGCTGTTCCCTGCTAACTGAGCAAAGAGACAACTTTTAAAAGTGGCAATTCTCTTTATTTAGCAGTGGGAGAGCAACTGGCCCTATCCATCCCCAGCATAGCACCCCCTAGTGGCTATTGCTGCTGTCTACCTTATGTTTATTTTTTAGACTGTGAGCCCTTTGGGAGCAGGGAGGTGTGTGTGTGTGTGTGTGTGTGTGTGTGTGTGTGTGTGTGTGTGTGCGTGTGCGTGCATGTTGGATAAATATATAAAGCTGGGAAATAACTTGCCTAGCGAGCAAGAGGTTGCCAGTTCAAATCCTTGCTGGCATGTTTCCCATATGGGAAACACCTATATGGGGCAGCAGGAATATAGGAAGGTGCTGAAAGGCATCATCTCATACTGCACAGGAGATGAGAGTGGTAAACCCCTCCTGTATTCTACCAAAGAAAACCACATGGTTCTGTGGTGGCCAGGAGTCAACAACGACTCAATGGTGGAACTTTACTTTAAAGGATAGATATACTGGGAACTTTGGTTGAAAACCACCACAAATATTTATATACCGCTTTTCAACAAAAGATTCCAAAGCAGTTTACACAGAGAAATAATAAATAAGATGGATCCCTGTCCCCAAAGGGCTCAAAATCTAAAAAGAAATGTAAGACACCAGCAATGGTCACTGGAGGTACTGTGCTGGGGGTGGATAGGACCAGTTACTCTCCCCCTGCTAAATAAAGAGAATCACCACTTTAAAAGGTGCCTCTGTGCAATCACAGCACAGAGGACAGGATGATCATTGCCATACTCCTACCTCATAGTCAGGATGGGATCTCCTTAAAAAACAAACCCAAAAAACAAAACACCACCCTTTGAGCAAGCTTGCATCTACCCTCACACAGTGGAGTAAACATCAGAGCACAGGACTAAGCACAGGTGGTTGATAATCCAGGTGGTTGACTGCTCTTCGGGATAGGAACATGGAAAGCTGCCATATACTGAGTCAGACCATAGGTCTATCTAGTTCAGTATTGTCTATACAGACTGGCAATGGCTTCTCCAAGGTTGCAGGCAGGAATCTCTCTCAGCCCTATCTTGGAGAAGCCAGGGAGGGAACTTGCAACCTTCTGCTCTTCCCAGAGCAGTGGCTCCATCCCCTGAGGGGAATATCTTACAGGGCTTGCACATCAAGTCTCCCATTCATATGCAACCAGGGCAGCCCCTGCTTAGCTAAGGGGACCAGTCATGCTTGCTACCCCAAGACCAGCTCTCCTCTCCAGCTCTCCTCTCATGTATAGCTACATGAGGTTCAAACTCTGTAGGATTAGGAAACTATTCTTCTTGTATCTGAACCAGAGGTGCTCTTACCCCCAGACCTTGGGGACCTGTTCCGTGGCCTCCAAGCTCCAGGGGGGCCTCCTGCCACCACCCCATCCTGGTGCCGAAAACTCCAAGAATTCTAGCCGCCATGTGCGTGGCCCTCCCCCACCCTGGTGGTGGTGGCGGCGGCAGCAGCGGCAGCAGGCAGAGCAGGAGCAGCTGCTGGGCCTGACCATTTGGCCCAGAAGCCACTCCCACTCCATGCACCACCCCCAGGGGGGAGGAGGAGGCCTGCTTGGCTCAGCCTCCACACACCCCAGCCATAGAGATGTGCACAGACCACGGAGGCGTGGTTTTAGGCCAGGGTGGGGTTTTTTTTGGCTCTTTAAGGGCGGGGAGGGGTGTACTTACCCCTCCCGCCGCTTACCCCCCTCAGGCGCTCCATTTTCAAGTAAAAATTTCAGGGCGGCAGTGGTCCTCCCTGCCGCCCCTGCCCCCTTGTTGATGGTAAATGTGGAAGTAACTTCTGTGTTTATTTTTCGATGTAAACCGCTTTGAGAACTTTGGTTGATGAGCGGTATATAGAGATTGTAGTAGTAGTACTAGATAATGTACATATCAGGCGGCATAAAAATATGATAAATAAATAAATACTAGTTTAGTACGGTAGCTATAAGCCACGACCAGCCTCAGAGGCAAGATGCCTCTGAATACCAGTGGCAAGGGAGTAACAGCAGTCGAGAAGGTATGCCCTCACCTCTTGCCTGTGGGCTTCTCAGAGGTATCTGGTGGGCCCCTGTGTGAAACAGGATGGTGGACTTGATAGGCCTTGAGCCTGATCCAGCAGGGATGTTCTTATGGGGTGTGTGGCCATTGGGGTGGGTGTGGCTATAATGTGGGCGGTCATGGAGAGCGCCTGCATGGGTTCCATGTAAAAATACTTGCCACTCTCTCAGGCCCAGTGCCAGTTCACTATCCCATTCCCATGGAAACAGTGACCCTTTTAAGGCAGGCCCGCTCTTGGCCTGGCATGGGGCAGCACAGTCACAGAGTTGGGGCTGAGCGCAACATCATGCACAGCTAGGCACTGCCCAGAAAAGGCAGGCCAGCAGCTGGCGGGTGGGCGTATGGGTCAGTGGGCAGCAGCGGGGCCATGAAAGCCGGCAGCAAAACAGGCCTCTTCAACCTCGCAACTCCCCTGCCTCAGACTCTTAGGTATCTTGGGGAAAGGGCTGTAGCGAAGTGGTGGAACATCTGCTTTGCAGGCACAAGGTCCCCTGTTCAGTCTCTGGCATCTCCAGGTGATTGATTGATTAAGTGCCATCAAGCCAGTGTCAATTTTTAAGAACATAAGAACAGCCTTGCTAGATCAGGCCCAAGACCCATCTAGTCCAGCATCCTGTTTCACACAGGCATCCTGCCTCTGAGGCTGGAGGTGGCCTGTAGCCCTCTGACAAGTAGCCAATGATAGACCTCTCCTCCATGAAGTTTTCCAAGCCCCTCTTAAAGCCATCCAGGTTGTTGACTGTCACCACATCTCGTGGCAGAGAATTCCACAAGTTGATTATATATTATTTTATTTATTATTTATTTTACATATTTTAATACCATTGTGTGGAAAAGTACTTCCATTTGTTGGTCCTAGATTTTCTGGCAATCAGTTTCATGGGATAATGACCTCTTAGCAACCACATAGCTAGATTCTCTCCAGGATGATCTGTCTTCAACTTAACTTTTTAAGGCAGGGGCGTAATGAGGCTGGAGTGGGCCCAGAGACAAAATTTTAAAATGGGCCCCTCGCTGATACACACACACTCACTTCACATGTGACTTGTCTCTGGGGGGCCCCTCGAGGCGAAGGAGCTCCCAGGCAGCTGCCTCCCCTTGCCTAATGGTAGTTACGCCCCTGTTTTAAGGTCTCACAGTGGTGCATTCACTGCTCTCATAATCGAGTCTATCTACCTTGCTGCTGGTCATCCTCTTCTTCTCTTTCCTTCAACCATTCCCAGCATTATGGACTTCTCAAAGGAGCTGGGTCTTCACATAATGTGTCCAAAGTATAATAGTTTGAGCCTGGTCATTTGTGCCTCAAGTGAAAATTCTGGATGGGTAGGGCTGAGAAAAACTCCAGCCTGAAATGTTAGAACTGCTGCCAGTCAGTGTACACAATACTGCATGTACCTGTCACTATGTCCTCCCAGCCTCAGCTCCTGCAAGGCCACACTGGTTAGATGGACCATGTATCTGACTTGGTCCAAGGCATCTTCCAATGTTCCTATGAAGGGAACTTCATAGTTGTGGGACAACCCCTGGGAATAACTCTCTGCACCATTTTCCTGGCTTCTCACAGTGTGTGAGCCTTGGCTTAAAGAGGGTGACTTTTGAGATGCCACATTGGTGCCTAGGGACATGTTAACCCTAAGCAGTCTTGAGTTTTGAGATCAAAACTAGGAGGCAAGAGAGAGCCAGATGAGATGCTGGAGCTCTGGTGTGATGCTGGGGTGTGTGCTATAGTACCAGTGGCAACTTGGCCACTGATAATTTGGTCAGTGACAATCTGAGTCAGACCATTCATCTACCTAGTTCAGTATTGCCTATCCTACTGTGCTTGACAGCAGTTCCCCAGGGCTTCGGGCAGGGACTTTTCTCAGGCCCTACCTGCAGATGCTGGGGACTGAACCTGAGACCACCTGCATGGAAAGCAGGTGCTCTGTCACCCAGCTACAGCCCCATCTCCATTGACTTTGGAGAATGGAGTGTGCATTTCACAGTTTGCCCCCTTTTAGCACTTCAAACTACAGGGCAGATGGAAGTGGGGAGGAGAGGCTTTGTGATGCATGCCTGTTTCTCCGCGCCACCCCTCCTCTTTGGTCCCAAGAGAGAGAGAGGCTGCTAGCAGAGCAGATGGGTGATCTGCAAGAAATCTATCATGTGGGAAAATGAGCCCCTGACCGCCCACTAGGATGTTTGCAGCTTCATCTTTAGGACACTGTGTCATCAGCAGAGCACCTCTGTGGGAATAAAGGCCCCCTTCCCCTTTAGGACTTCTGGCCCAGGGCTGCATTGCAGTCAAGTTGCCAGAAAACGTTTAACCATTGGTGTTTCCCTTCCTTCCTGTTAAATTTAACCTTGATTTGCAGTTTCCCTATTTATTCTCCCTGGCCACACACTCCAGCATTATGTGCCTACATGTGCATAGATGTGTCTCTTTCCTTGTGCACAAAATTTCATAATATTGTGGCTAAGTTCAGTGGCTAAGTTCATAAAATGGGAGGTGTGGCTGCCAAAACACCATGATCTCTGACCTGAAATGCTCTCTTTCTCATAAATTAGGAAGGTTGAGATGCAGTCACTCAGTGGTGATGGAAATGCTCCTGGAACATGTTCAGAAAACTTGAGAATCATTCTGCATGTTCCAAGACTGAGCCCTATGACTGAATACAGAACACATCTTCTATGACTGAGTTATGAATATGACAAATATATATATATCACTTTTCAACAAAAGTTCCCTAAGTGTGTGTGTGTGTGTGTGTGTGTGTGTGTGTGTGTGTCCGTCCGTCCGTCCGTCTGTCCATCTTCTCCACACACTGCAATCATGTGTACCTTTTTATTTTTGTGAACTTGGGTAGAGGGCATACACAGGTGAATTTCTTAGATAGAGGTTTAAGAATCCAACTTGAATCTTGTGTGTGTCCTGCAGAGTAAGTATATCTCCTGCTTGTCTTTAACAAATACCCCTCTTCCCCTGAAATGTTGACTTAGCTTAATTCCATAGCTGTACAGAGGGCTTTGGCTGCAGTAGTTTCTCCACCTGCTCATAGGTATCCATTCTTTATGTTGGTGATGAAGCAACTTTAAAGGGGCTGTGGGTGGCTTAATATCCCACTTTCATTTTCTGTGTGCCGCCTTTCTTCCTCAGACTTTCTAGGAGACTCATGGGCTACCCTCTCATTCCCTGCCTGGGCATCCTGAAATGCATTGCCTCATCCCGTATTTCTGATCAGATCTGAGAGACTGGCTGTGGTGGTTACTCAATGGCTGAGCTGTGGCAATTCCCATATGCTCAGACACACAATATTGTGTTTGTAGTCAACATCCAGACTAGATGCTGTGTGCTTGCACAACAACAAAAACTTGCTCATCTGCAAGAAGATTGTATAGTTGTACAAAATCCCAAAGATGCATCCTTACACTCTTGTGCATATGGCTTGAGAAAGAGGTTTCCCAGTAAGAGACTTGCTATGTTGCACAAGGATGTTTCCGCTAGCACAAACAAATCTGGGATGTCAGCTCCCAAAATAGCAGAGTTCAGTACAACTTCCTTGCGCCTGCACAACATGTTTTCACAACTGCAGCACTAGTCTGGATGTTAGCCAGTGTGTCCTGGTGGAAGCTTATTTGATCTTTCATTCTCCTTACTTCTGTGCATGTTGGGGGAAGATAACTTGGAACTGGGGGGTGAGGGGATAAGGAGAAAAATTAGCAGGGAATGTTGCTTTGTCGAAATTGTCGATTATACATTCTGAACCAAGGGGGCATAAGCATCTCACATTTTTTTAACTGCCTCGTTTATTGTGAGCCCCTTGGGGACAGGGAACCATTTTCTCATTTCTTTTGATATGCAAATCACTATGAGGATTTTTCATGTTGAAGAGCAGTGTATACAGGCTGACATTCTGCGCAGTAAAACAACGGAAGTAGCGTGACATGTGCTCATGCAATATTTTCTTTTGAGGGCAACATCCCGCTCCATAGCAGTCCCATGGCTGTCTTTTATGTATGCAGTAAACCTGGTGGCTTGCTAATGCTGAGGTTTCAGTGCGCAGAATGTCTGCCACATATCTTAAATAATATGAGAGGGATTCAAGGATTGTATGCTTATGGTAGCCCATCTAAAGCCTGATTTTATCATTATTTAAATCATGTCTCTTTACCAAAACAAATGCCTCTAAATGGCAGCCATTGTTTCTTCAGAGTCGAAAACCATGAACTCCATTTCTTTGAGGGACCAGGTTTATTAAACTGTCTGTCTTGGTAGCTTCTAGTGTTTCAAGAAACCATTTGCAACAGTTGGAGATGTTGTAAGCTTCCAGTACTGTGCCCAGGGACTTTTACACACATCAGGCTTTACTGTGAACTCGAAGTCCCCCCAAAATGATGTAAATAGTGGAATTTTTTTTACCTTGGATATAAATTGGGCTACCAAAGGCAGCCACGGGGCTCTGTGGTTGCCAGGAGTTGACACTGACTCGATGGCACACTTTACCGTTACACTCTAACATGCAGTGAAAACCCCAAATTGTATGTGAACTGCTCCCCGATAATTTGCAGGGACTTTTGGGTAAATCTGGCTAATATGTGAATGCACACCCTCCGTTCTGGAAGAGATACGAGTTAAAGGGCTTTAAACACCCCATGTGAAAAACATCCAGGCCGGGTTCCCATGAAGTAGGGTGAAGTTAGCTGCTTCAGGGTGCTTTCCAGATTAGCTGAATGCTTCATACAGGCAAATTGCATTCAAAACGTAGACAGCAAAGCACCCAGCAGGGCAAAAGCTAACAACCCGAAAAAAGAGGAACATTTTAACACTGGATATACGACATTATAGCACTATATCGCAGCGATTAAATTCGAAACAAGGCGTTGGAAATATGAACCTCACCCTGAGGTCAGCATAGGGACTGCGGTGTCACAACACAGGAAGTGCAGAAGCACACTTCAGAGATATGTCGTGACGTCATTGCAGGGTCTAATCTGGAAAGCGCCCAGGCAGTGGATTATGAGTCAGGTCTTGGGAACATTGGAAGCTGTCTTATATGCTGAGTCAGACCCTTGGCCCATCTAGCTCAGTATTGCCTACCCCAGGGATTCTCAACGTTGGGTCCCCAGATGTTATTGGACTTCAACTCCCATAATCCCCAACCAAAGGCCAGTGGGGCTGGGGATTATGGGAGTTGAAGTCTAATAACATCTGGGGACCCAACGTTGAGAATCTCTGGTCTACACTGACCGGCAGTGGCTTTCCAGGGTTTCAGGCAGGAGTCTTTCCCAGCCCTACCTGGAGATGCAGGCTGACTCGCAGTCTACCACAGTGATGGCCCCATCCGCTAAGGTGAATATCTGACAGCAGGCAGTGCTCACATGCAGTCACCCATCCAAATGCAAACCAGGGCAGGGGAGAATTCATGCTCAGTACCGCAAGAGCAGCTCTCCCCCCATCCTGGGCGTGGTAGGGCAGTCCACCCGGCATCCCCTCCATGCATGGCCAAGAAAGGTGGGATGGGCACCACACTGTGTTTCCTATTCTCTTCTTAATTTTTTTTAAAAAGGGAAGAAAGACAGAGAAATCTAAAAAAGAAAGAATTGGAATGTGATGAATAAAAACAGAGAGAAGAGAAAGAGGCAGGGGGCGGTGTGGGGGGCACCATTTTGGTGCTCTTCTTCAGTCAGCACAGCGTCATGGGCTAGCCCTGAATCCCGATGCTTCTAGCAGCTACTCAAACTTTTGAATTGGGTCAGCCAGATTACTAGAGTCCAGCTCAAGAGTATTTACAAAAAACAACCAGTGGATCACAATTTAATCTAAATCCCGTCACGAGAGATACTATGTACAATCAGACTTCAATAAATGTTTGCATAAGGACAGCTCCAGGAGTCGTGGTGGTGGTGGGGAGCCTGCATGTGAATGCTGACATTTCCAGCAACTATGCTTATTTGTTCTGAAGGGCTGTATGGTGGGTGTTGAGGTTCTTTTTGGGACCGAGATGCAAAGAGAGCGTCTTCTTCACTATGACCCCTACCGCCCCTTGAGGTCACATGAGGAGGTCCGTCTCCAGTTACTGCCAACTCGTCTGGTGGCTGCACAGAGATGGGCCTTCTCGGTTGCTGCCCCGAGGTTGTGGAATGTGCTCCCTACTAAGATACAATTCTCCCCAATTTTTTAAAAACATCTGAAAACCCATCTCTTCTCCCAAGCGTTTCCAGCTTTTTAAAGTTTCTAGGCTTTAATTCTGTGGTTGATTTTAAATTGTTGATTTGTTTTAAGTTTTTTATATGTGTTTTAATTGTTTTATGTTACTATTAACCGCCCAGAGGTGAATGTTTGGGCAGTATATCAAAATAACGTTTGGGCGGAAATAATAACTGGGAACAGCCTATATTCTGCGACGATATCTATAACAACAGCAACAACATTGACAATAAAATTCAACCATCCCAGGTCCTTGAGAAGGACTCAATGTCTGGATAAAACAAACCAGTCAATAACACCTGTCTGTCTGTGTAAACAAGAAATAAATAATAATATGAAAAAATTCAGCCATCCCAGGTCCTTGGGAAGGACTCAGTGTCTGGATAAAACAAACCAGTCAATAACACCTGTCTGACTGTGTAAACAATAAATAATATAAATTTGAGAAATAAATAAATAAAATAAAATAAACCATCATCATTATGTGGCAATGTTTGTTCTCTCTCAACCCCAGGCAACACTTTTCAGACTCTGGGGCTTGAACCAGGAATCTCATATCCAAAGGCTGGAATCTAGCTTACTGAGTGACCTAGGAGAACTCAGATCTTGTGCTCAGATCTCGGAGCCCTCTTCAGGTGCACAAGTGTGCAACGTCTGCTCCAGGAGAGTTGGTCTTGTGTTAATGAGCATGAATTGTCCCCTTTGTTAAGCAGGGTCTGCCTTAGTTTGCATTTGGATGGCTGACTACATGTGAGCACTGCAACTGCAAGATTCGGTGACAGAGTATTTGCACTCTCTGGCGTCTCCGGATATGGTGCGAGAGCCTCCTGCCTGGAATCTTGGAGAGCTGCTGCCAGTCAGTGTGGACAATACTGAGCAAGATGGATCAGTGGTCTGACTCTGTATAAAGCAGCTTCCATGTTCCTAATGCCAGCCCCTGTGATTAGCAGGCAGTATGAAGCTTCTGGATTGGCCAGGCCTGGTACAGATACTAGGAGCTTGACCTTCTGCTCCTGCCTGGTCGACTGGTATTGCCAACCCTCCAGGCCTGGAATCTTCAGGAACAGGTATCAATCCCCAGGTGGGCATTGAAAGCAGTCTGGGGATGTTGATGGCTTGAGCTTGTGAAAAATATTTGGGAGGGGGACCTCCAGGTTCAGTCAGAATGGCTGGCCCTGGAACAGAATCTTTTGCCAGCTGCACTTCTACTTACCTTAGGATCCATAAGTTGGAGAAAATGGTGACCTAGATCAAGGATTCTTAGTGTTGGGTCCCCAGATGTTATTGGACTTCAACTCCCATAATCCCCAACCAAAAGCCACTGGGGTTGAGGATTATGGGAGTTGGAGTCCAATAACATCTGGGGACCCAACATTGAGAATCCCTGACCTAGATAATGACATGGCTGCCCACACCGTCCTGGTAGGACCCTATCAGTACAGCTATGATGCATTCCAATGCCCATTTAAAAATGGAAGGAAGTGACTGAGGAGAATAGGAATTTATGTGAAGGAAACTTTCGTTTTCTGCTAATGGGCAGAGGCTTTATATGGGTGGGGGGAGTTGACAATGGGCAATATGCATAGTTAAGGCCACGGCGCTTCAGAAAAATGCCTGCCCACTGGTTGAGTCTAACTCAGTAGTACAGGGCTGCACAACTTAATGGCCTTCCAGAGATTGTACTGTAACTCCCATCAGCCCTGACTATTGGCCACTGTGATTGAGGATCATGGGAGTTGTAGTCCACCAGCGCTGGAGGGTCAAAGTTGTGGAGCCCTGCAATAGTGGCTTGCCACTATATGGCCACTAGAATTCCAAATGGCTGTTCTCCCCCTGTGTTCCTTGCTGCACCAGCTGCAATCACAAGTGCAAAACCAGCCTCTCTGCTGAAGACAAATGAGGATTCTTAGCACTGTCCTGTGCAAGAGACTTTGGGGACAATTTGCACAAGCTGGAATCAGTACACACACTGAGAGGCGGCGGCTAGCCAATTCCACCCTCTGCAAGGTGATACTGGCCTTGTCAGTTCTGACATATACAGGCACACCCACCATTATCCTGCTCTTCCTTGGCCTTTGCACAGAAAAATAGTCCCAGATGTGGAGGCGGATAATATTTTTTTCTTTCATCTCCCTACAGTGTGACATACGGCTTGGCAGCAGCTTCTTGTTTTGGAAGTAACTCACTCAAGAATTTGCTGGAGCAGATCAAGGGTCTATATTGTTCAGGGCTTGGTCTCCAAATGCTGGGCAGCCAGATCAGATGCCCTTGAGTAGCTTAAAAGCTGGGTATGGCGGAGAACCATCCCTTGTTTGTTCCAGTTCCTTGTTCATCTCAGAGGTATGCTGCCGCTGAATATGGAGGTTCCTCTACACTCCCAATTATCTGTTTACCAGTGACAGTTCTACTCTCTGCCACTATTTTGCGATTGCGCCATTCTCCCTCTGGTCTCTCCAGAGGTTAAATCTGAAATGAGTCTAATGCATATGCATGTAAACTAATATATATACAAAAATGAAAGTCAGTGTGGTGTGGTGTAGTGATTAATAGGTCAGATGAGGACCAGAAAGACTCTAGTTCAAAACTCCACTCAGCTATAAAGTTCAATGGGTGACCTTGGTCCACTCATTTCCACACAGCTCACTACACAGGAAGCTGCCTTATACCAAATAGATCATTGGTCCAATATTGTCCCCCCTGACTGGCAGTGGCTCTCCAATGTTTTCAGGCAGGAGTCTTTCCCAGCCCTACCTGGGACTTTTACACACAGCAGGTTTTACCACGAGTTTACTGGGAGGCTTTACTGCAAACTCACAGCTGCCCCAAGAAACCAATGAAAAGAGTGGATATTATTTTTACCCCGGATATAAATCAGGCGACACTCTAATGTGCAGTGAAAAACCCAAATTGTGTGTGAGCTGCTCCCTGATAACTCGCAGGGACTTTGGGGTAAATTTGGCTGATATGTGAATGTACCCCCTCCTTTCAAAGCTTTCAAAGCCCCATATGAAAAACTTCCTGGAGATACCCAGGACTGAACCAGGGACCTTCTGCATGCAGAGCAGATATTCTACCACTGAGCTACACTCCCACTGCTCTGAGGGTGTGAGGATAAAGGGTGAGGTAGAGAAACACCACACCTTTGATTAAGTGATGTGTGGTTTACTAGCACACTTTGCTTTAGGCGCACAGTGTATTAATACTGTATATGGCAGGTGGAAAAGAAAGTTCAGCTGATGTCAAAGTGGGTGAGGGGAGAACATAGGCACCAATCCTATGCAAATAAGTGTTAAAAGAGCACAAGAATACCCCTGTTTTTCATCTGGGCAGTGTTAGAATGTACGGCTTCTTTTTCCTTGTCTTTTCTTCATCTCCTCATGACTAATAACCCATGATAGACCAAAGCTTGTGGCAGTGAATTAATAAGCTAATTATTAGAACTGCAAGCTTGAATTGGTAAATAACTCCAACGAAAGGTTTTGTTGATTAATGGATGGCCACCAGTTTTAATCACTGGGGATGGAGAGTTAAGAGCACATTTATTTAAACGTTTTGAAGCCATTTGCTAAGCCTGGCCAGTCCAGATACGTCATATTACTTACTGTCGGCAGAATTCAAAGTTGCACACCCCTATTCCCTTCTCTGCTTCGGTGTCTTTTAACAGGGAAGAGAAAACAAAATATTGTGTAGCCTCTGAGTGGTAACTCCCCTCAGTTTGTGGTTATAGTTGTTTGTTGACTTTTAGAGTATTTTAAATGAAATTGTATAATTTTATGTGCAGTTTTTTATTTCTTGTTCATTACCCTGGGGTCCTAGGATGAATGGTGGAACGCAATGTAAATAAACAGAAGCGTATTAATCTTGCACTTCTTTAAATATCTCAAAGAATCTATATGTAGGTTTTTGTAATATGCAGCTTTTACCCCAAACCTTAAACATCTTGGGACCTGGGTACCTTCTGTATGTACTCTCTTCACATTCTCCATTCAGTGCCTGAGGCACTGTGTCCCGCTGCCAACTGAAGTTTGGTGGGTTTCTTTTAGGAGCAAAGCCTTTTTTGTGGTGGGTGCCAATTTGTGCAGTGCCTTCCCTAGAGGCTTGTAATGGCCCCCTCGCCACACACAAACCTTCAGAAGCCAGGCCAACCCTGGTTTTTTAAGAAGGCCTTTGGATTGACTTAAGCCCTTGAGGGACTGGTTTTATCACAGACCCTTTCTTTTGTTCTGTGGGACAGTTCTTTTCTGCAGTTGGGTTCTGTATTGTTGTTGTTTTGTTGATTATGTTTAAATGAGAACTGAGCCAAAATCCCCACCCACCCAATTTTCTCAGCCCCATTCTCAGATGGCAGAAATGGGCATAGTGGTGGTAGTTTTCCTGAGGGAGGGAAGCTGAGAAATTTCTCAGCCCACTTCTCCGCTGCCATTTTTTTTCTTCAGAAGTCTCCTCCTCAGAATCACATAGCTTATTTTATAGGATGCTCTGGAACAGAAGCTGGCTACCATGGAGAGATCTACACCACTGTTGACAACATTGCTTTCAATGATGCAGGGTGTGGGTGGGCAAAAAGAAAATAGACAGTAATCTGCCACCAACGAGCAATAAGCTGTGTCTCAAACTTTCTCTGAATTTCTCTGGGTCTAACTGTCAATAAACTGCCCTCATATTTTGCCCACCACTTAAATCTGACACCAAAAATGATTCAATTAAAATGTTCAGCTAAACACAAGTTTAAATTGTGCTGCTTTGTAAGTTGCTTTGAATTATGTGGTAGGAGAGACAGGACATTAAAAATAAAATTTTAAATGTAATTGACTTAAAGTAATCAGTTAATGGCAGGTGACTGATTAAAAATTCTTACGCTAAAATAGAATAACACCTTTTTGCAGACTATCTAAAATATCAAGAGTTGTAAGCAAGTTTTTGGGTTCGCCAGAACACTTGTTCAGACTGGATATTAAGTAAATCAATATGGGAGGAGAGTTGAGTGTGATATTAAAGCCCCAAAGGCTGGAGTTTGTGTAATGGTCTTTAAAATGGAGTGCCAGAGATAATAGGCAGAGTTAGATTAGACTCCACTAGTTGCTAGACAGATTTCAGAATACATATGGGCTCCTGGGACAAAAAAGGCAGTAATGTCTCTTCCCCCATGTTTTTAAAATATAAAATCTAGCCGTTACTCTTTACTCAGTTGACAGCCCTAGTGATTATGCCTTGTGTGAATTTTGCACAATCCAATCCACCCTGCCCCCAGAGCCGTGAGGATCAACACTCAAACCCCAGAAGTCCTGCTTGCTACCAGCTCTGCTGTGTCTGGTGAAAATCTCAATCACTTTTTCAGTCTCTTATGAACAGCCATGGAACTGCTAGTCCATGAGAACTAGAAACTGGTTTGGTTTTCCGTTTTTGCTTGTTTAATTTCAAATTTTAAAATCTTTTCATTTTGGTCAGTGACCAGCATGAGATTAAAACAAATGTAGGAGAGAAAACAATCAAACTTCTACTACAAATAGTAAAACCAAATAAATTTTTAAAAGTCCTCCTGAACATAAATCAAGGTACTGAAAGTGAACCCACCAGAACTACTAAAAATACATAACTAATACATAACTTTTAAGAATAAAATGAGACAGCAGTATTTCATACTTATGACTTATGAGATTATTATATACAGATCAAAATTTAGGCAGTTGCCTTCCTGACTCCTGAATCTGAGAGGGGTTAAACAATTCAGGAGATCGGGAAAATTTTGTTGTTAGATTTACCAATGATATACAAGTGATCTCAATACCTGCATGCCCACCTGCAGTTAGCCACACTGTAGCTGCAAAAGTTGCTCTGTTTAATTAAAGCTGATAGCTTTAGGACATCCTGACTAAATTTACTGAAGGATGCCTTGAAATGTAATTTGGTCATCCTTTGACCAATATTGAGATTTGGTCATCCTTTAGAGTAGTGGTTCCCAAACCATGGGCACACGTGTTAGAGAAAATTACATCTATAGCAGAGTATTTCAGGAGCTAACTCACTCCCATTACAGCAGAAGTTAAGAGTCTCTGGGGCAATAGCTTGTAAATGATAAGTTTGGAGATTCATGTAAGGTTAAGCTAAGCTATTTCATTCCGGAGTCCATGGTGATAGGAAAAGACCTATATCTAACTCCTGGGTACATATTGGTCAGAGAGAGACCTATAGAAGCATGGTACTCAGAGAACTAGAAGCATTCTGGGAAGGAGAAGAAGAAAGTCACTTTCAGGAAGTTCCTGAGTACATTCTATCCATAGAGGGGTCATAGAGACTAAACAGGAAAGAGAAGCAGACCCTAACTCGATCACTGGAAAGCGGGCTGAGGGACCCTTTCGGGCTTGGGGGTCTCTGTGGCATGCCCCACACAAGCGCAGGACATCCTGGAACATCCGGGGCCCCTGATTCCCACAGCCCACTCCGGCTCTATGACGGAGCCGGCAGTCGTGTGGGTGGCTGATCCGGCTGCCCGGGCTGCTGCCTTGATCGTCTGTGGAGAGAGCGGGCTAAGCCTCCGGTGGGTCTCACCGATCGTGAGACTCACCTCTATCTCTGCTCCCAATGCCCCTAGTGGTCATTAAGGTTATTGATACAAAAGCTTGATGCCATCTGGAGCTGGATCTCCAACAGCACGAACCCCGAGGTGCAGGTTCACTTAAGGCTTGTAAGGGGTTCTCTAAGCCCTCCCGCCTTACTGACTAATCCTCAGATAAGGAGAAAACAGAGCTGCAAACTAATCTAGTGATTAGAAATCTAGGACGCTGCCTTATACTAAGTCAGACCATTGGTCCATTTAGCTCAGTCTACCGACTCAATGGCACAATCTACTTTTACTTTACATGTACTGGAACATAGGAACATAAGAAGCTGCCATATACCGAGTCAGACCATTGGTCTATCTAGCTTAGTATTGTCTTCACAGACTGGCAGTGGCTTCACCAAGGATGCAGGCAGGAATCTCTCTCAGCCCTATCTTGGAGAAGTCAGGGAGGGAACTTGAAACCTTCTGCTCTTCCCGGAGCAGCTCCATCCCCTGAGGGGAATCTCTTATAGTGCTCACACTTCTAGTCTCCCATTCATATGCAACCAGGGCAGACCCTGCTTAGCTAAGGGGACAAGTCATGCTTGCTACCACAAGAGCAGCTCTCCTCTAAGCCGTAGCTTTTCCAAGGTTGCAGGCAGGAATCTCTCTCAGGCCTATCTGGAGATGCCAGGGAGGGAACTTGGAGCCTTCTTCATGCAAGCATGCAGATGCTGTTCCCAGAGCAGCTGCAATATTCCCTAAGGGGAATATTTCACAGTGCTCACATGTAGTCTCCCATTCAAATGCACACTAGGGCAGAGCCTGTTTAGCAAAGGGAACACTTCATACTTGCTACCACAAGACCAGCTCTCTTGTGACTAGATCACAACTCCTTATCTGAGGACTTGGCTATTAGACACTGGCTTACAGCTAGACTAGGTTATTCATGAGTAGTGCTATTGAAATTAGAGGGACAAGTTTACCTATCTTATTTCAGTGGGAATGCTCATGAGTAACTTAGTTTGGATGTAAACCAGTGACTAGTGTCATAACAGTAACATTTCAATATGTGTGTGTGCATGTGTGTGTGTGTTTTGTAAACACCTAAAATCTGGTGCAATAGGGAAATGCTTGACTCACAAGCAGAAAGTTGCCAGTTCGAATCCTCGCTGGTACTTTATTGGGCAGCAGCGATATAGGAAGATGCTGAAAGGCATCATCTCATACTGTGTGGGAGGAGGCAATGGTAAACCCC
Organism: Hemicordylus capensis; assembly: GCF_027244095.1. Classification (NCBI taxonomy): domain Eukaryota; kingdom Metazoa; phylum Chordata; class Lepidosauria; order Squamata; family Cordylidae; genus Hemicordylus; species Hemicordylus capensis. Next base: position 39,374,595 of record NC_069662.1, read on the forward strand.
TCCTGTATACTACCAAAGACAATCACAGGGCTCTGCAGGCGCCAGGAGTCGAAATCGACTTGATGGCAGAATTTACCTTTATTTAAAATTTTCTGTGGGGTGTCTGAGCAAGGTTTTGGACAGAAGGGGTACCCTTGTTTGTTTTTAAAGTTGAAACCGCCTGCTTTCGAGTAACTCCTGAGTAGTGCTATTGAGCAACTTCGTCTGAATGTCAACCACTGAATTCTGCCCCAGACACTGAAGTGGAGGTAGAACAACACACCATGCTTGTGTGGGGATAGATAGGTCGAATAGATTGAAATAGACACAGACACCAGTTCTACATTCAACATCGATTTTTTTTATTTTTTCTACCCCCCAAAAGTCTGCTCTCTTCTTCACTAACAAACATCTTTCTCTTTGGTCTCCCAGCCGCTTCTTATTTCTGTTCCTCCTCCTTGTCCTTTATGTGGAGTTCAGCCAGGCAGATGGTTGCAGCGTGGGCAGCTGTGCCAGTCCTCTTTCCCTGTTAACAGCGAAGCATGGTAGACTTGACTTGGGTGTTTGTTCTAAGCGGCTGGTTTTCTGGATGTGCTGGAGCAAAGGTTATTGGAGGCTCAAGCTTTTGAGGCTCATTAAATTTAAATTAGGAGATGTTTCCCCCTCCTTTTCCTGGTGAGAAGAGGGAATCTATTTATTAGCAAACCGGCAAGCATCATATTCTGTAGATGGAAGTAAATTTGCCCCCTGCTTATGGTGTGATCAGAGTGACAGAGAGGCAATCAAGCCCTGACACTTGCAATTTTTGGAGACCAAATTTTCAGCTTCCTCCCCCCCCACCCTTTTGGGAAGCAGAGCCACTTTTTTAATGAGCTATCAAACCTCCATCCTCATATCCCTCTCAGTTTGTTGCATTTATTGCTAACTTTTAAAGCTCTTCTCATCAGCAGAATGCTGTCTAAGGCCCACCTCACAACAGCCTTGCAAGCAGCAGCAGCGCCATTGTTGCTCCTATTTAATAGTTGTGGACATTAAGACAGAAAGGGCGGGGTTTGCCTGGTGAGGCACACCTGGAATTCACAATGCCATTTCTAGGATGCTGGAGGCTTTACAGACAGGGCTTCTACCCCAAATCTCCTTCAGAAGAGAGTGTGTGCATTCACACACCAGCCAAACTTACTCCAAAGTCCCTTCGAGATCTTTGGACCCACTCCACACACAAATCAGGCTTTGTCTTGCGAATTCTAGCTTATCTTGAGTTATATCCGGGTTTTTAAATTGCTGGTTTTAAGCTACTTTTTCTGAAAATGCGGAGCAAGTAGGGAGAGGCACTGATGTAGAATCATTAGCATGATAAGAGGGATACTCCCTTTAGAAATACAGATGTAGCTCTTTAGTAATCTAGCCCCCGCATTGGCTAGAAGGAAAAAATGGAGGCATGCCAAGTGAACTTGCAAAAACTGAGAGCAGAGGCAAAGAGCTGCTTCCCTCAATGCCTGAGTGTAATTCGAAGTGGCTTTGCTCAACATTTACCCCGCAGCATGAAGCCATGTGCGAATAACTCCCTGGGAGCTTTTGGGCAAGGCAGCAAAAATGATGCCACTGTTGTGGTGATAGGCCAGTCTCGGGACCTTCACCCCAAGCTCAACCTTTCTTTATTTAACTCTTCTCCCACCTTTATTTCAAGGAACCCAGAGTGGCTTCTGTGATTCCCCCCCATCTCCTTTTTATCCTCACAGCTATCCCGCCAGGTAGGTTGGTGGTGGTGGTGGGGAGAGTGAGTGAGTGTAACTGGCCCAAGGTCAACTGGTGAGCCTCATGACTCAGTGGGGATTTGGAACTTGAGTCTTCCATGTCCTAGTCTGACTCTGACTGCTTGACCACCTTGACTCTCCTTCAACGGTGACTCCAGAGAGAGCCGAATGCCTACTCAAACAAGGAGTTTACCACCCCCCGCCCCCCTCACACCTGCCCCCATTTCTGTTTCAGAAATCTAATATGTGGGACACAGCTCCCCCACCCTTCTGTGCCACCCTCCCCATTCCCCCCCCCCGGTGCTTCCACTGCTGTTCTTGTCAGCCTCTGTAGCTGGTCTTGAAGAATGAACTCTCCTGTGCGGACCACTCTGATTTTCCATGCGGCTTCCTTCCCTAATAAAGAGCCAAGAAAAGTGGCTCTTTCTTTGTACAAATGATGGGACTGTTCTGTAAGGCAAGTCTTCAGTAAGGACTGCTGTTTGGGGGCCACCTGGAGCAGCATTTGGCTCACTAGCAGCGGCTTGCCAGGCACCTCAAGGCTGCTTGCATGCCAAAAGCATGATGGCACTTCTTGTTGGCCCTCTGGAGCATCTAGCAACCTAAAGCGGATGCAGTCTTTTAAGGCAGAGCTTTTGCATTTGGCTACCAGGGCTAGAGTCATAATGTGAATAAACCTCTCAAGGCACTGTTCCTTAGAGTTGGCTTATTGCTAGTTTTGTCCTGTTGGGGCTTCCTTAGTTTGTTTAGAGGAGTACCGTCCTACCCTCAGTCAGCCCTCTTTTGTCTTTTGTGTTGTGAGCTTGGAGAATAAAGTGTGTTCTGTGGGGCCTTGCTTGTAGTCCTCCTCGCCAAAATATCACACCCAGCAACCTCTGTGTGTGTGTGTGTGTGAAGCTGTATATGCCTAAATGGCCATTGCAACACCCTGTGGCAATGAGTTCCATAGGCTAAGCATTTTCTGTAATTTGTGTTATTTCTGGTGCCTATCATTGGATGGCTTGATTTTATCTGTACCAGCCTTTGCACAATTGGGCAACTAGCCACTGTGTCTCCACATGGATGAAGTAGCATCTGTTCAGCCTTCTGCTGCTCTCAGCAATTGGACTGGGACAATGATCTTATAAATAGTCTCTTCCTCCCCCCCTCGCCAGTTGTCTCATCGCCTCCCCCCCCATACCAAAATGCCTTGGCTGAGTGCAAATCCCTGGACAGCAATGGATGTTCCCCTCTTAGCCATTCCTTCTAAAATGATGCATTTCAAATGCCTGAAATGTGGATAGTAGATCTCACAGAAGACCAGTCTTTTCTGTGTTTCTTTTCCTCTTGGGCTGTTTCCAGCTTTGCTGTGGACTTCTTCTTGCAAATCTTACTTATTTTTCTTAAAATATTTAATCCCAGCTTTCCAGCCCACCAATGGGACCCCTCAGGCAGCTTATCTGCAAAGAAAACCTTCCAAGGAGCTTCAGTCTGGCCTAGAAGCAGTAGCTCTTCTCTTAACCCCACTTGGTGCCTTCTACTTAATTGGCGGTGTAGCTGAGCCCTTATCAGGATGCTGTCTGATCAGGTTTTTCTCTGGCAAAGCTTGTCCATCTGGGAAACCTTGCAGAAGAAACAAACACTTGGGGAGGGCTTCAGACAAAACCAAGCCGCCCAAAAGCAATCTAAGGACAACTTCTCATCAAGGGTTCAAAGAGGCACCAAGATCAATTGCCCATTATTTTGAAGAACTTGGAAATTCAAGAGGAGGAGGAGTGGTAGACCCTTAAAGGCACCTCTGTTGTTGATTATACTACTGGGGTCATCACCGCCGCGCCCCCCCCCCCCCCCGGCATTTACATCATAGCTCCTCAGAAGTTATTTGTGAAGAAAAGAGGTTACTTTCAACTTAACACAAAAATCAAAAGCCACTCACTCATCATTCTGGCCCTCCATAATGCAGAGGGAAACTTTATTCTCCATTTTAAGGACAGTATTAAAAATAAATACGTGATGCAAGTAGAAGCGCCCATCCTTTTAATCAGAGAAACAGAGGAAAGTACAGAGCAATTTTGAGGAAGGAAAGAGATCTGGCACGAGGGAGTGGGAGATCGCTTGGAGAAAGGTAAAAGTCAGAGCGAAGATGAGAGAAGCAGAGGAAACTTGGGCAAGGAGGGAGAGAAGCCATCCTAATGAAAGCTTTTATACTGCACGGAGTGCTTTATAATCCTTGTCTGTCTTCATAACAACCATCTGAGGTAGGTCCTTAATGCTTCCTTTTCACAGGTAAAAGACTGAGGCCGAGAGAAAATTGCTCAAGGCAACTCAGTGAGCCGAAAGCTATGCTGGTATTTGAACCCAGCCCAGTTCAAGTCTAATGCCCCAGCAACTGTGAAATGCACTGGAAATAGGTTTTCATGTGTGTATGTGCTATGCTGGGTGTGGAACTCTCTACAGTGGGGATGGCAAATCACACCCAGCAACTGGTAATACACATTTCACTGCATGCACTACTCCAAATGGATCCCTACACACTTGTATGCCAGGTGGCAATAGCGGGTGTGCTCTCCAGACAACAGTGAAGGCTGGGAAGCATTCAGCACCAATATGAAATTTTAACCAAATTTGGCAACTGTTCCTAACGTAAAAGCTGTTGATTTAAACAAAACACATACACGCATAATGAAGTTCATTTTGAGATCTGTTCTTTTCATGCTGAAACACGGGTCGAGGAGGTTAAAAAACACACACACACCTGCTTTTCTCACCAGAGGAATCTTGACTTGGTGCCAACCAAAACAAAGAATTGCATGAGAACTTACACACTTTGAGGCAAACTTCCACACTGGATAATATGCCCCGGGCTTGTTACAAATTCCAGGTTCTATAGGAAGTGGAATCTAAGAGGCAGAACTGGGAAATGATGGAAAGAAACACACTTATTACAAATATGTGAATTATTTGGTATAGAAACTGTGTGTGCGCACATGCACACACAGAATATACACCATCTTGCCTGGGTGTGACCTTGTTCTCTTGCACAGGGGCATAAGTGCTATCCCTCACTTGTGAAGCATTGGCAACTAGATTGGCCAAATGGTCAGTTTCTGGCCGAGCACCAGGCCATGGGTGGGATGGGAAGTCATGTTGTCTGCCACTCCTGGCTTCTCCCCATGTTGGTTGCTGCTAGCAAACATGTAGTTAGATGATGCTGAAAGCATACATTAGGCTTGTTAGATATAAAAGTCTCCATTATAGAAACGATCTACACAAACAGTGGACAATTGGTGGTTGTGGCTCGTGGGCTGAAATTTTCTGTACAGTGCAGTGTGTCTCCAAATCCCTACTCCAAAGTTTAACACTTCAACAGCGGAAGTTGCTACTAGGAATGGGTGTGTGTGTGTGTGCGCGCGTGCGCGAATGCACATGGACCTAATACTAACCTTGTGTTCTATGTTCCTTTTAGCTCACCTTGAGAACTTCCTTGAGCTACAGTGGATTGTAAGTACTCTGAGCAGAGACTGAAACAGGGTCTGTGATTCTCATCTGGTTTGAATCATTAGAGTGCCCTCTCCTCCTTATATTCCATCCCAATCTTTTAATTGCAACAGAGTGTCCTTTCTCTAAAGCATCTATGTGCCATTTCTGAACAATGCAGACAGGTGTATTCTCAATGGCTGCCTTGGAGACTCATCAAACACCTGAGCCTAAGGATTTTCTGGAAGACCATCATTTGGGATGGCTGGCATTAAATAAATGGCTGTAATTGTAATATGTATTTAGCACAGTGTATTCTATTCGAATAGAGCTGTGATATTTAGTCAGTTAATTGACTAGATTAAAAACCTTTTGATCAACCAATTAAGGTAGTAGATTCGCCTTGGAATCCAAGTACACACACACAAAAAGTAGGCAACAGGCACCATCTTAGAAGAGGTGTTCTCTTTCTCAGAGGAAGGAATGCCTCTCCTAAGATGGTACCTGTTGTGACATGTTGCTTCACAGTAGCAACAGTGGGTGCTGGTACCATTTCAGAAGAGGCATTTGTTCCTGCAGTTGGCTGGAAGAAGAATTCAAATGGAGGTTCTGCACAGCACTTAATATAGCACTATATTATTCAGCAATGCCCTTTCTTTTGGGCAAGATCCTTCCATAATATTTACTCACAAATAGGTTTAATTAAGCAGAGGTCCTTTCTAATGCTTATCAAAAGCTTCCTGTTTGCAGGCTCAGCTCATTTTATTGCTTCCCTGGTTAGCCTGGCTGCGAAATTAGTGCAAAGAATGCCAAAGAAGGGAAATGTTTTGGTTAGCTTTTGTTAGGATTTAATTATTAGTTTATTTCTGGTTTTTTAGCCTCTCAGTTCAACTATGAGAAAAAGAAAAAGGAGGAAAACCAAATAATTTAATTCCACACTGACTAAATCAGGGCCAATTATGGGGCAATTCACCACTAATTCCCCAGCCACACTGACCAGGGAAAACAAACAAAAACAGGCTGATCCTGCAATCAGGAAGCGTTCAGTTTTCAGGAACAGTTCTCCTTAAAAGCCTTAGCAGTGCTTTTGTTGTTTGCACTGAACAGACTATTGCTACAATTGTGTCTTATAGCAAAAAAGCAGGCACACACAAAAAAGCCACCAATCAGGTCTGAAAAAAACATGAGAAGACAGCACAGACAATATGGCAGTGCAACAATTTGACAGTGATGGTGTGGATTCCTTCTAAAAAGTGAATGAACGAAGGATGGCAATTCCAGAGACAAGCAGCACGGAAGCAACTAGTGTCTGCAGCTGTTCACACAGCATGATGATGCAGATCTAGGTGCTAGCTTCCACCTCACTCTATTATCGGCTCCACAAAGATCAACTCCAATGTTGTTCCAAGCTCCATGCAGAGATACCTACCGTCTCCCCTTACTAGTTTCTCCTCCTGCATGGAGGAGAGGTCTCTGCCATTTGCTTACCGCAACCAATCTGTTCCACTTGGCTTTATGTAAACAATGAATCTCCTAAAAGTCACATAGTACAAATAATTGACATATCTTTAATGGACTGACAGCACTGTTATTTTATCTCAATTGTATTGGGATTGTGTTCATTTTCTGTGGTGCTATTTTCCCTGAGCCCTTGGTGCTTGATAAATATATTTTAGCGATAAATGCAACTTATCTGTGTCCCCGTTTTAAAAACAAAACAACTTACCCACTAGGATGTAGCTAGGCCTGGCCATTACAGGGCTGGATCAAATTAATGATGGGGGAAAGTGTGATGGCAATTGAATGAGAGGGACTATTATGGCCTGGAGGCCAGGTTCTTCATCTACATGTCAGGGAATTGAGTATGCACAATTTATGACCCAGTAATAGCCCGTTGGAACTCTAAACATCCCAGTGGTGCAATCCACTTATCTTATTTTTCAGTTGTTTAAAAGCGCAAAGTTGGGGAGAGGGGCAGTGCTTGTGACTGATGTTAGAGGGAGAAGCCAGGCAACAGTTGCTGAACAACTGTTGCCAAGGGGTGTGGAATGTTGGAAAGGTAGTTGAGGGCAGTTGACGAGGAAGGTGGAGAAGAAAAGAGTGCAAAAGGAATTGATCTGAGGAGTGAAGAGATGGCTTTTTGGAGCCTCGGAAGATAGGTTTGCTTCTACATGGACCAAGCCATCAAATCAGTGACAGGCAGAATGGCTGTGAGTAGTGGGCAGCAGCAGAAGGCCTGCCTTAAAAGACTCCAGTGCTGCAGGAAACTCCAGACTACTGCCCTGCACCGTCTGGGCCACTGTGTCCACACTCAGTTGGACTGAGGGCTGTTAGGATAGTACAGATAAAGGGGAAATTTGTTGGATTTAAAATGTAAAGATAACCTATTGTTCTAGACAAGCATTTGCCTGGACTCGCTAAGCCCCATCTAGATTCCCTCTAAAAGAACCTGTGAAGCTTCCACCTGCCACATTCCGTAAAGCAAGGTGTGGCAGCAAGTGGTAGATTTCAGGTGCCATTAAGGACTGGCAGAATGGGAAACTGACAGATCTGACCCAAGGGGCACAGCCCAGCATGAAGTTCTCCCGTGCAAACCCTGCAGGCTTGCATAGGATAAGGTGCTGGTGGACTGTACCCATCCTAATCAGCAGGAGGATGAGGGAAGGGGGCCATCTTGGACTTTCCACTTGGGCTGACTTTGAGTATGTACAGGTGAAACTCGGAAAATTAGAATATCGTGCAAAAGTCCATTAATTTCAGTAATGCAAATTAAAAGGTGAAATTGATATATGAGACAGACGCATTACATGCAAAGCGAGATAAGTCAAGCCTTAATTTGTTATAATTGTGATGATCATGGCGTACAGCTCATGAAAACCCCAAATCCACAATCCCAGAAAATTAGAATATTACATGGAACCAAGAAGACAAGGATTGAAGAATAGAACAATATCGGACCTCTGAAAAGTATACAGTGTACTGTGCTTGATTGGCCAGCAAACTCGCCTGACCTGACCCCATAGAGAATCTATGGGGCATTGCCAAGAGAAGGATGAGAGACATGAGACCAAACAATGCAGAATTGCTGAAGGCCGCTAATGAAGCATCCTGGTCTTCCATAACACCTCATCAGTGCCACAGGCTGATAGCATCCATGCCACGCCACATTGAGGCAGTAATTGCTGCAAAAGGGGCCCAAACCAAGTACTGAATACATAGGCATGCTTATACTTTTCAGAGGTCCGATATTGTTCTATTCTTCAATCCTTGTCTTCTTGGTTCCATGTAATATTCTAATTTTCTGAGATTGTGGATTTGGGGTTTTCATGAGCTGTACGCCATGATCATCACAATTATAACAAATTAAGGCTTGACTTATCTCGCTTTGCATGTAATGCGTCTGTCTCATATATCAGTTTCACCTTTTAATTTGCATTACTGAAATTAATGGACTTTTGCACGATATTCTAATTTTCCGAGTTTCACCTGTATGTGCAAGAAGAAGAAAAGTTTAGGGCTGAAATGTTTCAGGGGTGGTGTGCTGTCTCTCTCCCACTCACTCGCAAACTCTTTTTGGACCTATTGTCTTTAGCAGAGGCCAGCCACTTGTTGGTTGGTCTGGCATCAGAGAGAAATAGCTCCTCCTCTTTCCTGTCTGCAGCCCTCGTCTTGTTCTGTTTCTTGCCCTTACCCCATAGCAAGTTGTTCTTGGGACTGGGGCTGCTTCCGAGATCAAGGAGGTATGTTGTCACCCAGAAGGGTAATAAGGAACATTGTTGTGGTAATTGTAGTCAGGGCACACTTTCTGGACGAGTCTGTAGTCTATGCTATAGAAGGTAATATAGATACAGATGACTTTGAAAGGTTTGGAGCAAACCCAGGAGACCTGACTCTGTGTGTGGTTGAGGAAACAGGTTTTGGAGGGGTCATAGGTGCACAGGGTGGTCTTCTTTGCTCTGTCCACTTTCTCATACTCCACTCGGCAGTTGAAGATCTTGGATTCCTTTGCCTCGATGAAGATTTGCTGCTCAAGGTCAAACTCTACGGCTTTGTTGGGCGGCACAAGGCTGACAGAGATGTTTCCGTGCCCGGTCGAGTTGTGCCGGAAGAAGACGTTGACTGTGCCGTTGCCATGGTCAACCACTTTCCCTGTGATCAAGAGGTTCAGCTTTACTGTCTTGATGTTGGAATAGAAATCGCCCCAGCCAAATATCTTCTTAAGCCGACCAGGGCTGGCCACAGAGTCCCTTCGGCTGCGGGGTTGCAGGCCTTGTTCCTGCTTAGATAAGCTCTCTAAGACATTCCAAAATTCTTGTGGGTTGGTAGACGCTAACTCCAGCAGAGTTGTGTTCTGGAAGTGAGATTGGGCTACTGAAGATTTCAAGGAGAGTTGGCCTTTTTTCTTTTGTACCCGGGATCTTTGTTGTTCTTTGGATGGTTTCCCACTTTCTTCCTCCTCCTCTTCCGGTGGCTCGTCTTGTCCACAGATCACCTGCATGAAACAAGAAGGCCACGTGAAACAAGAACACCACAGAGCCTGAAGCACTGGAGGGGAGCGAGACTTTCTCTTTCATTGTGTTTGCTGGCTGCAGTGTGAGCTTTTGCCCTTTGGCCAAATGTCGTCATTCTTGAATGGCAGCACAGGCTGGAACTAAGCAGATCTGGGTCTGGTCAGTGTTTGGATGGGAGACCACCTGGGGACCCCTCGTTTCCTTGCGTTTTCATGGAAGAAGGGTGAGATAGAAAGGGTACAACTCTAACCCCTGAACATTTAGAACATAAGAACAGCCCTGCTGGATCAGGCCCAAGGCCCATCTAGTCCAGCATCCTGTTTTGCACAGTGGCCCACCAGATGCCGCTGGAAGCCACAGACAGGAGTTGAGGGCATGCCCTCTCTCCTGCCATTACTCTCCTACAACTGGTACTCAGAGGCATCCTGCCTTTGAGGCTGGAGGTGGCCCACAGCCCTCCAGTTCCTCAAATGTTCCCAACATTTGAGGAACTCCCCTTCAATTTTACTGAATTCCTCTCCCCTTCCCCCACACCCTCCATAACCCAGATCCCAGTGACCTAGTTGGGCATTGAAAGAGAAATATGTACAGGGGGAAAGAATGCCATGTCTTCATTTATCCAAAATATTTTCAGTATTTTGTAGGTGTGACATGCTGGGGGCCCCACACAAGGCCCTGGCCCCCATAGCTGCCGCCACCTACTGCTTTAAAGATCAGTAGGAACTTTGTATAATATCTTGGCCCAAGCACTGGCATGGCAAGGACAAGAGATGGGATTACTTATACGCCAGATTCACCCAGGCCAGAATACATAACATTTTAACAGAGTAAGTGGTTTTATTTAAGAACACGTGACACCAGGAACTGGCATCAGTTAACAATAAAGTTACTAACGATGGTTATAATTACTCTTCTTCTTCTTCGATCAACTGGCTTTCTCCCCAGCGTCTTTCAGTCAACCTTTTCTCTTCAACTCCTGTCTTGTCTGTCACTTCCTCCTGTCACTCACTCCATTCTCCCGACATTCCGCCTCACTCATCCTTCTGTTACAGGAGGGCTCCCCCCCCACCCCACCAGGCATCCCCCCTTAGAGCCTAGTCCCCAACCCACTGCAACTTGGGAGACCTGATAAACCTTGGAGAGTTCGTCTTGTCTCTAGTTACTTATGGCTCTGTAATTTGTGTCTTTGCTGTGCTACTCTAGTACAACAAGAAGCTCCAGGTCATGTGGGGGAAGCCCTCACATGTGGATTCTTCCTACACCCACCTTAACCTAACATTTGTGTGGAGAGACAGTTAGGCAAGTAACAGTGCACACAAGTGATTCATTTGGAGGTAATAAAAATTTCATTTCACATTAAGTGGGACCTGCGGCAAGCAAAAACCTCCAGAACAGTGAAGGGTCTGTTCCTGTGTAGGCTATCTAGTCATATCAGCTCCATCCTACTTTTGCCAAATTTGTAATTAGGGGTGTGTGTGTGTCTGTCTGTCTATCTATCTATCTATCTATCCATCTATCTATCTTCATTCAGTGTACATGGTACTTGGCAGAGCAATATAAGACAGGTCCCTGCCCCCAGGAGCTTACAGTCTCTAAATTTTGCCAAGGGCAGGAAGCAAAGAGAGAGGCAGAGGCTAACTGAGGCAACTGCCTCAGGTGGCATGTTTGGGGGCCTCTTTGGGGGGACGGAATGCACCTCCTCCACCCATCATGGCATGCCTCCGGCCCCATTGCTGATTCTGTCCCTGGGCAGGAGGAGCCAAGACTGAAACTTCCCCACTCAGGCTCTGTCCCACCTCGCAGGGCATGTCTCCATGGGCTGTTTGCACAGTGGTGTGCCTGTGGGAGGCAGTGTAGGGCACACAGGTGGCTGCCTGGCCTCTCCGGTGCTGACTGCTGCCCTATTAAGGGGGAAAGATAGGACTGGAGATGGATTCAAGGGGTGGGAAAGGCCCCTGTCTGAAACCCCTAAGGAGCTGCTGCCAGTCATCGACAATACTGAGCTAGATGAACACAGTGTTGCCCACTTTCCTAAGTGGTGAGGAATCTCAGGGGTTTTCACCATACTTTGGGTTCTGGTTTCCTTTGGAAGGAGAGTCACTACAGCTGACGTTACTCTTGTAATATTTGGCTTATGTACACAGATATACAGGAGGAGGATTGGATATATTTGATAAGACAGCAGATCATTCCTAAGTCAGCAGCAGTTTGAATCAGTTTCCCACAGAGTGGTCCTTACATCCTACATAGCTGCAGCTCCTGTCCGGCCACTTACATTCTAGACTAAAATCTCTGGTCTCTCTTTGGCACAGCAACCTGTCTTCTCTTTTCACACTGTGTGCTCTCTCTCTCTCTCTCTCTCTCTTCCCCGCCACCCCTTGCAGGGAAGGGGAGTTTCAGCCCCTCCTTTCATTAGGGTTGCCATATTCTGGCTTTCCAAATCCGGGTGCCTAATTTGCATATTATGTAAATTGGCTTGATGATAATTTTTGAGCAGAATAGTGACTGTATATTTTGCTCCATAACTCCGCTTCTACAAGGGCTAGAGCTTAGCTTTAATAAATAAATGAATTGAATTGAATTGAATTTAAATAAAATAAAATAAAATAAAATAAAATAAATGAAAGCTGAAATCCGGCCAAATCTGGATGGGCTAAGCAATCTGGGTGAGATGCTTAAAATCTGGGCGCAACCTGAAATTCCGGGGGGCATAGCAACTCTATTTCAGTTGTATGCGACCTGCTTTTTGCCAGAACCATCATGGTTTTGCTCATTCAGAGAGTCATTCGTCAAACATGCTGTGGTCCTCTTTGCCCATCACCTATTTATTTATTTACTTATTTACTTACCTACTAACCTATCTATTTACCAATCACCTAATATGTGTATCTCTAAGTGGTGTACACAATTTAAAACACGACAAATCTAAAGCAGAATAAAAACAATTAGAACAATTTCACAGAATAAAAAGTTAAAATGATTAAACAGTTTAAAATTGATTTCAGTTAAAAGCTTGAGAAAACAGGTGTGTCTTGAGGGTCTTCCTAAAAGCAACTGGAGATGGACATGCTCTTATTTTGTCAGGGAGCATATTGCAAAGCCCCGGGGCAGTAAACCATTTCCCCCACACACCTCAGCCACAAGGACGACAGGACACAAGTATTTTTTGGTATTAAAAGGGCCACAATTTTATTTAAGATTAAATAGGCAATTGGTGAACTGGATGTGGACAGAAAACTCCAGCCCCTGCAGTGCGGGCCTAATAAGGCTGGGTTCAGACTTTTAGGTCTTCCCCCAAGCTCCCTCAGAACGACACACCCTGGCTCAAAGGTGGAAGCGGTGCAAACCTGCTGCCTCCTCATCAGTGCCAGCCTGTAGGGTCAGAGCAACTTCTAGGGCTTCACATCCCAAGCCGCACAGACTTTAAGGTCTGTGAAGCCCCGAAGCAGGCATGATGGCCAATCATAACCCCTGAGCCACAAAGCCTCTAAGGGTGGATGAACCACTCACCTTTTAACGCCTAACAACTAAATATCTAATAAACAACTTTTAACAACTGAATATCCATCCAGCCCGCACTGCACCTGCCAAGTTGTGACCTAACTCTAACTATGGGAAAACAAGGGGGGAACAGAATGATGCAGGCCAGAGTTTCTTACCCTTGGGCCCCCAGATGTTGTTTGACTACAACTCCCAGAATCCTCAGCTGCAATGGCTTTTGCTTGGGGATTATGGGATTTGTAGTCCAACAACATCTGGGGGCCCAAGGTTAAGAAACCCTGATGTAGGCAAAAAGACAGAGACACACACCCCAAACATGGCCAGTCAGTGGGGAGGCTAAAAATTCCTACTCAGCCCCCAAGAGGAAGACCAACAAAGCCCATTCTGTGCCCCAGGGAGGGGAAGCCAAATGCGAGCAAACTGAGAGGAGTGTAGCCCCCTGGGATTACCACTCTGACTGAGCCCGCCCCCCACAGAAGAACTGCCCAATGAGCTGCCTTGGTGGCTGGGCAGAGGACTGGGGTGAGGCAAAGAGCCGTCCCCCAGCACGAGGCGGCGGGGGGGGGGGGGGAGGCACATTCACTCACAAAAGGGTATATCTCTGCCTGCTTACTACCCCCAAATTCACAACAATATGTGCAAGAAAGAGATGGCACCACAGAGCTGATTCAGAGGGAGTCCCAGGCATAAAGGGCAGAAAGGAGAATGAGCCAAGTCATTTAAAAGAGCAGAAGATCCGTGGCCGTCAGAACAGCAGCATTTCAGGCGTGTTTCAGACAGGAACTCTCTATTGGGAAGAGTTTGTTGTATAGCTGCTTCTCTCAGACACAAATAAATCTTAGCTAGATTTAACGAAGAGTTTATTCAGAAACAATTCTCCTTTCTCCTTTCGCTTTCCCTCCCTTTCCCCTCCTCACCCCCCCGCCCCATCCTCTCTACAGGATCCCTACTGGGACAAATGTCTCAACAACAAAACACAACAGACAGCTAGACAATACGACAGAGTTCTTGTAGCATGAAAACGTTACTTGGGACAGCATTGCTCTTTCCCAAACTAGCGGATTTTGTTCCTTTCGTGGTGAAACCACAGTGGCCTTTCTTCAAGCAATAAGTCTAAGGGACACCTGCTTAGTAAATCAAGTCAGCCCATTGCTTTATTAAGCTGGATTTTCCACAATGCTGCTGTGTCTTTGATTTGCTTCTTTTGAAGCTGTTTTGGCTTTGGCGTGCTACTGCAATAGAAATCTGCCATCCTCCACACTGAATAAAAAAGGAAATATTACTGCCAACAGTGAGTGGTCCCTTTTGTTTATGAAATGGTCACACTTAAGAGCGCTGGCCTCCTTCCTTTAGGAGCTTCAGAAAGGCCTGCTGCTGAGCAATTGCCATAGGCTTGCTTACATTTCTTCAATTAATCTGTAAAAGGCCAGGCAATTAATTGACTGAAAGACCTTTAATTGGTTGACAGTGCTAGTGAATGGTTGAAAGCTATAAAGCAAAGAAAATAATGGCTTTCTGTGTGTAATCAACTATTACTTGCATTAAGAGAATAGCACCATCAGCATCTCTGTGTTTATAGGCATCTTTCCTGAAAATTAAGCCAAGACTATTATACCTCCAAGCCACCTAATGGCGCAGTAGGGAAATGACTAGGTGGGAAACACCTATATCGGGCAGTAGCAATATAGGAAGATGCTGAAAGGCATAATCTCATACTGCATGGGAGATGACAATGGTAAACCCCTCCTGTATTCTACCAAAGTCAACCACAGGGCTCTGTGGTTGCCAGGAGTCGACTCCAGCTCGATGGCACACTTTACCTTTATCTCCTTTATTATACCTCCAGTCGTCAGGTGCTCGGTGCTTAATCTGAGCTAGAATCCCCACCACCACCGAATGTGTTCAGAGTCTGTCTTCAGTCTTAGAACTTGTCAACAGATAAGAAGGGCACTAACCACATGCAGAATGCACTGAGTAGCCACAATCGGCCTCTGAGTCTCTCACATCTGGGATTAGAAACTGTGCTGTATAACTCCAGTGGAAAATGTCTGCATATATGGTGGCGTTTCCATATCTCTACTGTTTATGTCTAGAAGCAGTCCATTCAGGATTAATACTGAGCAAATTCTTCCCAGAATCCTCGGGTTCTCTCAAACGTGGGAGCTTAATTCCATAAGTGGAATGAATGACTCTGGCTCCTATAAAGAGTGTACGAAGCAGATCTGTTCAGTGGAGAGAGTATTTAATTGGGCCACTTTAATGGTGACTTGTTTCAATGTACTGAGTCCCCCTATATCAGTCTCCCTGTCTACTTCACTAACCCTCTTATTCGGTTCCTATATATTGATATAACTGCGTTTGGTATATCTCCTGAGAAGACAGACTTTATGATGGTTGCTGTCATAACACGCATGGGAGGTATGGTTCATAGTCTGAATGACCTAAGGCTGCACACCTCACTTCTGAGGAATATTTCCTTCAGTAAAATTTGGACCTAGTTTAACTACCAGGGTTTTATGTATTTTGGAACACAGGAGCCTTCCTCCAATTCCAGCTAGCACTTATGTATCTGGGCAGGAGCAGGGGAGGGATTAGGAACATAGGAAGCTGCCCTATACTGAGTCAGACCATTGGTCTATCTAGCTCAGTTTAGTCTTCACAGACTGGCAGCGGCTTCTCCAAGGTTGCAGGCAGGAGTCTCTCTCAGCCCTAACTTGGATATGCCAGGGAAGAAACTTGGAACCTTCTGCTCTTCCCAGAGCGGCTCCATCCCCTGAGGGGAATATCTTACAGTGCTCACACTTCTAGTCTCCCATTCACATGCAACCAGGGTGGACCCTGCCTAGCTAAGGGGACAAGTCATGCTTGCTACAAAAAGATTAGCTCTCCTCTCCTTAGACCAGCTCTCCTCCTCATAGGATAGCAAGATTTTTGAGCCCCAGCACCCTTTCCTTTAGAAATCAGCACTGCATTGAGGCAGCACCAAGAGTGGAATTTGGCCCTAAGCCCCCAGGCTTTCAGGGCCAGTCCTTGAGGCATTCGGCACTGCCAGCTGCCTTTAATGCCCTAGTCCCAGAAGTCATGATTTTAACGAAAGCTGATAACTAATGGCATAGCAGGTTTATTTATTACAGTAAGTATTAACAAGTACTGGTCCCCCTCAAGATGTTGAAAAGCCACAAGAAAGGCAGGGATCCTTGACAATAATTCGAAAGACAAGGTATGCATCTTCAAAGCAGATTGATTCCACATGTGGTGGAGACCTACGTGCACAGAGCGGGGAGTGGGATCATGCCCTCTGGCCTTAAACTACACCCCCCACCCCCACTGGGGCAGTCCTTTAATGTGGCAAGGCGTGAGAGTCAATTCAGGCAGCAGATTACTGAGGTGCCAGCAGGGCAGTGAGATGGCCCCCCACTGCTGTCATCAAAGCAGATCTTTGGGACCAAACGGATCCTTGTAAGCTTTGCAAGCTTACACTCCTTGCAAAGCTTGTAAGAAGCATGAGAAGAGAAGAGGCGGCTGCTGGCAACCTTCTGTCCCCCCCCCCACCCAATACCACTTTTCGAAGCTTGCAAAGTTGGTTTTGAAAGGAGACTGACCCCCACCAGGGTCAGCATTGGGCGCCTCATCTCAGGCACTGCAATACCTCAGGCCACCCGCCCCTCCCACCCCCTACGGTCAGAAAGATCCAAAAGGTTGGGAAAGAGCCGAAAGATGGAACACTTTGTAGAGCTCCTTGTGGTGTATATAGGGAGCCTATGTGCTCTTCCTCACTGGTTCTGTGTGCAACTGTTCTGTGAAAAGGGCCGGAGTGGCAAAGAATTCTGGCATTTTCTGGGGAAGATCAAGGACAATTGAGTATCCTTGGCAATCGGTACATCAAGGACTATTGATGTAGCCAATTACATCACAATTTAGCCGTAAAAGACGGCAGTTTAGAAATCGGGACGAAGCTTGGCTATTTGCCAATACATGCCAGGTCAGAGGGTGCTGAGAGTTCCCCCTGGCTTTTCAAAATCTTTAGAATTCCTTGTGAAGGATAACGTTACAGCCCATTTGACATTTACTGTAATATACGTGCCTGCCTATTTACACACCGACCGTGTAATAAAGGCAGACAAACCGTTGTATATATTGAAGGACTGACTCAAGATGTCCCCCACTGCTCCATTTGGGAGTCTTTATCCCAGACCTGGAATATTTTAGGGGAAGTGGCATGTGCTGTCCAATTGTCCTCCAGCATGCCCCACTGATGTACCTTCACATCAACATGTTGCTATAGAACATGCACATTAGGAACATAGGAAGCTGCCTTAACCGGAGTCGGACCATTGGTCTACCTAGTTCAGTTCTGTCTACACTACACTGACTGACAGCTGCTCCCCCAGCAAGCGTCTCTTCCAGCCCTACCTGGAGATGCTAGAAAATGAACCTAGGACCTTTTGCATGCAAACAGATGCTCTACCACTATGTTATGGCCCCATCCCCTCAGGGGAATATCTTACAGCAGACAGTGCCCACATGTAGTCATCCTTCCAAATGCAATCCAAGGCAAACATGGGCATCTAGGGTGGTGGGCGGCAAAAGAGGGCACTGCCCGGATTGAGCGAGTTTCCATTGAATTCAGTGGGGCATACTCACAAGGAGGGGAGTATAGGATTGCTGGCTTTAACCCCGCTCCTGGAAAAAGTCCTGTGGGCGCTCATGGAGGCAAACCCTGCTTAGCAAAGGAGACAATTGCTTGCTACCACAGGATCAGCTTTCCTCCCCATGGAAAAGACCTGCTTTCCCAATATTCTGTTTCTAGATCCTACTCTCCCAATATTTTATTTGTGCTGTGGCCCTGGAGAGGGTAGGGACAAGTTATACACCCCCTCGGTGCTTTCCAGATGACACCCTAGAACAGCAGTAAAATGCTTCAGCTTAGCAGGATCGTATTGAAAACGATCCCCAGAATCTCAAACTCCTACAATGGGAAAAGACAGCTATTTTTCTGCAATGGACTTGCAACGTTATAGCACTAAATTGCAGAGAGAGAGAAAATCCAAAGTAAGGCATCGGAAATGTGAATGGCACCTTTCTGTAAGCACAGGGACGGCAGTGGCACAACACAGGAAGTACGGAAGCACACTTAGGAGATCCGTAGTGACACTGTGGTAAAGGTTTATCTGGAAAGCACCCTGCTCTGTCAGAAAGATGTGGAAGGAATGCAGGATCCTGCTGAAGTCATCCCAGGATCAAGGCTATCTCCCAGCTAATGTGTGCAGAAGCCTGCGGCATTTGTTGTCAGGATGACTAAAATGAGGGAATGTTGCATTACTCACTCTCTCCATCTGAGCATCATTTTTTATTCATTTATTTACTGGTATCCTGCCCTTTCTCCAGGAAGCTTAAAGTGCACTTTTAACACTTCATAGCTAAGCAAGGATTTCCACTTGGGTTTCTCCCCTCAAAAAACCAACAACCCCTTAACACTTTGGCCAGTGCATCTCATCGGCTTAAATAATCAACTTAAAAGGTTTTTTTATTTTTCTAAAAAAATAGCTCTGTTGAGACTCAGTTTTCTGTCTGTAATGTGGGCGTAATGCTGGCTTACTTCTCAAGAAGGTTGTACATTCAAATGAGTCCTGGATTCCAAAAGGGTATAATAAACATTCTACTTCAAGAAAAGGAAGCGGGAGAAGTTCTTTAAAGCGCACACACTAATCTCATCATAGCAAATAATGTTGATAGGTAAGATTAAGGCTTTAATCCTCTGTACACTTGGGAGTAAATCCCACTGAACTCCTGTGAGCCAGTCATTATCTCTTCACATAATCTGCATCACAAGGTGGCTGTGAGAATGAAATGGGATCCTGCCATGAATCATATTGGCAATACAAATCTTAAGTTGCAACCCAATAATACTGTATTTACCAGAATCCTAGACGAGGGTTTTTGTTTTGTTTTTTCAGTTTCTTGATATTAGAAATTGGGAGGTTGTTTTAAATTCAGAGTTCTGCTCCTTTCAAGTAAATGCAGGTATATCCAGTATTTGACCTTTACTTTTTAAGGGGGTCATCTTAAATTCAGGGTCATTTTCGATTCGGGTAAGTATGGGTATTTCCTCTAGGAGGATGTGATTGCTCACACACAGGATTAGACACAAGGTTAGACTGATCACCAGGGGTCAAGGAGTGTTGGCTCAGTTCACTAGCCAGACAAAATATTTAACTTGTCAGATGGTTTCTTGAACTATGTTGGTACATTACTTGTCAAGATTCTTTTCACTCACCAGGCAACACTTTTTACTTGTCATGGACTAGTAGACTAGTGGATTTCTTGAGCCCTGTTGATCACCGTATCTGGAGAGGGATTTTGGTTCCAGATCATATTTGATCTGGTCCCAGATCTGACTGGCTGCATAAGCAGTGTGGGGGTGGGGAGATGGGGGATTGCCTTATGCCTTTTGCTACACCTTCCTGAGTCAGCTGACACATTGATGGCTTGGCTACTAGCCCTGAGAAGTTAAATGGAACCTCCATGATTAGAAGCAGTGTACCTTTGGATGTTGGGACCAAACAAAGCATGACATCATACTGATCTTGTGAACTTCCCATGACATCTGCCAGATCACCTCTGTAAATAGGTGATCTAGATCAGGGTTTCTTAACCTTGGGCCCCCAGATGTTGTTGGACTACAACTTCCAGAATCCCCAGACATGGCCTTTGTGGCTGGGGATTCTGGGAGTTGTAGTCCAACAACATCTGGGGGCCCAAGGTTAAGAAACCCTGATCTAGATCAATCAGGCTCATGGCCATTGTCTATGGGGAAGGGATGGTGGCTGGTGTGACCTTGGTGTATGAACAAGATGGTAAAATCACTATTGTGTTGTGCAGGAGTGTTGGGAGACCAGAAGACATGGACTCACTTTTAGTCTTGGGTATGGATTCACTGGATGACTGTTAGACCCTTGTTAACTGAGCAAAGTGACACCTTTTAAAGTGGCGATTCTCTTATATTTAGCAGGAGGTGAGCAACTGGCCTTATCCAACCCCAGCACAGCATCATAGCTGTTGCAGGTAGTAGTAGTAGTCTCTCAGTTTCCTCATCTGGAAAATGGAACCAGTAATCACCTATCTCACAAGGCATTTATTTAACAGCTCTTGTTTCATGTTTATATCTTTTTTCTGGCTTGTATTGATGCATTTAAGCCAAGCAAACTGCTTCTCACTTTATATGACTACTTTTTATTACCTGATGATGACAAATGTTCATTTTTTAAAAAGAGAATGCGTGGGGCGGGGGGCACCCTCCTTTCTTTTCTGTAGAATCAAAGCAACATAGCATAGAAATGTACTATAAAATGATAAAACCCATCCCCATTCAGTAAAAACCAATATACCCCAACAAAATGTTCTTAAAAGAACAAGATTAAATTAAAACCACTAAATGCTTTCTGGAGCACTTATGAAAATGATTTCACAAGGCCATTGTGGCTGGGGATGATGGGAGTTGTAGTCATAGGAACATAGGAAGCTGCCATGTACTGAATCAGACTATTGGTCCATCTAGCTCAGTATTGTCTACACAAAACTGGCAGCAGCTTCTCCAAGGCTGCAGGCAGGAATCTCTCTCAGCCCTATCCTGGAGATGCCTGAGAGGGAATTTGGAACCTTCTGCGCTCAAGCATGCAAATGCTCTTCCCAGAGTGTCTCCATCCACATCTTATTTATTTATTTTATTTATTTAAAATATTTCTATCATACAGTGCTCATACATCAAGTCTCCCATTCATATGCAACCAGGGCAGATCCTGATTAGCAAAAGAGACAATTCATGCTTGCTACCACAAGACCAGCTCTCCTCCAACAACATCTGGGGAGCCAAGGTTGGGAAGAAACCCCTGGTATATATGATTCTGAATTAGGAATGGGGGCATGGCTCAACGGTACAGCACATGCACTACATGCAGGAGGTCCAGGTTTGACCCCTGCCATTTCAGACGTTGGAGGGTAGGCAGTGCTTGACTGGATAGACCAAAGTCTGATTCAATGTAAGGCAGCTGCTTATGTTTATTGTGATTCACAGACCTCTGACTCCTTCCAACTCTGTTTATCATTATAGTGCACAAAAGCGGCCCCCGCTGGGAAAGGGTGAGAGGGCCACAAGCCCCTCCTTGGTAGAACTTTATTTAAATGGGTGCAAATTCCAAAGGGTCAGTTGACTGGCACAGAAGCTAAGCAACAACAGAAATGGGGCTCAGTGGGCGGGAAGAAACCTTGCAGGAGACCACCACAGCATCCTACCAGGCAAGCCCACCAGGCAAGCCAGCTGCCAGCCCCTCTGTGCCCACGGCAATTGGAGGAAGATGCATCCCTGCCAGATCCGCAGGGATTCAGGGCGCTCGGCTGCCAAAGAAAACTCTGGGCTCATTTCCCTGTGGGCCTGAAATGTTTTCTGTTCATAGAACAACAGAACAATTGGGGAACAGGGAGGGGTGGGGGGCAGGAGTTATCTGATCTGTGGGCATACTAGCAGTAACAGAGCAAGAAGAGGTTAGGGTTAGGGTTAGAGGTGCCAACTGCAAGGTGGCTTGGGGGTGGGTGGGTAAGGGGGGGTAAGGACCCATTTATTTATTTATTTATTTATTTACTGCCCTTCCAAAAATGGCTCAGGGCGGTTCACACAGAGAAATGATAAAGAAATAAGATGGATCCCTGTCCCCATTGGGCTCATAATCTAGAAAGAAACATAAGATAGACACCAGCAACAGTCACTGGAGGTACTGTGCTGGGGGTGGATAGGGCCAGTTACTCTCCCCCTGCTAAATAAAAGAGAATCACCACGTTAAAAGGTGCCTCTTTGCCAAGTTAGCAGGGGAAACCTTTAAACAAGTTTTCTTTCCCCTCTGCCCCGCACCAGCCCCCATATCTGTTTCAGGAATCTAACATGTGGGACACAGTTTGCCCAACCAGAAACACACTTTGTTTATTCTGTGCCTCTCTCCCCACCCCATTTTTTTCTGGTGCCATCACTGGTCAACAGTAAGGACCCCTACAGCTTTTTCAGGATATGGGGTAGCCACCCACTGTTCCAGCTACCTGCCCCCAACATTACAGTGGATTTGGAAATGAAATACAAAGGGGGAGGGAATCAGGTTTTGCCCTTCTTCCAGGAAAATAGTATTCCCCATCCATGATTATCTATCCCAGCCAAACCATGTTCCTGCACACTAAAAAAAAGAAACACACACACACACACACACACACACACACACACACACACCCTGTCTCCTTCTCATCCACACCCCAATATCAGAAGTTACCTCTTCCGAACTGGAGTAACAGTCTTCCTTAGCCCACTCCTGTTGAAGTGCAAGCAGCACATCTCAAACCCAGAGCCTCAGGTAGGGGGCTTTTAAAATTAATCTGGCAACCATGTCATTTTGATAAGGATTGACACAAATGCCCGCTTCCTTTCTAAGCAAATAACACTCCAAGGTCAGCAGAGTCATCAACCTGTCCTGTTCCATTTTGCGGCTGAATTTTTGAAAGTCCCAGTAGCAGCCGCAGCAGTTTACAAGTGGGCAATTGGGGAACACGTCCATTTAACAGAGGAGACTTGGGAATTATTATTAGTTACTGGAAAATAATTGATTGCGTTAAATATAGACATTGGACCTGGCTGCGCTCAAATCTGTACAGAGTCAGGATTCTCACTGGTTGGCTATAAAACTCTCTCATTCATTTTCTGTCCAGATGCCTCCTTTGTGTCCCATTGGGAGGAGTTTTCCCTCCAGTATGAGCTCACCCCTCTCTTCCCCTTGCAACACCCACATCCACCCTTGGGCATAAGAGACTGCTATAGGTAGAGGTAAGCATGTTTGGTGGCCTTCCAGTTTCCTGCAGGGAAACCAGTAGGATATCTTTTGTTTATCATGTCTAGGACCTGGCCCCTTGCTCTCAGGAGGAAAGTCTCCCCTACTTGAGTCAGATTGGTTAGAAATGTATTTATTTTTCATTGTTGCAGGTGGTTGGCTTACTTGCAGCTTGGCTCACTTATTTCGAGTCATCTGCTGCTGTTAGTACTGCAAGCATTTCCTGCTTGCTGTGTCTGTTTGACACTAAAGTCTGCATTGTGCTGATTTTTCTGGGGTTGGCGGTTGGCAGTATAACTGGCCACCTTCACCTCCCTGCCTCCATGTCCTGTTAGCAGCAACCTGACTCACAGAAATCAAGCTGGGGGAAACTGTTCTTGGCATGAGATAAAGTGATAGGAAAAGCTGGTCTTGTGATAGCAAGCATGCCTTGTCCCCTTAGCTAAGCAGGGTCTGTCCTGGTTGCATATGAATGGGAGACTTGATGTGTGAGCACTGGAAGAGATTCCCCTCAGGGGATGGAGCTGCTCTGGGAAGAGCATCCAAAGGTTCCAAGTTCCCTCCCTGGCTTCTCCAAGATAGGGCTGAAAGGGATTCCTGCCTGCATCCTTGGAGAAGCCGCTGCCAGTCTGTGCAGACAATACTGAGCTAGATGGATCTATGGTCTGACTCAGTATATGGCAGCTTCCTATGCCCCCCCCCCGCCCACTAAATTTACCAGGTTGCTGTTAAGGGCAGAGCAGCAGGATGGGGGGAAAGTGGCGATCTTAGTTTGTTATTGAATAGTTCTTCCTAATGGGTGGAGGGGAGGGGCTGGTCTAGATGTCCTTTGGATGCCTTCCAAGCCTATGGTGCTATGCCCCTTCTTGCAAAGTTGACGTGAGACTAACTGAAGAGCAGGCGAGCCCGGGTGCCTGCTAATAAGCGGTGCCGCCGAAACGGCAGAGCACAGTACTGCTTGGACATCCTCGCTGAAAGGCAACGACTTGTACTAGCAGCCCTCCCCCCCGCCCCCCCCATTTTGCTTTCAGGCATCTGCAAGGGCATGGCACTACCCGCCTCCCTTCCCTAGTCCATCGGTCACTCACCAGCAGATATATGCTCCCTTGGATCAGGAAGATGAAACAGCAACGTGTCAGCTGCATTTTCAGCCTCTTCTCTTCCCTCCTATCGATCTCTGCAAATCTGGTGTGTCTCCGGCTTGTTGTTGTTGTTGTTTATAGCCTGCCCTCTGGCCTCCTAGGAGCCCCCCATTCCAGCTTCACTCTGGCAGCCTCTTTCCAGCCAGGCATGGGCAAAAGGATCCTCTTTTTTTACCCTCTGCAGCTGGAGACCTCCATGTGGCTGCCTCCTGGCTGCTCCCTGCTTTGCTGGAGACTCTGGAAAACTCACTCCAGTCCCTCGCTCGGCTCTCCTCCAGCTCCCTCCCCCTGACAGGTGCCACCACTGGAGCAGCCAGCCCTGCCTTTAACCCTTTGCCTGCCTGCCTGCCAACTTCAAAACTCAGCACCACACTTCAAACTTGGCATGGCATTCTAGGGGAGGCAGCAATCTCCCGCCCTGCACAGCTAGGCCCAAGATGCAGGGGAGGGAAAAGGCAGAAGGTAAGTTGGAAAGGATGCTGTGAAATCCCGTGTTGCGATTAATTTAACTGTCTTGCAGCGTTTGCGTGTGTGTGTGTGTGTGTGTGTGTGTGTGAAGCGAGTCACAGAGGAAAGCTGGTCTTGTGGTAGCAAGCGTGACTTGTCCCTCTTTGCTAAGCAGGGTCCACCCTGGTTGCATATGAATGGGAGACTACATATGTGAACACTGTAAGATATTCTCCTTAGGGGATGGAGCCGCTCTGGGAAGAGCATCCAAGTTTCCTCCCTGGCAGCATCTCCAAGATAGGGCTGAGAGAGACTCCTGCCTGCAACCTTGGAGAAGCCGCTGCCAGTCTGGGTAGACAATACTGAGCTAGATGGACCAATGGTCTGACTCAGTATGTGGCAGCTTCCTGTGTCCTGTGTGTCTCGTTCCAGACTTTCAGTAGGTGAGAGAGGAAGTGCCTGAGCTGGGCTTAATTTGAACTGGAGTGAACCCCAGAAATGGTTTTTATGGTCAGGGCTGAAGGGGTGTGGAGCTGTTATAAGAAGGAACAGGGCAAACGTGCAGAGAATCCCTTTCTCATCAAGAGTGCAATCACCACCTAGATGCCATGTGTGCGAGGTCAGGTGTGTGTGTGTGTGTATGTGTGTGTGTGTGTAAAAAGACTTCCAGCAGAGCAGGTAGTCTTATTTTATTAATACTGAGGGTCAGTTTTTAAAATAGGAAATGAAGCATACGGGGGGAGTAAAGCACAGGAGGAAGCTAGTGAAAATAGGGATGGATTATGTTGTGAATGTCTTGAATCCCAGGGTGGCTAGGGACTGTCACTGGGTTGAGACATTTTGATGCCTGAGATGGAAAATTCAAATGGCAGCTCCCGCTTGGTATCACGGGGCCCAATCCACCAAGAGGTTCTCTTGCACAAGCCTCTCTGCAAGGAACAACCATTCATTTCCATAGGGCTTGTTTGGCAGAACTTACCAGCAGATTGCATTTATAACAAAGATCTGTTTCTCTCCCAGTCTGCTGTTGTTGACAGTGGTCCCGAAACAATGCACTGTAGTGGACACTCATGGTGAGGCCACCTCTGGACTTCTGCTTCTTTGTGGAATTTACATGAAGATGTGAAACCCGTGATGTGAAACCCGTCCTGTCTGCAGAGAGTCTGAAGGGAAGATAAGATACCCTGGATTAGATCCAGGGATCGCCTGTCGTTCACTCCAGTGATTCATCAAGGGAAAGCCCCTGTTCAGTCCTGTAGGTGGGGACAGCATAACCAGTTCAGACAAGAAAGGAGCTGCCCACCAAGTCTTGCCAGGGCACCAGAATTTGGAGAAGGAAGGCAAGAATGGGCAGAGGAAACCAAAGGGAATGTGCTCCTTAACGGCCCTGCAGAAAAACAGTAGCCAGAGAAGACCCCTGTACCTTTTATTTTTTTAAAAAAATTATTTACATTTATATCCCGCTCTTCCTCCAAGGAGCCCAGAGCAGTGTACTACATACTTGAGTTTCTCCTCACAACAACCCTGTAAAGTAGGTTAGGCTGAGAGAGAAGTGACTGGCCCAGAGTCACCCAGCTAGTCTCATGGCTGAATGGGGATTTGAACTCGGGTCTCCCCAGTCCTAGTCCAGCACTCTAACCACTATACCACACTGGCTCTCCTACACTTTTAGACTTAGAGAGGAAGGGGAACTTTGATGGGTGCTGCTTTTCCCATCACCAACAGTGGAGATGGGAGGTGCTACACCAGCTGGGATTTCCCTCTTTTATGCAACCCTTTACAGGCCCAGGACTCCTCGGTTTGGGGGCTGTGGAGGAGATAAGATTTCAAGCCCAGGTTGATGCAGAAAACCAAGCATCACCAGGAGCCGAAAAAAGGATACATGGGGAAATGTATACTAATGGTGTCATCAAATAATCAGATTATTGTTGTTATGCTTTGGAAAAGGAATAAGAGGAAATGCATGGAATTGGAAGAGCGTCTCCAGGAACTTTTGCAAATAAATAAATAAATAAAAATTAGCTGGAAATTCAGTTAATTCAAAACATTGGGGTTGCTGGTACAGTTCAATGGTAGAAAACCTGCTTTGTGTGGAGAATGTTCCAGCTTCAATCTCCAGTATTTCCACTAAAAAGAATCTCTGGTAGGAGGGCAAAGAATGAAATACCTTTGCCTGGCACTTCTCAGAGCTGTAAGTAAAGTAAAGTGTGCTGTCGAGTCCATTTTGACTCCTGGCGCCCCCAGAGCCCTGTGGTTGTCTTTGGTAGAATACAGGAGGGGTTTACCATTGCCTCCTCCTGCGCAGTACGAGATAATGCTTTTCAGCATCTTCCTATAGTGCGGCTGCCCAATATAGTACCAGCGGGGATTCGAACCAGCAACCTTCCGCTTGTTAGTCAAGCATTTCCCTGCTGCGCCAAGTTGGGTAGAAATAATGGAGTAATCTGTCTTATACTGAAGCAGACCATCTAGTTCAATATTGTCTACACTCTCCAGAGTTTCAGGTTGGAGTCTTTCCCAGCCCAGGATTTAACCTGGGACCTTCTGAAAAGCAAATGCTCTATCAGTGAGCTCTATCAATGAGCCAGCATGGTGTAGTGGCTAGAGTGCTGGACTAGGACCAGGGAGACCCGAGTTCAAATCCCCATTCAGCCATGAGACTAGCTGGGTGACTCTGGGCCAGTCACTTCTCTCTCAGCCTAACCTACTTCACAGGGTTGTTGTGAGGAGAAACCTAAGTATGTAGTA
Organism: Hemicordylus capensis; assembly: GCF_027244095.1. Classification (NCBI taxonomy): domain Eukaryota; kingdom Metazoa; phylum Chordata; class Lepidosauria; order Squamata; family Cordylidae; genus Hemicordylus; species Hemicordylus capensis. The sequence goes on from NC_069662.1 coordinate 39,401,996, forward strand.
CACTGCTCTGGGCTCCTTGGAGGAAGAGTGGAATATAAAATGTAATAATAATAATAATAATAATAATATAATGAGCCAAAGCCACATCTCCATAGACCAGTGGTCTGACTCTCTGCATAAGGCTGCTTCATATGTTCCTGGGAGAGGCCTTTGCAGCTATGTCCGTTCCCAAACAAAGCATTTCAACAAGTGCATCCTTTTTCCAGCAGAGAGATGAAAGATGCCCCTGCTTAATTTCTGCCTGTCACATGGCTCTTAAAGGAACATACATTTATTGCTGGAGGGGGGAAGACAGGGGGGTGGATGGCAAACCTAGAGAAGCCAGAAGAACTACCTGAAGGTTTTGCTGTAGCAACTCTAGAAAGAAGACTGCTGAATATTACAAATTATTCCATAGCTTGACGTTACAGGTTTTTTTTGTTTTTTGTTTTAATTAGTCGGTCAGTTAAGTTTTACTGTGCAGCCCACACCATCACAATATTACAAAGAACATCATCAGTCAAAAAGCATAGATCCATAAAACAGTAATAGTCAGGTCTGGCGGTGCTGACACACGGCTTAGTTAGATCCCAACTTGGATGACGGTAACTTGCTCTGTGGTGCCGGCCTTGGAAAATTGCTTGGAAACTGCAGAATGCTGCTGCAGCCAGTTTACTGATAGGAGCAGGGTATCGCGGCCATGTGACTCCCTTGCTGCAAGCAAGAAGGGTGTTGGGAGTCCCAGTTGGCTTCTGGGCACATTTCAAAATGCTGGTCTTGACCTTGAAAGCCCCAGATGCAGGGCCAGCTCCAAGTGTCAGGGGGTCTTTGACAAACTGCTCTCCGTGGGCCTGCTCCAACCTGGGTGGACCCCGCCCCCAAAGTTCAAGGGAGAGAGAGGATGTGGAAACGCAGCAACTAGGAACATAGGAAGCTGCCATATACGGAGTCAGACCATAGGTCCATCAACCTCAGTATTGTCTACACAGACTGGCAGCAGTGGCTTCTCCAAGGTTGCAGGCAGGAATCTCTCTCAACCTTTTCTTGAAGATGCCAGGGTGGGGACTTGGAATCTTCTGCTCTTCCCAGAGCGGCTCCATCCCCTGAGGAGAATACAGTATCTTACAGTGCTCACACATCAAGTCTTGCATTCATATGCAACCAGGGTGAACCCTGCTTAGCTAAGGGGACAAGTCATGCTTGCTACCACAAGACCAGCTCTCCTCTGTGACTCTTGGCTGAGAGAGTCACTCCACCACCACTGCACGAAGGCTCTGGGTGTAAAAGAGGTGGTGTTGGGGATTGGCAGTGGGTCCTTCCGATTACCCCAGACTAGTGATCTTCACTATTTTTCAAGAGGAGCCCACTTTAGCAGAAAACCTTCAATATTTTATTTATTTATTTTATGTATTTTATTTATATACTGCTCCTCCAAAAATGGCTCAGGGCGGTTTACAACAAATAAAGACAATCAAAATCAATTAACAGTGAAAATCAAAACTAAATCAAACAATTAAAAATCATTTAAAGCCAGCATTAAAACATTTAAACCATGAATCTAATTAAAAGTCTGGGTGAATCAATGTATTCTTTTTTACTACACAGGGAGGAGAGCTGGTTTTGTGGTAGCAAGCATGACTTGTCCCCATAGCTAAGCAGGGTCTGCCCTGGTTGCATATGAATGGGAGACCTGATGTGTGAGCACTGCAAGATAGTCCCTTCAGGGGATGAAGCCGCTCTGGGAAGAGCAGAAGGTTTCAAGTTCCCTCCCTGGCTTCTCCAAGATAGGACAAGATTTTTTTATAGGACAAGATTTTTTTATTGAACCAACAAACTACCAAAGCATACAGATAGGGCTGAGAGAGATTCCTGCCTGCAACCTTGGAGAAGCTGCTGCCAGTCTGTGAAGACAATACTGAGCTAGATAGACCAATGGTCTGGCTCAGTATATGGCAGTTTCCTATGTTCCTAATGTGTCTTCAGCACCTTTTTAAAAGTTGCCAGAGACGGGGAGGCTCTTATTTCAACAGGGAGCGCATCCCAAAGTCCGGGGGGGCAGCAACGGAGAAGAATATGAGAGCTGCTTCCCTGTGTGCTGACCTCTGTGCTGGGAGGGCTTAGAGAGAGAGAGAAGAGAGAGAGAGAGAGAGCACCCTCCCTTAAGAGCTCTAGGAAGGGGAGAGGCTCCATTTCCCAGCATGCTGTGCAAGCCTCCTAAGATGGGGCTGAGCCTCAACAGGATTCTATTTCCCTTAAAAGAGGCCCATCAGCTCTGGGCAAAGTACAGCCTTGCACTGTGAGAACGACTGCCTCCACATAGTGCTGGGGGACTGAGCAGAGTGTTCCACTTTGGCCGAAGCTTCATACAGGCCCAATAAACTATTAGTCAGGGGGCCACAATTAGGGTTGATCATGGGACCTGCTGCTGGCTCACAGGTCTTGCAGTGAAGAACACCGCCCTGGGCCCTTGGTGGCTGCCCTGTGATACTGAAAACTGATAAACAGTCTGGGGCTGGAGTATTTTAAGAACCACCTTCTTTAAAGGAGAGGCTGAACACTGACAACATCCGATGTGCATTTGGTTGGCATGCAATCCAGAGCCTTCTCGGTGGCTGCACCCAGATTTCAGAATTGCCTTCCAAAGAAGGCATGCCTTGTGCCCTTTCTGGCAGTTTTTTGCCCCCAGGTTTTTACTTTCTTCTTCATCAGGCTTTCTCTGCTGGTTAATGGCTTTTAAAACCCAGATTCTTTGTTTTTATCTGCTGCCATTAAAACAAATGTTATAATGATGACTTATCCTCTTTCTTTCTTTCTTTCTTTCTTTCTTTCTTTCTTTCTTTCTTTCTTTCTTTCTTTCTTTCTTTCTGCAGTATGTTGATTGACTTTATAGGATTTTTGTTTTTTATGTTGGCTGCCTTGAACATTCTCTATTTAAAATTAAAGGCAGGGTATTGATATTTATAAGAAATAAGACTACAAATAGTTTGGCCCATGACTAATCAAACCAGTTCATCATCCTTGTTCTTTTAAAATCCATGTGTCAACTGAGGTTTTTTTTTTAATATACTCCACCACTAATCCTTGGAGTGTTTGTGGTTTAAGGCACATTAGTTTGTGCAAATTAAAAACCAGTCGAATGTTTAACACCTTATGACTTAAAAACTGTACTTTTTGGCCTGGATAGCTGTACCCCTAATCCCATGTGTGTGTGTGGTGGTGGTGGGGCAGCTGTGATTGCTTTGGTGACAGAAAGACACTCTTCACATGTTTAAAGGTAGGTATTTTGTTATGACTTATAGGTTCCAGAAAAAGTTAAGCTCTAATGTGCCCTGGCCAAAAGTAAGTCCTTTTTAGATTCTCTCAGTCCCTTCCTCATCTAAGGAACATCTGAAGCTGCTTCATACTGGCCATTGGTCCACCCAGCTGCACTGGCTGTCAGCAGCGCTCAGACAGGGCCTTTTCCAGCCCAGCCTGGAGATGTCAGGAATTGAACCTGGGACCTTTGCATTTATTGCTGATTCACAGCCCCTCCCTCTGTGCCTGACATTTCCATTCCTTTTCTGTACTTTAAGCTGCTTCCCTCTACTCCTCATCCCAGTCTTGCTAGGATTAGGCATTCTTGAGACTCACCTTACCTGCTCCTCCACCCTGACTTGACCTTTTCTTACTCCATCACTATTATATACTGGTCAGTTTTAGAGCATTTTCTCCATCTTATCATTTTCTTTTTGCTCTCTCTCTCTCCCCCTCCCTCCCTCTCTCTCTGTATACATACACACACACACACTCACGCAATATATATACTCTCTCAGCTTGTTCTCATGACCAAATTGGGGGGAGCTTGAGGGAAGGTAGAACCCTACCTTCCTGTTCCCACATGACACAAGCCCGATCAGGGCTTCTCCACCTACACGTCTGCACAAGCAACACTGCAGTGAGCTGAGAGGCGGGGGAAGCCAGGCCATCAGGTATCCCACAAAGCACCATGCGAGCAGTGTGGTACCCTGCGAAAGCTCCGTCCTGCTGGGCCGCTCCTTCCCCCTGGCTCTATGATCAAGATGACTGCCAGCAGCCTGGGAGCAGCTGCCGACAGCCTAATGACCCCCAGCGAGTGGAGGAGGAGGCACGTGTTTGTCCTCCTACCTCGCTGTAAGCCCGGGTTTAAAATCTGGGCTATCTGGAGGAGGAGCAGTGGGATTGGAAGTGATCCCTCCCTTGGCTTTATACGACCAGCCCTGCCTTTATACGACAGCCCTGTCTTACCCAGATAGGGTTGGTCGTGAGAATGACCTTACAGTTTAATAAGATATTTCCAATACAAAGATAGACCCTCAGACAAAAGAAAATAAGATTTTTGTGCAACTTCTAACACTCAACTCCAATCACACATGCCAGCCCAATAGGTGGTGGTTGTGCAAGGTCCTCGGTCACTTGTTACAGAATTTAGAGCCTATATGTTACTATATCTCCATTAGTTTAGGCCAATCTGGTTTCTTTTTGTCCTTGAACCCCCCAAATGGAATCAATTCTTCCCCTGCTCTTCTTTTTCTCATCTGGGCAGGGAGTGCATCACTTCTGTATGGTCACCATACACCTTTGGCACTCAGCAAAACCATCAGCTGTGATAATAAAAGTGATTCAACCACGACCCTTTTGTCAATCTGTGTGGCCATACGAGGAACGGAACGTAGGTCACCTTCTAAGGTCAAAGATGAACACTCAGTCCACATTTACCAAACTGGTTTAGCAGGGCTCACTCGTGCCCAGACAGGCTTGCTAGTGCTGAGGAGTCAAAGAGAGAATGAGGCTATTCTCACAACCAGCAAAAATTGGGCTAGCAGAGCCTAGCCTTTCACCGGTCATGTAAACCGAGCCCGGTGGTTTACAAGCGGGTAGCCCACTGAATTGCCACTGCCCTTAAACCGGGTTTGCGGAGCGAGCGCTCCACAAGCCTGGTTTTTAAAATCGTGTGTTGCTGCGGTGTGGCTCTGCGTCGCAGCAACTCACGAGTACACCCCCAACTGAGAGGCTAAAAAGTAGCCTCCCGGCTTGGGGGTCTCTCCAGCATGCCCTGCTTACTTGCACAGGGCATGCTGGAACTTCTGGGGGCCGCGCGGCCCCAAACTCCCAAGCCTCACTCTCCCCGCAAACCCAATTTCGTGAGACGAGCCTCACTATCTCTAAACATGTGGAGAGCCTCCATCACTGGGGAATGATTCACTCTTGGAGAAGGATTTCTGGGTAACAACAATATCTGTCTACGCTGCCATACGTGTGTGTGTGTGTGTGTGTGTGTGTACATAATCCAAAATACAACAAATATCAAATAATATAAAAAATTCACAGAATAAAAAGAAACAGTTTAAAGCTAATTTTAATTAAAAGCCTGGGGAAATAAGTATGTCTTAAGGATCTTGTTAAAAGCAATCAGAGAAGGAGAAGCTCTGACAGAGAATATGTCTCAATATCAGTGCCTGTCTCCAGTGGGAGAGACTTCTGTGCTGCTGAGGCCGGGTGCCAGATCCCCCTCTAGTGTGCACCCTCCTCTTCTTCTCCCCCTCTTTTTAAAAGCAGAGGGCCGGAGGGCATTTTGCTGCCTTGCTGGTGCCCCAACAATCTGCCACCTGAGGCAACCGATTCACCTCGCCACATGGACGGGCCACTCCCTGCCTGTTACTTAGCAGAAGGTACATAGAATTATTTTCCCCAACACGGCTCCTGCACTTCATGACTAGGAGACACTCACCAAGTAAAGCTTTCTCCAATGGAGACTCTCCATCCACAACACTCCTCTGCCAAGGCAATAGGCATCTGTTGAATTTCTGCAAATCATGCAGCTGTTAAGGGCTCAGGAGTTATGCTGGAGTGGGTGTGGGGAGCGCTGCAGTCCTGAATACTATTAATATTTCAACATGTTATTAAACCCACAATTCATGTTTAATAAATGGGGTTGTCCTGAGAGAATAATTACACATTTCAGAAGGGAAAATTGCATCAGGTGTGGCTTTCCCCACCACTAGAGGACTGTGATGGGAAAAGCCACACCTGGAGAAGCTTCTCCTCATACAAACCTGAAAGGTACAAGGGGTCTACTCAGGGCTTGAGCCTGCCAATGAGGTTGCCACTTTTAAAACTAGCCCTTTTTGGTAGCCCAGAAATGTAGTAGGAAAGCTTTTCCTGGCACAGAGATGAAAGTTAAGCATCCTTTGCATCACATTTAGGTGTCTGTCTGTTAAAGGAGGAGAGTCCATAATATCTTGGCAAGGCTCTTTATAAAGCATTTAAAAATAAAATTGCAATGAGGGAGGTGACATTTTCAACCAACTGACCTTGACGAGAGACTCCGTTTGCTGGAAAAATATCATCTGCTTGGTTTATTTATCTAACTTAAGGTTTAATTTTATATTGGTGCAGTCACCAAAATAACACACAAATACCTGTCACCATTTTTAGCTGAACTACCTGGCCTATTCCACCTGCTGCTCTTTCCCCTGGAGCATCCCCCGGAGAGTGCCTCGGAAAGGTAGCAAGTGACACCGGCTGGTGCAATATTACATCACAAACAGTTCCACCTGTTGGTTGGCCTTGGGAGAGAGATGAAAACCCCTTCGGCTTTGAAGAATGCTCATACGGCACAGGTAAGCAGTGACCAGTTTGGACTCCAAACAGCCGAGTCACGTGGCACTTTTAAAGAAAAACATTTTCATTGCATGTTAGCTTTGTAGACTACAGGGCACTTCACCGGATTGTAGTCTATGAAAGCTGATGCTACAATCAAATTTGTTAATATTTAAGGCAAGGTACTGAAAGATGCTTGGCTGTTCTTGCTGCAACAGATGAACATGGCTACCCCCTCTGGGAATGGTTTCGACTAGCAGAAGTGAGAGGCAGATGTTTAATTTGTTAGAAAGAGCAAATCTAATTGCAAATTTGAGGGGGAGGTCTTAATTTTTAAAACGAAATGATTTGGAGTCAGCCTGGCCTGAAGACTTTAAATCCCACGTATATGGAGACTGATATTCAGTTATGTGAAAGGCACTCTGCACATGCTTAAGAACATAAAATGTTCTCAAGCCAAGGCCCATCCAGTCTAGCATTCTCCCTCACACAGTGGCTAACCAGGTGCATCTGGGAAACTCACAGGTGGGGGAAAGAGGGCAATAACTCTTTCCTGCTGGTGTTCCCCAGTACCTGCTGTTCAAGGGCATGTCATGAGTGACCCTGATGGAAATATATAAAGGCTAAGAACTATCGATAGCCCTATCCTCCATGAATTCATCTAAAGAAGAACACTTACCTAAAGAATTTGTCTTAGAAGTACTGTCTTCTCTATTTCATGCTACCACTTTTTTTTTCTGATCAAAGAACCAGACTTCTGACAGTGCTGGTGATTTTCTGGGCAGGTTCACACATAATGCAGCAAGAAAGATTGCCATAAACGACAGGTTCCTTAGGAGTGTGCACTCCCAGCAGGAGTCGGCCCGCTACTTCTGCACCAGTTGTGTCATCTGAACCCAGAAATTTCAGCATATCCTGTAGCACTTCCCTCCACCAACCCAATCTCTATAACCTAAATTTAAAGTTGGTTACAGATGTCAGGTTGCCCAAGGAAAGTGCTGCAGCATAAGCTGATGTTCTCAGGTTTGAATGATATGACTGTTCATATGGAGAGTGCGTGCTTGTGGTGAACCGGCGGTTCGTGGCAACCTTACGTGCTGCAATATGTGTGAACCCACCCTTTAAGAGACGATGGCTGTTAAGTTAAGGCTGCCCTCAGGTTCCAGGCTCTGATGGGATATGGCTGCCTGGGAGTTATTTGCACATGGCTTATTGCTGTGGGGTAAAGCCACTTCGAACTACACTTGTGGCATTGAGGGAAGCAGCCTCTCCCCTCTATTCTCTGGTTTTGTTTTGAAACAAGTTCACATGGCATGCTCTGTGTTTTCCTTCTAGCCAATCGGGGAGGGCGGGAGCTTCCTAAAGAGTGGTATCTGCATTTCTATGTGCTTTGGATTGCTCCATGCCACGGCAACACATGAGGAGGCCCCGCCGGGAGGCTGAAACAAGCCTCCCGACCCTGGGGGTCTCTCCAAGATGCCTCGCACACTTGCGCGGGGCATCCTGGAACTTCCAGGGCCCGCACAGTCCCCAATCCTCACAGCCCCCACTGGCTCCGTGATGGAGCCGGCAGTCGTGTGGGCGGCCAATCCGGCCACCCAGGGCTGCTCTCCCCGCAAACCCCTTCCCGGAGAGACTCACTGATCATAAGACGCGCCTCACTCTCTTCTGAAGTCGATTCCGAGTAGAAGCCCTGTGTGTAAAGCCTCCTGGTAGCTTTTGGGGAAGGAGGAAGCACCTTGGTTGAGTCCAACTTCTCAGCTCTGTAGCAACACTGAAAACCCATAGTCAGGACGTAGGAGAAAGAGCATCCAGATTCATCCTTTCCACCTTTTCAGAGGGGGTGTTGCCACCTTCAACATCACCAGCATCAGTGTTGCCACCTTTTCTCTCCCAAAAAGAGACTTTGGGTTGGTTGGCTCAGGCAATATTTTGTCTGCCAGCTGACCACATGAGCGTTGCATGCAGAAGGTCCCAGGTTCAATCCCCTGGCATCATCTCCAGGTAGGGCAGGGAGAGACTCCTGCCTGAAACCTTGGAGAGCCATTGGCAGTCGGAGTAGACATTACTGAGCTGGATGGACCAAGGGTCTGACACCGTATGAGGCAGCTTCATAGGGCCACACTGATGCTCCTCAGGTCATGATTGAGACCATGGGTTTGTTGAGCTGCAGAAGGGGATTGTAGGAGAGGAGGTAGGTTTTTAAGGGTAAGCCAGATCAGGAGACAACACAACCAGCATGTGGCAACGACATGTTCTGGCATTATTTGTTCATTTATTTATTTATATTTATGTATCCTATTTCTATACCACCTGATTTGTAAGTCTCTAGGCAGTGTACACAATTTAAAATATTTAGAAGTTACACATTAAAAGACATGACAATAAAAACAATAGACTACAATAGATATTAAAAACAAGGTTTTAAAATTAGGAAGAACTTTCAGTGCTAGATGAAGCTATTCAGGAAGACTGTGGAATCTCCTTCCTTTGCTGAAGATGCGTCTGATTAGGTGATGGAGGAAGATGCTCTAGGTATATTCAACACTGTCTTGGGGCACCACAATAGGGCCCATTGATGGCCTTTCCAGTCTCGTGCTATGGCATTCCTAGGTAATTCAGAGCATAAAGTAAAAACAATTAGAATAATTTCTCAGTCTTATTGTGGTTTATTTATTTATTATTTATTTATTGTTAAATTTATATTCCGCCTTTCATTAAAACAATCCCAAGGCGGTTTACAGCAGAATTTAAAAACAAGATTTTTAAAAAGACACAATTAAAATGTTAAGCTAAAAATATAAAACAAATCTGATTAAAAATTTAAAACACAAGCATAAAAACAGTACAAAATACAAAGAGCAGCAGCAGAGACAATCATATAAAAGCCTGGGTAAAAAGCCAGGATTTAGCATGCTTTCTAAAAGCTGTGATGGAGCGGATACCCACTGGGAGAGCATTCCAGAGTCTGGGGGCAGCAACAGAGAAGGCCCTGTCCCTGCATGCACGGCAGCCGAGCCTCCCTCATTGTTGGCACCCGGAGCAGAGACTCCTCAGATGACCTCATCAAGCGGGCAGCAACCCTTGAGAGCAGATGGTCTCTCAGGTATCCCGGGCCCAAACCGTTAAGGGCTTTAAAGGTCAAAAACGGCACCTTGAATTGGACCCAGAAACACACTGGTAGCCAGTGCAGCTCTTTCAAAATGGGTGTGATGTGCTGCCACTGGGCAGCTCCGGATAAAACCCTGGTTGCCACTTTTTGCACTGGTTGGGCTCTTGTGGTCAGAAGCCAGATGCATGATTGGGATGGAGAAGAGGGATGGCTGTTTGAGATACACAGAGGAGAGATCAAATTAACAGAGTGAAGGCCAAACAGAGCAGAAATGCTGCTTTCCACCCCACCCAGTAATATTTCTCAAAGCGCACATCTCTCGTTTGTTAGGAATTGCTCCATGTTCTCTGCTAGGCTTTTTGAGAAATCCTTTGTGAGATCAGAGAAAGACAAAAACAGAGAGAAAGAGCAGATAAATGGTTACAAGGGCAAATGGCTAATGATGATTTTGGAGAGATGCTAGGCTTTGAAGTTGACATACTGATGATTGCAAGTGGTCTTGAGCCTGTTCACCGCTGCTTTTCTTGGGGCTGTGCTGCCCTCTAGTGGGCACATCTGGTGGAAAAATTGAGAATTCATGCAGGGCCACCGTTTGGGATTAATCAGAACCGTATAGATGCTGGGCTTCCGTGAGGTGGATGTGTAGTCTTCTTGAACCAAGTCTCCGGTGGCTTAACTCCTGCGCCACTCACACCCTGGCCCATTAGCAAGCCAGAAGGACTTGCAACCTCTTACACCAAGGGTGGTTTGCTGGGCTGAGCACTGCAAGTTGATCTTAGCCTAGCTGCGGTCAGTTGAGGCCTCCTTTGCTCGATAGAACCCTTGTATGTAGGGCAGCCTGGCAATCTGATCAACTCCTCAGAGCAGCAAAAAAACTCTGACCTGGCTGCTGCTGCTGAGCACACGATCATGGATGGCGCCTCCAGCCTCATTCTAAACCAGGCATCCCCAAACTGCGGCCCTCCAGATGTTGCTGAACTACAACTCCCAGCATCCCTAGACACAATTTTTTGTGGCTGGGTATGCTGGAAGTTGTAGTTCAGCAACATCTGGAGGGCCGCAGTTTGGGGGTGCCTGTTCTAAACAGACAGATGATCAGCAAACAGCAGTGCACGCAGTTCCCGAAGTGAGGTAGGAGGCACCCCCTACCCTGTTCTCCACTGTGTGAACTGCCTTTTAATGTGTACCGCACTGCTCTGTGTGCCACTGTAAGTGCAGACACTAACCCTGTCAACCTTTTTCATCTCCCCAGCAGGCCATCGGATCAGGCTGTGAACTGCATGTTGTGGTTGAGACATACAGTGAATGCAAGAAGGGGCTGCAGCTTGCTGGTCAAAACAAAACAAAACATGCTTTGCTTGCTGAAGGCCCCAAGTTCAGTCTGTGGCATCTCCAGCTAAAAGGATCTCAGGTGGTAGCAAGGCTAGAAGGAGAGGAGAGCTGGTCTTGTGGTAGCAAGCATGACTTGTCCCCGCAGCTAAGCAGGGTCTGCCCTGGTTGCATATGAATGGGAGACTAGAAGTGTGAGCACTGCAAGTAATTCCGCTTAGGGGACGGAGCCACTCTGGGAAGAGCAGAAGGTTCCAAGTTCCCTCCCTGGCTTCTCCAAGATAGGGCTGAGAGAGATTCCCGCCCGCAAACTTAGAGAAGCCGCTACCAGTCTGTGAAGACAATACTGAGCTAGATAGACCAAGGGTCTGACTCAGTATATGGCAGCTTCCTATGTTCCTATGACCTCTGTCTGAAACTCAAGACAGCCACTGCCCGTCAGGGTAGACACAGTACTAGGCAAGATGGACCAGGGGAGTGATTCCCGCAGCTTCATATATCCAGATGTGCAAGTGGACTCACTCTTCTGCTTTCTGTATCCAAAAAGGAAATTTGCTCATTGCCCTGTAGAACCGAGGGTGGTTCCCGTCTTTTGCCTCAGGCTTGCTATGTCTTTTTGCCTGGAGCATTTGAGCCTGGTCTCTGAATGGGGAGAAAGATGGATCAGTTGCATCCACAGGGCAATCTCGAAACTGCAGGTCAGAAGCAGGGTCAAAATAGCTTCTGGCCAGGATTTCTAAACCCTAGAGCGGCAGCCACTTGTTAACACAAGCCCCGGCATTGCTAAGCCATACTTTATGTAGCTGGCTTGCAATGGCTTTCTGCGCTTCAGTGATGTACCTTTTATTGTGGTGTTCCTTAGGACATTATGTACACTGGGGCGTAGGTACCCTTGGGCGAAGGGGGACAAATGTCCCTGGGCCACCAGAGTGCTCCCGCCCCCTCCCCCCAGGGCACCCCTCACCCCCCTCCTGCACTCAGCTGGTGAACAAAGCGCTCACGGCTGGGAAAGAGGGGCCTGGCTCACAGGTGCCTCTTCCAGTCAGTGAGCATTTCATCTGTCGGTTGGGTGGTTGCTTTCTCTCCCTCACTCCAAGTGAGAGACAGAAAGAACACCCTGCTGACAGACACAGAGGCAGCCGCTTGGAAAGGACTAAAGGGCCGCACATCACCACCACCACCCCCGCCCTGGGGTTGGCCACACCCTCTGCACCGCCAGGGCATCTGACACCAGCACAAGGGGGCACGGCTGGCACAGGCAGGCAGGTGGTGGTGGTGGGCAGCTACAGAAGCAGGTGGAGGCAGCTTGTACCTGGGCTGCCGCCAAGCTCGCTGCACACCTCTATGTGTGATGTTTAAAGTACTCTTGATAGTTTCACACAAGGCTTCGAACAGCGCCTGACATCTGCCAAGCCTTCAGCATCTGCTAGATAGTAGCAGCTGGTAAGGCTGGCTCCAGGGGGTGGTGGTGAGAGTGGCGGGAGATACCTTTAAAAAAAAATATGCCATATGTACCCACATATAATACCCACATACAATTAAGTGGTGGGCCGACCCAGCATTCCGCAGGGAGGCTGCTCCTCTCACTCAACTGGCCTCTGCACGTGTGCATGTGAACTGGTGGCCAGTTCAGGGGTTAGTGCAGAATCCAAAGGGAAGAGTTGTGGCCTGCAAGGACAAGGCGGTGGGGTGGAATCAGGAATATTCATAATTGAATGAAACAGATCTTCTGTCCAGAGAGGCGAATGCAGGCGGCTTTTCTGTGCTCTTGCTGCTGGCTGTTTCTTAGCCCCGCCTCTACTCCAGGACTAGAATACAAAGCCCCATTCAGAAACTGGCCTGGGTCAAGGAACTGATCAACCCAAAACACCACAGTTAGCACAGTGAGCTTTTGCCAGCCTAACCATTCCACTGGCCACTGCACATGCACAGAAGCCAGCTGAGCGGCAGGTCTGGTCCCTCTGAGCAAGGAGGCACCTTTTTAAAAGTGGCGATTGTCTTATATTTAGCAGGGGGAGAGCAACTGGCCTTATCCCTCCCCACTGCCTATCTATCCCCAGTGTACAGCATCCCTCCAGTGGCTGTTGCTGGTATCTATCTTTCGTTTCCTTTTTAGACTATGGGCCCTTTGGGGACAGGGATCTCTCTCTCTCTCTCTCTCTCTCTCTCTCTCTCTCTCTCTCTCTCTCTCTCTCTCTCTCTCTCTCTCTCTCTCAACTGCTTTGGGAACTTTTGTTGAAAAGCGGTGTATAAATATTCATTGTCGTCATATTCCTTGTAGGGGTGGGGCAGCCTCCTTGTGGGATGCTGGATTGATGGCTGCTGGTTTGCTGCTGGGTGCGACGGTGGCTAAATTCAACATTATTATTATTATTTTTAAAGATCTCTCCTGCCACCCTCACTGGCCACTACTGCTGCTAGACTGCTAAACCTTACTGCTAAGTCTCATGAACTTCCAAGAAGGTCTTCGGCTGGTCTGTGCAGCTTATTATCGAGCAAGTCATGTGTAGTGACCCACTTGGGAGTGGGGGTGCTTGATGTTTTTTGCTATTTGCCTAGAACTGTGAAAAGCTGGTGGGAGGGGGAGAGGAGAGGTGTTGAACACAAAACATGGTTTGGGGCTAGAAATGTGAAGGCCTGGGGTGGGGTGGAATGGGGAGAATGCAGCGGGGGGACACCAGGGTTTTCTTCTTCACCCCCCCGGAAAAATATCCCCCACCCCAGTATTCCGGCCCCCACCCCCTTCACATCTCTACTGTGGGCTCTGTTTGGCTTGGTGGGTCACAGCGTGTGCTGTGCAGACCTCAGCCATGAGATGTTGGATGGTCTCAGGGGTTAAAAGTGCCGTAGTCCTCTTGGTCAGGAGTTGCTGTTCCGTTTGGAACGAGATGGTACCGGGGTGGATTGAGTTAAATCAGGGGGACTTGAATAGTTAAATCAAGCCTCTTATTTTGTAAACTGATAATTTTCTGAACAAGAGTGCCTACTAAGTGGTTGCTGAAACAATAACAGCATATACTGGCTTGCAACTAATTAGTGCCTTTAGGAACATAATGCAAAACGCTGGTCATGCTGCCCACATGCCTTTTGCATTACAGCATTAGATCTCCTATAAGTTCCTCCCCATATGCTTAGTCAGCATCTGTGGCTTTGTTTCAAGTGCCTTTGCCGTGAGAGGTTTGGCAGGCATCCACAAAGAGCAGAGTCTTTTCGGCAGTGGCACCAAGTTTGCAGAATACCCTCCTGTTGGAGGCCTGTTTAGTCAGCTCACTTTGTTCCTTCAGGTGCCGGGTAAAAAAACTGGCTGTTCCAACAAGCTTTCGGGGCTGTCTGGTGTCTTTGCTTCATTGAGTAGACTGGAATGTAAAGCATTTTTGACTTTTGGGCACTGCTTTATTCTGTTGTAATTTTTCTGTATATGCTTGATTGAATTGCTTATTTTTATACACTTTTTTTTTGGTTATGTTCTAAGCAGCCTTGAATAGCTTCAGCAGGAAAGGCAGGGTATTCTGTAAATGTTTAAACATGGTGCTTTCCAGATTACATGTTACAACAGTGTCACTACGTGTCTGTTAAGTGTGCTTCCATACTGTTTCTGTTTCTACATCACAGTCCCTGTGCTGTCAGCAAGGAGCAGCATTTTTGATGCCTTCTTTTGGGTTTTATCTTTGTGTTATAGTGCTACAATGTTGCAAAAGGGGAAAAAAGCTGTATTTTTGTTGGAGATGGAGTTCCAGTGCATCGACCTTTTGCACCAACTATCCTAATGACCACTAGGGGCATTGGGAGTAGAGATAGTGCGTGAGGGTCTCCGTAACTGTTCTACCTCTCTCTACTCTATGACCTCTGAAATTACTCTTCAGGTATTTCCTGTTGAGCCTTACAATCCTTCCTTTCTTCTTAGAGAGCAGATGGAAACATTTCTCTCCCTCCATACCTATTCAGTATGTAGTCCTTTAGATTAGGATTAGGTCTTTCCTATCCAAGTGTATTTAACCAATAAATACTTAGAATTTAGTTCTACAAGAATCTCCATGTATTTTCTCTAAATAGCTGCAACAACAAAACCATCCTCTGCTACCTATTCTGTAACTGGAGTGTGTGCTCATCCCTAGTGCTCTGCTGGTTACTACTGGGGACAAAATTAACAACCCACAACAATTTTCTCCTTGTAAGAGGTCTGGGCAAGGTAGAAAAGACTGCTCCCCCTGCTGGTGGCTTTGTGCAACAACCTTTTATAGATTTAATTCTCTTAGCCAGCATGCGTGCCCAGGATTTGGTGGCGGAACTCTTGTGACACGCTGCGAGAGTTCCAAGGGAAAGAAAATGGCAGTGGGTGGTGGCGGTTGGCCGCAAAATGGCCTGAGGAGGTGGCCTAGGGTGGAAGGAGGTGGGAGGCAGGAGGCAGTGACAGCGGGATGGACTGGCCCTGGCCCGTGAGTGGGGAGCGGGTGGGGGGGGCGAAGCCCTGGTGACCGTTGCAGCCTGGGGCGGGAGGGAAACGGGTGGCCCTGTTCGCCTCCCAGGAGGAGGAACGGCAGCGGCGGGGCCCTTTTTGGCCTCCCACCTCCCCGTGAGGAGCAGCTGCAGCGCCAGCAGCAGGGCCCGGCCTTAAATGGGTGACTGCCGCCTGTTAAGGAGGACCCGCCTGGTGAGGAAAGATGCACTGTGCGGGGGGGGGGGGAGGGAGGGGAGGAAAGGAAGGGGGAGGGCAAGAGAGTGTGGGGCTAGAGGGAGGGCAAGAGAGAGTGGGGCAGGAGGTGGGGGGAGGTGGGAATGGCCAACCCCAAAGAACGTACAGATGCTCTGTGAGGGGTTGGCTAGTTATTTATGGTTTCAATACAAGCCTGCCAAGCCGAAGTAAACTACTGCGGTTGTAGCATGTAATCTGGAAAGCGCCCAATAAATAAAATTCTTCTGTAAAGACAAGGAAGTCATAATGGATTTTCATTTGTTCCTCTGCACACAAGCAAGGACACTAAGCAAGATGACTTACTTGAACGTAAGGCTGTGCACAGACTGAATTATTGGCTGGATCCTGATAACAATCCAGGCCGTTCTTGCATCGAGCATACAATGCAAGAGGATGACAGCCTTGAGCCAATACCTGGTGTCAGCAGCTAGATCCATTTGGATGGGAGGGCAGGCTTACCTTTTAACGACGATCCAGCTTCTCTGGAGAAATCAGTTGCCTTCTGGGCAGCCACAGCAGCGGTTTTTCAAATTGTCACTTTTCCTTTTCCGGTCTATAATGCACTAGGAAACAAAGTTGCAGGCAGCTTTTCTGTGGAAAATATACAATATGGCTGTGTGTCTTTCCTTCACTCCAAGGGGTGTGTGTGTGTTAGATCTAGGGTCAACAACAGTCCCTTATTAGCAGGGACATCCTTTATTTCAGACCAAAATTGTCTGTCTCATAAGGGATGCCATTTGTCCCTTATTTTCAGCTAATGGGAAGAACCTAGGGCTCAGGTCAAACCAGTTATTCTCACAAACAAACAAACAAACAATGAGGTCCAATTCCTATGCCTTCTTGCTCCCTGCCAAAGTACTCTGTATTTCTGGTGGGCTGCTGGCTTAAGGTTGCCAACAGTCCTATACTGGGGTCATTAACAAGAACATGAACAGCCATCAATGACTGGCTACCTTAGCATTACCCAGGTATCAGGATCATGGAAATCATGCTGGCGATGACTACTAGATATTGCTCATGTGTAAAGCCTATTTTTCATAGTCATTGAGAACCTTGATCTTAAACAAGGCTTCTGGCCGAATAGCCACTCCTAGGAATGCCACAGCAGTTCTGATCCAGTTCAGTCAAACCCTACCCTACAAGGGTTGCTTTTAAGGTTTGAAAAAGACGTGTCATGCCTAGATGGTCTTTCATTCTTTCTCTTTGCATTGCTGCTGCCCTTTCATGTAAGCTGTTACATCAGGATCTGAGTCAGAGAGAAGGTCAGGCTGAATAGGTCACGCTAAAGAAAGCTTCAGTGAATACAAATTGGGGAGAATTTGCCAAAAATGGCCTTTTACAAAAATGCGTACAGAGACCGCGAGTGAGTGTGTGTGTGTGAGAGAGAATTCGGCTGTGGAATGCACTCCCGGCAGAAATCTATAATCTGAGTTCATTACTGGCCATCAGGAGAGCCTTTAGACCTATCTGTTTGGCCTGGCCTTCCAGGGTTTTAAAACTATAAATGTTTGGCCTGGTTTTCCAGGGTTTTAAAAAACTGTTTTAAATGTCTTGTTACTGGTTTTATGTTGTTTTTGTAGTTTCTGATTTTAACGGTTAATTGATTTTAGTTGTTTTTATTTGAATGTAAACTGCCTTGAGCTGTTTTTGGAAGGGCAGTATAGAAATCTAAATAAATAAATAAAGGTTGATGCCACAGTTGAAGTAAAAGACAGTTGGAAGTCAAACATGTTCACAGTAGGGGTGTGCATGAATTGATTTTTTTTTTTTTGGCTTTGATTTGAACACAAATCAAAACACCCACAATTTGTTTTGGCTCCGAATCTGACCCCCAAATCACCCCAGATTTGATTTGTATCTGAGTTTTTTGAATCCTAATTGATTCAGATTTTTTTTAAAAAAAGGTCCCGGGGCCAAAAGAGTGGGATGGGTGGTAGTGCACAAACTTCAGAAATTTTAAAAAATCACCCCTTTGCCCAATCGCTCTGAAATCTGGGTGGTAGCAGGCACCCATTGGGGCACTACCACCCAACCCACTCTTCTGCCCTAGAAGCCCCTTTTCTGCCCCAAAGACATGCCAACTTCAGATACTTGTTTTACATCCTTATATTCTTGTGAGTTCAAGAATGCTTGTGCCGTCAAGAACCCACATGTTAAAAATACTGTGTGTGTGTGTGTGTGTAGGGGGATGATGCTTATCTTGTAGCAGGGACAAAAGGCTTTTAGGTCCAGGCTCCAAAATTGCCTAGGTGCACCTCTGGTCTTTAAAAAGTTGTCCGAGATGGGGAGCCTCTTATGTTAGCAGCGGCGGAGTGCGTTCCAGAGTCTTGGGGGCAGCAGCAAGGAAGGCCTGTCCCTGTGTAGCCACCAGATGAGCTGGTGACAACTGCAGACGGACCTCTCCAGATGATCTCAGTGGGTGATGTGGCTCATAGAGAAGAAGACGTTCTTTTAAAAAACCAGGACCTACGTTGTTTAGGGTTTTATAGGTTATAATCAGCACCTTGTATTTTGCCCGGAAACTTTTACATGCCAGTGTTGTTCTTTTAATATAAGAGTAATGTGGTCTCTTCAAGATGACCCGGCGGAGCCAATCTGGCTGCCTCATTCTGTACCAATTGCAGTTTCCAGACTACATGCAAAAGCAGCCCCACATAGAGCGCATTGCAGTAATCAAGTCTGGAGGGTACCAGCATATGTACTTCTCTTCTGAGGCCATTTATCTCAAGAAATGGACACAGCTGGCATATCAGCCAAAGGAAGCACCTCTGAAAGGAAGCACCTCTATCCACTGCCTCGACCTGAGACACCAGGGAGAGATTTGGCTCCAGAAGCCCTCCCAGACTGCGTACCTGTTCCTTCTGGGGGAGTGTGACCCCATTCAGAACCAGCAGATCCAAATTGTCTCATGGGTTCTGACCCTGCACAATAAATACCTCCGTCTTATTTGGATTCAGTCTCAGTTTGCTATCCCTCAGCCAGCCTATCACTGCCTCCAGGCAGGCAGGTCAAACCTCTTTAACCAGGATTGTGCAAACATAGCCTTAGTTGCATCTTTTGGATGTCTGTTTGGTCAGGCACCTTACATACATATGCTTATTGTGTTTATTATATATGTTAATTATTTCATCCTGCTAAGATCCAGAGCCTACTTATCACTATCTTTATTATGGCAGAGTTGTGTCGTCGAGTCGGTGTCGACCCCTGGTGACCACAGAGCCATGTAGTTTTCTTTGGAGGGGTTTCCCATTGCCATTTTCCGTGCAGTGTGAGATGATGCCTTCCAGCACTGTCCTATATTGCTGCTGCCCAATATATGTGTTTCCCATAGTCTGGGAAACATGCCAGCTGGGATTCGAACCAGCAACCTCTTGCTCCATAGGCAAGTTACTTCCCTGCTGTGCCATTAGGTGGCTTTAGCTTTATTGCAGTACTTGACCACGGTAAAAAGTAAAGTGTTCCGTCAAGTCGATTTCCACTCCTGGCGCCCACAGAGCCCTGTGGTTTTCTTTTGGGATAATACAGGAGGGGTTTACCATTGCCTTCTCCTGTGCAGTATGAGATGATGCCTTTCAGCACCTTCCTATATCGCTGCTGCCCATTATAGTACCAGCAGGGATTTGAACCAGCAACCTTCTGCTGGTTAGTCTAGCATTTTCCCGCTGTGCCACTTAAGGTACTTGACCAGATTTCAGCATTATATACAGAACTGACATTCAGTGCAGTTGGTACAGTCTGTCAGATATCACAGTTGCCAGAGCCGACTTCAAAGTAGCACTGTGTATAGTCAGATAATCACTCTGCCTCTCCCCACGGCTCACATAGGAAGAATGTTGCCTCCTCCCCTAGCTACTGCCTGGATCTGGCTAGGGAAACCCTTCTCATTCTTGGAATATTTTGGTCCTAGGGCTGCAGTGATAGGATTGCTACCAGCGTCCCCTGTAACAGGGATTCCCAGATGTTGTGCAGTCCAACTCCCATCATCCCCAGCTGCAATGGCCCTTGGCTGGGGATGATGGAAGTTGTAGTCAACAACATCTGGGAATCCTTGTTACAGGGGACACTGGTCTCCAACTAGGGAAGGAGATCTGGTCTATGGGAGGAGAGCTGGTTGTGTGGTTGTAAACATGACTTGTCCCTTTTGATAAGCAGGGTCCACCCTGGTTTGCATTTGAATGGGAGATATGTGTGAGCACTGTAAGATATTCCCCTTAGGGGTTGGGGCCACTCTGGGAAGAGCACCTGCGTGCAGAAGGTTCCAAGTGCCCTCCCTAGGTAGGGCTGAGAGAGATTCCTGCCTGCAACCTAGGAGAGCAGCTGCTGCCAGTCTGTGCAGACAATACTGAGCTATATGGACCAATGGTCTGAGTTGGTATAAGGCAGCTTCCTATGTTCCTATTTTTCCGGCACAGGCAGTGTATCATGGCATCTCTGTGCTGGAAGGCTGCAATTACTGAATTCCTTCCTGCAATGCACAGGAGCTCTACTAAAAAGAAAGAAAAAAGACAGAAAAATTCTGATTTAACTCTAGTCCCGCCCCCTACCGGCCCCCGGTATCACTGCCACTCCACTGAGAAATTTGTATTTGCAAATAGAGCAGAACTGTCTCCCCTTGCTTTCCGTTATATATGAGAAGTACAGTAGAGGGCAGCAGAGAGCTGCCATATGCATCTGGGAGATGAAGGTGAAAGGTGGGGGCAAGAGAAAGGCTTGTCTATTTCAGAGAAGCTGCAAGGTTTTAAGCTCCACAGAGATGTTTGGAAAGCAGAAGTTAGTTAGTTAGTTACATTTTCTTTCCGACTCTTCCTCCAAGGAGCCCAGAGCGGTGTACTACGTACTTAAGTTTCTCCTCACAACAACCCTGTGAAGTAGGTTAGGCTGAAAGAGAAGTGACTGGCCCAGAGTCACACAGCATGTATCATGGCTGAATGGGGTCTCCCTGGTCCTAGTCCAGCACTCTAACCACTACACCACTCTGGTGACATCTTTTTCTCTTTGGAACTAGTTTCAACCAAAGCACTGACATTGCTTAAACAATATGGGGGAGAACCGCCATAAATTGGCCTTCACTGAATATGCTTTGCTGTGTGCATTTCCCAGCCTTTCCTTACACACAAATAGTAATTTTGAGAAGGCAGCCCTGAGGTTCAGGGCTCCTATGGGACCCAAGCAAAATAGAGCAGACCAGTGTGTTGCATCCAAAGGTCCCCTTTCTCTGGAGGAAGAGAACCTTTGGATGCAACCCACTGCATATTTATTTGATGAGAGCCTGGTTTAGTTTTGTGTATCCTATGGCATGGGGCCATAGACCTGTGGTAGAGCATCTGCTTTGGAGGCAGGAGGCCTGGCAGCTCAATCCCTGGCAGCTCCTCCAGAAAGGGCTGGGAAAGATTCCTGCCCGGAGGAGACCCCGGAGAGTTGCTGCCAGTTTGTGTAGTGGGCAAGGGCATGACTCTGTAGAAGGCCACTTTCTCTGTCCCTGTGTGTTGCTGGGAATTTGTTGATTAAATGGGCTCAGTGCTGGGATCTTCAGCTGTGCAATCTGGGTCTTCCCCCCAGCCGTTTATGTATTGTTTAGAGTTGTCAAGAATCTTTATAAGCTTCCCTTCTTTCTTCTTCTTTGCTTGGCACGAGGGCACTCCCTGAGCTACAAAACGGGGGCCTGTTTTTCCTCACAAGCCTCGTCACTGCCAGGATCTGGGGACAACACAACCCTCTGCTCTTCCCAAAGGTCCTGACTCCTGTCAGAAGCAGGCGCTCTGCCACTTCCGGAGAGGCCTGGTGGAGGCTCTCCATCTGCCTCAACTTAAATGGCATAGACGTTCTGCTGATCCAGGGGGATCAGGTGGTGTGTCTCAGCTTTCGGGCCCAGCGGGGATGGCCAGGGGGGGCCTGTTTTCTGAGCAAACACTCTAATGAGTTTTCGTTTTCCTTTCACCAAGAGGTGGCCCCCAGAAAGTGAACTTTCACACCTCCTTGGCTGGTCTCTTAGATAAGGAGATTATAATGCATGTTAACCTCCACCCCCCTCTTCCCCTTCTCGCGTTTTTCTTTCTTTCTCCATTTGATCTTGGTGCACATAACTTTTTCCCATCCAGCCTGGATGCATTATTACAAACTAAAGCATGCGAAGTTCTCAGCACTTTCTAGTCCAAATGTGGACTTACTTAGAGCTTGAAATGGCCAGTTATTCATTTTTGTTTGACAATGTGACCAGAGGCGTATCTAGGGGAAATAGTGCCTAGGGCAAGCACTGAAATTGCACCCCCTGTCCAAACATCTGACACCCTCCTTTCAGATAACTTTACCAAAATATCAGCTGAAAAATACAAGTCAAGCTCGTTAATCTTTTAATATTTCAAAAACTATTTAGCAGTGGATGTAGCCAGACCAAAACATGCTGGAATACTACAAGTTTCAGTATGCTGGGGCTCATGAAATACCCAAATACTATGTGGAGGTGTACTTGGGAAACTAAACAGAAATGCCTGTCTAATTCTCTACTATGCATTGTAGCATCACTATTACATAAGTTTTAAAAATCAATGGAGAATTCGACTTTTCCCAGATACTCTGAAAATAATTAAAGGATATGCAGAGTAAACTGTGTCATTGCTTGGAATATATTCTAGTATTTCAGAAAGACAGTTAAAATGAGAGAAAGAGAGCAAGAATCTCCCACTGAGCCTTAATACTAAGGATTTCACACTGATTCAAAGACAAACTCACCATTAATAGCCATATTACTAAGACATCACTTTTAACTCACTTATCACAAGAAGCAAAGTAAGAGCAAATGAATACAACCCTAGCTCATAAGCTTCAGCTCAGTATTCACAAGCCCTGATTCTCTGTACATAGTGCCAAACTGAATACGTGTACAGTGACTTATATTATATATATATATATATTATTTTATTTTATTTTATTTTATTTTAACCTTCAGGGGGC